>NC_082343.1:23247322-23552155 GCF_027477595.1 Haemorhous mexicanus | reverse complement strand
GTACATCCTAATTCTGCTTGGTTTCTGTTACTCCCCTCCCTTAGTTAGAAACCAGACTGAAAGCCCATGAAAGAGGTACAGTTCCATTTTGCCAACTGTCTTTCCTCTGCTCATTATCTATTATTATTTTGGATAGGAAAATATACTGAAAGAAGGCATTATTTACTTCTAGTTTCCTCCTAGTCTGTGCTAATTGGCAGGTTTAATCAGGAATCTTCCTAAAAGAATTATTACTAAAATGATGTTTAAGGGGTTTAATTGCAATGTATGTGCATTAAGGAAACAGTTTTTCCTGGGAGTACAGGAGGCAGGAGAACCTACAGTGATTATATTTCAGGAAGGAAAGAGGAAGTCAGAGGGGAGAACTGTGCTAAGGGCCCTGCCCTGGGAAAGCATTTGATTTAAAATACTAAAGCAAGGAGGCATGCCCAAGGCACATTTTTGCTTTATCACCTCTGAACAGCTATTGTTTCAGAATGCTGAATTTGAATTCTCACTGTAAAACATGCAGTGTGCTGCACTCCTGGGAGCAGCCTTTAGCATCACTTACAAACCAGCTGGATGCTATAGCTCCCTCAACACCCTTTATATCATCCCTTTTAATTTACAACATGCTACTCTAAAAGAAGAAAAATATACACTGGTGTGGAACAAAATGCTGACACATCCTCCAGATATGTGGGACAAACTTGAACTAGCATGGCAGAGTGTTAAAATGGGACTTTTGCAGTCCTTTACATACTGAGATTGGAAGAGGTAATGAACCAGAGATCATGAAATTACCACCAATGCAAGAGAATGATGCCATTGTTATTAGTGAACACTGCACAACGATGTAAAATGTGATTTAAATGCTAAAATGTGATTTAAGTGCTAAAAAACCCAACAAATCACACTGACAATGCATAATGAGTAGATGAGATGAGGGAGACACTGTTGCATAAAGACATGAGTGTGATACATGTGCTGCAGTTGTCAGTAACCTGCAATTTCAGAATCCTATCAAAGTAATTAAAATTATGGTTGAAATTGAATTAAAAGTCAGAAGTGAGAAGTTTTTTAAAGAAATCTTAGGATGGTCATGAATTTGTAATTCCACAGTCGAGGGAAGGATAATTTTGCCTAAAAATGCTCTTTTCTTTCACAATTCAAGTGCAAGCAGAAGTTCATAATAAAAAAGCACTATATATTAATGAAGATAAACAATAATAATCCCTCTGGGTTAGAAGTTAGAACGGGAAGAATATCAATAAGTTATAAATATCAGCAGAAAGTCCACAGCTGACCACCAATGTAACATGAAGAATTAAAAAACTCTCAAACTTATCAAGACTACAATTCCCTAGCAGCTATAGAAACCCTTTGCCAGATGGAAATGATAAAACTTTGAATAGTGATGCAGAAGAGACAGACATATTTAGAAATATTTTTATTCCATATTTGGACAGCTGTTCTTATGTCACATGATGAAGTTTAACTATTTTCCAGTCCCCTGGTAACCAAGCAGGATGTTATACAACATGCATCAGAAATCAACATATTAAAGTCAGCCAATTCATCCACCTCACACCTAAGAACTAAGAGAGAGAAGACTTGAGAGCTAATCATGTTTATTTTACTAAATTAAGGCATTCCAGGGAAATCCCATTTGACTGAAAAAGTGCTAATGTTGTGCCAATAACAACAGAGGCCAGCAGGATGACTCAGAGCTAATGGACAGAGTCTGACCTTCCTTCCAGGTAATAAAGCTGTTACAAATTTAATGAAGAATGGAAGTGATGGAATATAATTAATATCATCCCAGTGAATGCAGTTTTGTGGCAAACAGATCTTGTAAAACAAGTCTTTGCATTGTTTGATGAGACAAGTATTTGGATGATGAAAGTAATTGTATATTTGCAATATATCTGTGGAGAGCACTTGACTTAATAGTGTATGACATTCTCATTATGAACACTGGCACAACAGCATCAGTAAAATGTATTAAATGAACTGAAAACTGAAAGATCTAACAAAGTAATAATGAATGGAGACTTGTAACATAAACTTTAGGGCTTTCATGGGAAGAAAATAAATATATGTATCCATGATAACAAGGTTTGTGAGATCAATAACTGCGAGGATGAAAGATGAAGACATTAATGCAGGACAATTTGAAGCACTTCATAAACGAAGTCAGTTCTAATTAAACATGTCTTTATACAGAAAACTGCAAGGGGAATAGAAATAAAAGCTCCACTACTCGCCAAGCCTTCTCCCTGGAAAACACATGGTCCCAAAAGTACCAAGAATTACAGGTGACAAACAGCTGACATTGTAGCTAAAAAATCCAAACCAGTCTTAATACATTCCTTGTATGTATAGACAAAAAGCAACACCAGCTTTTTCACTGGTGAAAGGCGCTGTGAATCACCACAGCAGGTTGCACAGTTTAGAAAGAATGCTTTCAAAATAGAATTTAAACATTAAAAAATCAGAAAAAATTATTTGAAGAGGAAAACCTCTTACAGTGACATGTTCGAAGAAAAGACTCATGTGTTAACATTATTAACTAGCTTGACTTAATAGAACAGAAAAGTCTGGTTCCTAATGCTTGCTTAGTGTAAACACAAAGTTCATGTAGAAACATGGCCTATTAAACAACAAGTTATTTATAGCTGAAATTACCATGGGAAATCTCAATGGCCTCTTCAGTTCAAGGCTAGATAGGTTGTGGAGTGTTGTAGGTCAGTGTGTATTTGCCTGCTTAGCACCACAGTTAAACATAAAATAATCTGCACAGAGGTAACTTGGTAATAATGACCGGTGACACAGAAAGCAAACTAACTGACCTAGTAGTTTCTTACAGCTTTTTTTCCCCCATGCAGATACTGTAAATATATTTTTATCTCTTTGTCTGAAGAACTGAGCTGACACAAACACACCACTTCACTGGTTTTGGAATATTCTATGTTGAGATCTGCCACCATTCACTAAAGATTATCAGATCCTCAGGCTCCTTTCAGAACAGATATTCCCTGGAAAGGTAAGGGTTTTGTTAAAAGGGTGCAGGTAGAGGGAAGTGGAAATCCTAAGCCTGATCCCGTTGACATTAATATGTGATTTGCCATCGATTTGCAGCAGCAAGATCTGGAGCAGTGTTCACAACCCTATGGAAATTGTTCTAATTTTGGGGCTCTTAATTCCACACACAATTTCTTCGGGAGCAACTGCTTGGCTCTGTGCATGGTAAAATAGTAACAGTCAGACCTTCTGCTTTTCCAGAAATAACCATGTCATAGGCTGCTGCTCCCTTGGTTTATGTATTTACAGATATCAAGAAGCCTATATAAAGCCTCTCCATGATTTGTTCACATACAGCAGCCTTCCTTTTGATATATTTTTAGATCAATTGCACTTAAACAACACTTCCTCAACCTACTGAACTTTGCCCTGAGATGATGATCAAGGGAAATGCAAACATTGTGCTGTTTAAAGGATGACAGCCAACACTTTCCACAGCACTCGTATAAAGGGAAGGGTACTAGAAAGGACAGAGTTTGCCATGACTCCAAGGGGCTGCAGCACCCAGTTCATGCTCACCTGCACCCTTCTTTGGGCAGCCTCCAGAATGAGACAAGTGTGAATTTATCAATGTGCAAGAAGCAGCAGCTTACATGATCTCTCATGGAAGATGTACATGTACAAGGCAATACATGATCTTTCAGCTTTCTAATAAACAGTGCCACTTTGAAGAAAACAACAGCTCCAAGCCTCTTTGCAAATAATTTTATCAAATGGGAGAATTGTAATAAATAAGATGACTCAAGGAAAAGCTGTGTCTGTGCTCTCCTTTCCTTCTTTGCTACAAGGTTTGATAAAGCTGGAAAACAGCTGGAGAGGCAATTTTCCTATGGCTAGGTTGTTGTGTGCTTTCAAGTATATCACCTTAGAATCTCAGGAATGGCAAAACTACCCTTTTCTGAATTTTCCAGTGTAGAGGATATAAACACACCCAACTTCTGGTTACTCCAGTACAGAAACCTCTCTATCAGATTCTGCCATTTCCCCCAGACTAAGAGGTGTGGGTAAATACAGCCCTACCTGTAAGATTTTTCATAGTTTGTAAAGCTTGACTGCTAAAGCAGCAGACTGGAAAAGAGTAAAAAAAAATTGTGCAGATATCAGGACTTTTTTGTTGGTTAAAGTACAAACTAAGTCAGTCCAAATTACAGTACTAAGCACTGTTGCATGAAGATTTCCCCTCACAAGGTATAAAGTACACCAAGAAAAGTTCATTGTGGTTTTGAAAAACAATTTTCAGCTCCCTTGTGTGCGGTAAAAACTCTCCTGTTCTGATTCTCTGCTGATCCCATGCAGCCAATGCATGTCTTTTACTGTGCAGAGCACTGATGTAGGGAGAGGACCTGTTAGCATGTCCTAATCAATAATTCTTTATGAGTAAATATTGTTTTTAAATACAGATTAGTCACACAACAAACAATCAGAATATTGATGAGAAATGCACTTGGGACAACTGCAGTTTGCAATGATTATGCCTGACATGAGAATCCACTGTGCAATAGAATATACACATGCACATGTTGCTACATATCAGTAAGAAAAAAAATGCTACAATTTCATCAGACCCCACTAAATAAAATCTTTACAATGTTGAGAAAACATAACAGTGTTAATTTGTGTGCTTTCTAAATGGAAATTGTTGAGATATTCCTATGGATTGAGTGAGAGCTTTAGACAATCCCTGCCTTAGGTTCAGGTTTTTGGCAGCATCTTTACAGATCCAGAATGCCTGTGTAGACAACAGAGAAAGCCAAATCCCACACATCAGTGCAAGACATAATCAAGTTATGTCTGCTTTGTAGGAATGAGACATCCTTGTAGAACTGATTCTTTTGCAACTCTTGTCCTGCTGGCAGAAGTAGAGATACGTGCAGGTGGAACATTCTGCAGCAGGAAGACCAAAGACACTGAGAATTGAAACAAGACACAAATGGGCTTTGAGACAGTGAGTGGTGCACAGTGTGAAATGAGATAAAATGATGGCACAGGGACAGCAGGACAGGGACCTAAACAGTACAATGGAAGGCATGGGAGCCTGAAAAGGGTAGAAGCACATCTCTACATCATGTGTAACTAAAGTCAGGAAGAGTTGACTCAAACTGTGAAAAGTGAAAGATATACATCGAGGTAAAAGCATGGTGATGAACAGGTTGTGTGTTGGTGCAGATTTAACAAGAATCTGAAGCTAAGTTGAGGCTTATAGCCTGAATTAGGAAGGTACAGACAACCTTTTTCCACTGTTAAACCTGTGTTAGGTGAAATTAACTCCCTTACAACTGAAATGAATGCCTACTGTGAATGCCTGAAGCCACCACAAATTGTCTTTAAGGATCCTGCAGAGCCCTGTCTTACTTGTGGTCTGGATCTTAAAAGAAATAATTTGAAGAGGGTAATGTCCTGTGAAAGTCCAGCAATTAACAGAAAAAAAACCCTCTGGGAGTTTCTGCATGGAGAACTTTTTCCAATTGTTCTCTATTCTGAGTGCCCCTTCAGAACCTTTGCAAGTGGATAGGGCAGTTCTCCTAGTTACTCACAAGGAATACATCCCATCCCATGTCAGCCTGCTGGACACCAGTAACATGGCTAGCATGAGTTAGGATCATGGAATCAAGCCTACACAGACTAACTAGGCTGTTCCCATCCTCAAACCTAAACCCATTTGCTGGCCTCCAGACTAGTATTTTAGGGTCTTTCCTGACTCAGGCTATGTTTCAGCCCTGGATCCCACTGAGTCTCAATCCACCCCTCTGTGCTGTGGGTCACTGCTGAGCCTTCCCTCTCACATCACAGTGCCATGCTTTAAGAAAAATGAAGAATGCAGCCTTTGTGGCAGCACTGAGTGAACACCACTTGTAAGGAAAATATTCCAAATCTCATTAAAAAGAGATAAAGCCATCTGGATCCTAAGACAGTCAGTTTGAAAAAAACCCCACAAAACTATTCTGAAACCAATTTGCGAAGAGAAAGAGATAGGAAAACAACTTTGCTGCCAACAAATGTTGTAGCTCTTGTCATCTATTACCACATGAACAAAGCACTCAATGACTGCCTCCAGTACCATTGCCAATTATTATGACAACATACAGTATAACCATATTATGTTTACAATATAATACATGTGAGTATTCAATAGAGCCTGGCAGCATTTCAGTCACTGCCTCTTTTATGCTTTAAAAATCAATTTTTTAAACTGAGTTTGCTGTATAACATGTTCCCTAATTACATAGTTTACTGTATAGAGAACAAGAAAGGATACTGAAAGTGATTTCAGGCAAATCTCTGAACATTTAGTGAGATAAACCCTTTTTATTCATACACATTGTGCCACTAACGGCCAACATAATGCCTTTTTTCTATAAACATGCCCCATCTCATTCCCATTGACATCAGAGACAAATTTTCCAAAAGTTTCAGCTTCAACTGAAACTCAAGAACAAAATATTCAGGGCCTAGTTTTAAAGGGGTTCCTTCTTCACCTTTTATACTACAATTAAGGTAAACAGGACCATTTAAACATCTGCTTCATTTGTGAATGACATCAGAAAAACAGTTTGCCAAATGATTTGATTTATATTTCCCAAATCACATGCCAAGTAGAAGCAGGAGGTTGCCTTGGAAAGTATGAACTGAAGATGTGCTCAGACTCAAATATCCAGTTACTAAAAGGCCCACTGTCAGTCCACAGCCAAAAACTCGGTCAAATTTCTGGGAGGGCTACCTGTTTTACATACAAATCAGGACACAGGGGCACAGATACCTAAAATAAAAATGTGCATGCTAGCTTAAGTACATCAGGCCCAAGCAACAACACACCAGTATGATTATAATGATTCTCAGGCAAGCCTGAGCTCAGAATGAGCACGGTTCACCAGCCAAGCTGGTGAGCAGGTTGTCCAAAGAGGTTGCATATGCTTCATCCTTGGCAGTACTCCAGACCTGACTAGATAAAGCTCAGAGTGCGTATGGATGCCATAAGCTGAACTTCAGTTCACTGAACACTGGCTTGTTCAGCTACTGAAAGGTGCTTAAAAACACATGCCAGCCCTGGCAGCTCCAAATCACAGCCCTGGTTACACAGAGGGCAGACTGAAAGCAAGTAACAATGCAGAGATGCTTTCTTAAATGTGATGCTTGGCTTGGAAATCTTTGTGCTGGCACGCTGGACTGAGTAGAGCTGTTTTGCAAATATCTGAAGAACATCTAGAACCTCTCAGAGACTTCTCTGATTACTGTAGGGCAACCAATTTTTATGCTTCAGTATGATTTATAATATCTAAGATGCATGCATATAATTAACAGGAAAATTTGGAATATATGCACTTGTATTTCCACACTGTGGTTAAAGAGAAAGCCATTCAAACAATTCCAATACCAGGCTAGAGAGAAACTGTAAGGATAATTCCTCAAGTAGCTGCCATGAGACATATTTAATATTTTCCCTTGTGATCTTGGCAGAGAAACTAGCTTTGTGATAAGCTCTCAGTACAAAGAAAGACTGTATTCCACACCAAGGGGGAGTAGAGAACTCTGCAATAACAGAAACAGAAAGAAAATAAGTGAAGTGCATGATCATCCATAGGAGTAAGAATTCCTGTGGCAAGCTGGAAATCACAAATGAGGAGAAAGAAGAGGGCGTATTTAGTGCATCAGAGGATGACTGTGAGCAATCACTGTGAGCAATCATAAAGAACAGTGGGATATTCTGGGTGAGATGTTGCCAGGAAAGGCAGTGTCAGGATACAAAGTGCTAATCAGAATTAAACAATGCAAGATCTTGCCACTCATATTCAAGAAAAATGAAGTAAAAATAGTGCAATTACAGAGAAGTTTGACACAGTAATAAAAATAAGATAAACACTAAGAATGTAGATAAATCAACTTATGAAAAAGAAGTCAGATCTGACTATTAACAAGCTGACAAAATTCAATACTTTGAGTATTTCTTTTACAATATCCTTTATATGGAAATGATTACAATTTCAAATGAACAGCATTACATACTACTTTATTTGTCTAGACATCAGTTTTAGCATATTTTTCTTCTGGATATTGGTTTTTTCCCTCTTCTGTTCCAGAACTATGGATAGCAACAAGTTTGAATTTCATTTCAACATGAATCTCACAAAGACAGACAAACTTATATTTTTCTCTAAAACTGGCAGGAAATTTTAGAAAAAATACCAGTTACCAAGGAGAAACAGAAATGATAGTTTTTTCCCTGAAGTATGTGCAGCTATGAATTTGGTATGGCTGGAGTCAAGAATCCTACTGTCATTCTACAGGCAAGATGACTCAAAAAACCCCAAACCCAACAATTTCACCCACTAACTTCACAGACTTTGTTTTCAAGACTGGCACTAAATGTACACTGGTTGTTAAAGTCAGACAATGCTAAGCATTACACAGCATTTTGTCTGCTGAATTAATCCTCATAGCTCTCCTGGCAGGTATTTGAAAGACCTGCCTAAGGCCACAAAGGAAAACCAACTGGGATAAAAACACAGCAGGGTCCATCTCTCAGCTTGTTCACCATTAGACCATGCTCCTCTTGTAAGAAGGGATCCTGGCAAATTCCAGGGTTTATGGGAAAGAGGCTCTATTTAAACATTTAAAACTTTAAAGCACTTACTGGAATAGAAAAAAGGAAATGGGACTACAAAAGATGAGAAATCCAAGTTAATCCAAGAAACACAATGACAATTGATCACAGTGCAGTCTGGAAAGAAAATGTAATCAATACAGAGGGGAAGAAATCAAATAAAACAGATACAGCTCCAGTGACTGAGGCACAGATGCTCAGATTGCAGTTAGGGGTGACTAATTTGTGCTCACCCCTGCTGTATGATGAAAACTAGAAAGACAAACATTAGGAAATGCCATCTAATATCAAGACATATCTTTCTTACACCTGTGTTAAGAGTGGCAAAATGCAATTCTGAAATTGCTATTAGAATTGCTCTTCAGATCTTAGGAAGTGCCTTACTCACCAAACACTGCTTAGTCACTGCAAGGGAGTGTTTCAGTGCATCTGTGCTCCTGGGAAATGATGTTAGCATGGAAATTCTGTTTACATTTAATTATTTTCTAGTACTGACATTTTGATTACAAATTGATATTTTTGATGACAATTTCAATTTGTTCCATGTATTAGTAATGTGACATTGTTAATTATAATAATGCTAACACTTACAAAGCTGAGATGTTACCAATCTAGAATGAAAGTACCACATAGGCAAGTATCCTAAGTACTAAGCAAATACTATTTTCATCTAGGAAATAAATTACCATTGTTTTGTACCTAAGAAGTAACTGAAGCCAGGTCAGTATGGTTCTGTTCATACCTAAAGAACAGCAATTCTACTTTGCTATGAAAATCAGAATATTTCATTAGAGAATTTAAGCTTGAGTTCCGGAGTTTTTTCGTGGTTTGGTTTGGTTTTTTTTTAATAGACAGGTAGGGAGTTCCCACTCTGCATCTTGGAAAGCTGAAGTATCATAACCAAGAGCTCAAAAGTCAACTCCCTTATTCATATTTTACAGTATCTTACTGCCAGCACTTTCACAGTACTTTATTACTTAGACAAAAGCAAGAATGCAAAGTCTCCTTCAAAGGGCTTAGAAAAAGGTTCAAGAAAAAATCTTGAAAATCTTTTTGAATCTTGAAATCTTGGAAAACTTTTTGAGCTTCCTCATTCTGCCTTCTAATTCTAAGACTGTTCAGCCTCTCATAGGATTATCTTTGAGGGAATTACTTGAATACAGACCCTCCTCTGTGTCCTAAACTTGCCTTCTGGAATTAATACAGCTGCTATAATCTTTTAAAAAGTACTCAGTAGGTTACATCTGTATTTATCTGGCCCAAAAGAAGAAGAATGATATTCCAATTTCTTGCCTTTTCTCCTCAGATGGGTCAATGTGTCATAGAGGGGACTGGACCCCCTGCCTTTCACAGGCAAATGAGTCACTCCAAGGATTAAGAACACACACATAAATATACATCTTTAAACACCAGGGTCAAATCAAACTCTTTTCTCTTTCAGATACTATTAACTTTGAGAATATGAGACATTTTTCTTTCCAACTTAGGTTTCATTGAGTTCTAATTCTAATTTATTTCTAATATAAAGGATTCCCTTCTTGAGTTCCATTTTTTAATAAAAGTTTTCTTAACATATTCCCCCAGAATTTAAACTCTCCTTTCTTCCCAAGGTTTAGATGATGTTATAAAAGGAATGCTGTTTCTTTAAAGCTGACACAGTGAGAAGGAGCAGGCTGTCTTAGATTGCAGGCCATTTCATTTCTCATAAGCATGCTATCATTAGCTACCTTTAGGAGAATGAGCTCTATTGATTGGTTCAAATCAAACCTGTGACCTGGATGTTTGTTACAGAGCATCATCTCATCATTAATCTTTCATTAGGCAGCAGGATCCGAGAAGCAGCAGCAGTCACACCACGCTTACTCTCTCGAGTGATGCCACCACAGAGCTCTCCCTTATTGGATCACAGCAATTACTGGCCTTACAACACAGATCCTGAAAGCCTTATCAAATTCCCTCCCAGGAATGGCAAGCTTACAAACAATCATGTGCTGTTTCTTGGGTGAGGACATCACAAAATTACACCAGAATGCAGTAAACCCAAGTCATTTGCAATTAAACATGTGACCCTCGTTTCTGAGATGATACATCTTCATTTACAGCATATGAAGTCTTTTACAGAAATCCCAAATACATCAAATTAAGGTGTCTTAAAAAGCTCCAGTCAAAGAATAGGTAGGTAAGTGCTAAATGATATTTCTGCCTGGGAGAAATGAAGCAGAACCTCTGGTATCTGGATTGCTGGCATCTCAATGCTGTGATTTAAAGAGCTGGGAAACAACTGCAGGCAAGCAGCAGGAGAAAGATGTGTCTGTTCCCAAGGACCTAAGCACTGCTGGAACTGAGCCCAAAAGGGAATATCAGCTCTTATTTTCAGCTCAACAGCACATCATAACAAGGTTGGGAGGAGCAAAAGTTGGAAATTGTGCACCTCTTACATGCAAATATTGAAAATATTAACATTTTAGTGCTTCTGAGTGAAGATCCTTTACATACTGCAAACGGCCTATAAATCCACAGATCCTGTACTTCCTCAGGTTTACAAGGATAAGGGTTGTGTGTCTAGGCTATTTTCTGCAGCCTTATGAAAGCAGCATTAAAATCTGAACACAAGACCCATTAACCTCAGCAGCCATTAAAATAAAAAGGCCTAGCAAAGGGCAAAAAACCTCCCTATTTGAAGAGAACTTAAAGACCCATACTGCAGAAAGGTTCTTACTCATGCAGTTTAAAAATTATTCTGGCTAAATCACATTGATTTGATCAGGGATATGGAAAAGCAGCATGCACAGCACATCTGGACATAATGCAACCACCTCACTATTGCCTCAAGCAAGGTGGTGAACCCCTTCTTGTCCCACAGATGTTACAGCTCCTACAAATACCACTCATGGCTACTCCCCTGGCAAGCCCAAGAGCTGTCCACCACCAGTATGGCTGGGAAAGGACTGGTAGCCTGCCCAGAGTATCAAAATTAAGATTAACATCTTTTCCCACTTGAAAACGACACATCCAAGATAGGCAGATTCAGGTCAAATACAGGACAGGTAGGTGTGGACAATGCTCTAAATTGTGGGTTCATCTCATCATGGGCAGTACAAATTGTCAGTGTCTCACTTACTACACAAACTCCAGTGGTTCAGAGTTTGGAATTTGCTCTTGAAAGGTAATTTGAGCTTTAGGAAACTGAAGTGCCTCCTTTTTATTATGCTGTTGGCTTGGGCACTTAGTTTTATCTCCTCTTGTGTTCAGAGGGAACATCTGTCATTGCTCTCTCAAGTCCCTCCAGCCACGAACACAATTTGCAGAACCAAAATAATACTACCCTAATTCATATGACACACTCCATAAGATTTTGCATGATAAAAATCAGTCCCTATTCTCATACACCTGGATTGTGATAACAGCAAAAACTGGCAAAGTGAGCTGACACAGACTTTTGTAAGAGGCAGATTCACTGTACAAATCTGGACTTGGTATTTATCATCAAAATATCAGCCTTCACTAACCTCAAAATATTTCATCATGTTGAGGCTCTTCAGTGAGGAACATGAACCTTGGAAAGATTTGAACTGTAATGGGCTGTGTCAGTTCATGCACTCCTGTTCTCTGGACAGGAGAGACAAATTTTGGTAAGATACAAGTACTATGAATTAGAAAAAAAGAAAGCATTGCTGAAAAACTTTTCAAAAGTGAACACGCCATTCAATGGAAAAATTAAGATTCCTATGAGAGGAGGAAAATACATGAGCACTTCCAAGAGAAAATGAAAAAAGACAAGAGATGATTATGTATCTTTAGCTGCACATAACATGTAAAAGTTTTTTTAAATACTGAAATTTAGTTTTTTCTAATAGAAAACTACGCATCTTTCATAGCCTTCCTGTGCATTTACATTACAGAATTTAACATTTTAGCAACAACAGTTGATTACAACAAATGTTCCAAATTCTAGCAATACAATTGGCAGGCTAACATGCCTTAGGCAACACTGCAAGCCAACAGATCAGACTTCCTGGGTGACAGCCCTATGTCTTGACAAAATGCAGTAATCATAACGTTACTAAGCCTAAAAGCCTAATTAATATTGAAACACACGAGTATGAAGAATTTTAAGCAGTGCAGCTATCTTAGAAGTTAGCCAGAGGTTACTTCAGCTCTAACTGAAAGGTGAGCAGCATCCATGGGGCAAATGGTAACAGCTGTGTCACACAAGCGTTTTGGTTGGGGAACATATTCCAACTGAAATGGCAGAAATCCTTCAGGCTGTTATGTAAACACAATTCAGGGATACAGAGGTTAACAACCTTGAAAAGAATCTTTGCTCACCACAAATGGCTTCTTTCCAAGACACCTCTGTATCACAGCTTTCCACTGCATCTTCCCCAAACACTGAATTTCTAACACCAATTCCTAAAGCACAGACAGGGTCAGTGGATGCTTCTAATCCAAGTTTTTATTGAATGTTGTTTAGTGAAAGTTGATCTTTAAATGCAGAAGCTTCCTGCACAAGGAGGCCTTGGAAAAAAAAGACATAATAGCTGCACTTTTGTAAATGAAATAACTGTGTACCTCCATACTGCCCTCAGGCTCTTGCTTGTTTGGCTGGAAAACAAAATTAAATGAAGCAGCTCATCTGCTTCGCAACAAGATGACAACAATTCCTTTCATTCTAAGAAAACATTTTACATTTCAAATATCACGTTTTCTGACATCCAAAAAATCCTACCAGAATCCTCATTTCACCATTCCTAATTTCATCCATTTCTCCAACTGTTACTTCTCTCGTCTTTCATTATTCCTTACCCCCAAATCACAAGTCCTTGTCTTTCTGTTTACGTAGTGGCTTCTCACTTTCTTTGCTTGACCATCCCGAAATGCTCCAAGGAGCTAAAATACATGAAATTAAATCAACTTAACAGAAACTAGATCTGTCATATATAAAAACACTCAGTTGAAAAATTCAAAATTTTATATATTATACTGAGGATATTCCTTGGAGTTTCGGAATAAACAGTGTGGCTTCATTAAAATATTAAGACACTGCAGTCAGAAATGCTCCTGTCTTGAATGTTAGACCTTACTTTGCTCCGAGAGTATCACTGATATCATTCTGTTGAATTAATAAATACAGTTGAATATGTTTACTGAATTTTGTCAGAAGCCTGGCAGCAAGTTCATTGCAAAAAGGAAATCCTTTGGAAAGCCTGTGTAATGATACCCTTCTCAATATATAATCAGTGCAGGAAACAAAAAGTGTGACAAAAAACCCACTGGATTTCAGCTCAGAGAAGGACATGATCTATGCTTATATATGGATTACAGATTGTCACATGAAAGAGACTATAATTTAGTTCTCATTTGATAGAGATTTGTGTCACAACTGTAAAACAAAACCTCAAAAAGTAGTCCAATAATATTTTTGAATTTGATTCTGTTCACAACTCTTATTTACAGACTTTGGTCCTGCCTTCTTCATGTTTATCAGAGAACAACCCATTTACAATTCCTTTCAGAAAATTCCAAACTCTCAAAGGCTCAAACCAGAAATGAAACAAGGAGGAAAAATTAACTTGTCTGAGAGAACTTCCATTAACTCACAGTTCTCATCAGATCAATACAGAAATTGGGTTCCTAGACTTATCCAGCCTGGCCACTGGCTTTTAAAATCTTATATGGGTGATGCAATACTTAAGTGTTGCAAAGGATTAAATTGTTAAGGACTGACAGAGCAGAGCATTTAAGCAAGTAAGCCTAATGAAGTAAGCAACTAAATATGACATGTGACTTCCATGAAGAAAGTCACTCTAGGAGAAGTTTAGCAGAGGTTTCTACAGCCTACTTTCAGATATACAGCATTAGAGGAGGAGGAATAACCCAGAGAAGGCAAAAATATATTTAATGTGTTATGCAATTAGGTAAAGCAGAGTATAAAAACCTAAAAACCTATTTAGTACATTGACCTATGAAAACCTGAAAACAGTTCTGTCAAGACCAGTAGCAACTTCATATGTTATTAACAGAGCAAGGCCTGATTTAAAATTCCCACGTTGCATCTTATATGGTGAAGTACTGTGCTGCAGCCAGAGTTACTGAGGGTAACAGAACCTGATCAATTCATAGACAGAACATTTTTTCCACAGGCATACATTACTAAACTGTATGATTGTGCAGAGGAAATAATTCACCAGTACTAAAGGATGATAAAGCAGATGTTTGTACTGTAGACATCAGCTCTCATTTGCAATCTGGACTATTTAGTTTAGAACACATGGTACAAGGGTGATTGGTAGTGAGAGGAAATACTGTGAACAAGTTACACATATCTCATTCCAAAAGCAGACTTTCTGCTTCGTGAAACTTCAAGTTTAATGCCAAAACCCACCAAAATAATTCACAACCCTGAATAATCACATTGATGCTAGTCTTGCCGCAACATCATGCAATTTCATTAACTGTACTATTTTGAGATCAGAAATACATAGTCTGCATGTTTGTGTATGTCAGTTAGCACACATTTCCCAGACATCCACATCAGCAATTACAGTGACATCTTCTTAAAAGATTTGCAAGCATGGATGAGTATTGCTCACATAGAGTGCATAACAAATCATGAAATGTATTTTGTGGGGGTTTTGGGTTTTACCAAGAGCTTCTGGCACAGCATAACTCCATTCTATGCTGTCATTCCAGATCACAGATTTGTGAAAAACAAAACAAGCTCTCATTTACATTTCAGTCTGTGGTACACCATACCTAGCATGGAATTTCTCCATAAGCAACATTCACTCAGATAGAGTATATTTACTAATCAAGAGTTGGGGAATGCATTAAGCAATTGCTATACAATCAACAGTGTACTTCCCAAGGACTGTAGAAAGTATATTCTTCAGAGATTACGAATTACCTACCACAGTGAGTCACTCAAAATCCCAATACTTGCTCTCTTTCCAAAAAGTCTTACTAGAACACAAGACCGAAAACAAAATATTTACTGTAAATGACTGTTGCTTTTGTAATATGCTCTGCCATTCTATAAATCAATCATTTATAAAAAATGTTTCATTTGCACATGACAATATGGGGCAACACCCACTACAAGGAAATAAATCCATTATCTCTGCCAGGTAGTTTTTAATAACTTCTTTTTCTTCATGATAGAACTTTTGATTAGGAAGTTATATAGAAAATATTAAACTGTTAAATAAATTTAATTTACAACCAATAGGAAATTCAAATCCATTGAAATAGCAGTAAGTTATAGAAAAAAATATATTTTTATATGTATTCATACATATGCATAAAATAAATTACTTATTACTAAACTGTATGATTGGTACTCATCTAGAGCACCAGCCTGGCAAAGAATGGATATCAATATAGTGGTTTTTCAAAAAACCAAATAACTTGTCAAGTGAAATCCAGTGATTTTGACATTAGTTTTGTGGAAAACCTGGCAGAAGAGATAAGGTTTTAGATTAGCATAGGCACACAAGGTGCATTACTGGATGGTTACCCTGAGCAGTTCTGTATATATTCTGAGATGTACTTGACTCAGTAGCTATACTTTATTATTATGAATACTGTATAACACATTGTGTTAAGAAAAATATTTAAATCCTGAACTTATATCATCAGTGGAACAGAACTGCCTGCTTTCATGTGAAAAACTAACATTGTCAGCTAAAAGAGATGGCCATTTGAACAGTAACTAAAAGGAGAAATGCAGAACTCTAGATGGAAGATTTATCTGGGCAGGATTAATATTTGAAGAAAATGTCTGTCCAGCATTCAGAGCAATAAAAGAAGTGGCACTGTACATCCAGCACAGGGAACAAAAAGAATCCATAAATCCTATTTTCCCAGGGCATAGTTATACTTATGCCAACAGAACCTCCCAGTGCATGGAGCCAAGAGGTAAAATAAAATTCTTGAGGATGGCCATGGATGTAGATACTCAGCAACGAAGGGAAGAGAGAGACCACTTTCACATGGGAAATTCTGCACTCCATTAGCTCCCAGAAGAGCATTCTCACGAAGCCAAACTGCTGTATGCACTTGACTGTTTTTCAGCCATTAATAGGTACATTTAGATTAAATTATACCTAGACTAGAAAACTTCAGGTCACTTAGAATTCTAACAAGCCTCTTTTTTCTACGATAAATAGTGATGCTCAAATTCTTACCTGTTGAGAATGAGTGAATTTAAGAGTGTAACTAAATCCCTTATGAATCTAAGCAAAACACTAAAGATTAATTCAATATGGCCCACTTCTGTTTTACATCCTGTACTGCTTGGTCACTTCCCTACCAAAAAACATCCGCAGAGCTATCTCTGGTTGATCCACACATGACTAAATCTGGGCATGTGCAAAAATAATTCTGTAATTAGAATGTTCAGAATTACACAAGATGCATGCATCACAAGGTCCTTCTAAAGTTACTTTACAACCTCTGGTGTACATCACAGTTTAGAATTTTAAAAGTGTAGATTGCAACTGACTTACTTTCTGGTTTCATGCAAGATGTGTTCATACTGGCATACCATTCTTTTTCATAAGAAAAAGCTTTTATACTCCTTTAGCCTGAGTGGCTTTTATCCTACACCAACAGAAACAATAAAATCAAAGAGAAACAGAAGTTTCTCCAAGAGCTGTCCTCATAAAGGAAAGAATTATGTTAACTCACAGTAATTATTAATGCAGTCATAACACTGGCTGCAATATAATCTAGACATGCCTGTTCTAGCTTTGGAATAATTTCCTGGGATACTTGCAGAGATCTAGGTGGGGCAGCACAGAGCTCAGAGATGGCTGGCAAAATGGTCTCTTTTGGGCAGTCGGAAGCTCAATGGAATTGAAAGCTTTGCAACAGCAGTACTTTACAACAAAAATACAATGTGAATCCTCACACAAGATTAACAAATCAAATTTACAACTACACATCCTCTTAGTCTTCAACATGCTTGGATGATCAGAGCCCTCACTTCCCTAAGTTTTGCCTTTATTAAGGAATTAATACTTTCATTCTTCAAAAGGCCCATACATGGATGAGACTGGAATTTCCAATCATCCATTGCTATTTGATCCAAGATACACAATCTCCTTCAGGCTGCTTTGAAATTCAATATTAGATTTGATTTTGTTGTAATCCTAGCTCAAGCTGCAAGTTAAATACTGTCATTAATTTAAGTCCTATCTATGCATTTAAAAAAAACCCAACAGCATAGGAAAATTAAAGGACAGGTAAAGATCAATTTACACAGTTGTCAGTTGCTCACACCACCAATTCCTGCTTACAGCACTCATATGCTACTAGTTTCACAGATATTCACAATTCCTAGCACCTCTCCAGAATAAGCAATCCTCTAATAATTCTAAGAATCCACTAATAATAACTATGACAGCAGCAAAATCCACTATAATAAAAAGAACCAGGAAATGTGCACCTGAGTCCACCCTGCCACACAAAATGAGTGGATTTCTTGTACAGACACATTATCTCACCACCACTTTGCATTGTGGTGACTCTTTGGGCTAACAGGAGGACATGAGTTACACAGCAGGAAAAACCCCAGTACCATGCTCTGGAGTCACAGTGGTCTTCCTTACTGTGTGATTTCTCTCAACACCTACAGACTGCCCACACCAACTCAGATCCACTGCTCTTCCATGCCAGCAGTGGTAGAACAACGTAAGGGAAGCGGCCTGTGCCTCCCTCAGTGAGGGTCAGGGTCAGGTACAACCATCAGCACAACTCAGGGCAGCCCTCCAAATTCCCACTGTTGCTCCTGATGCAGTCCTTATAAATTATTCCAGGAGAGCTGGTCATAAAGCCATTCCAGGCTGTCTGCACATAAAAGCATTCTGACTGCTCAAGTGACTCCTGTGCTTGGGCCATGCACAGGGGCCAGGAATGCAGAGATGCTGTAGTGGCTATGAAAAAAGGAGGAGGAACAAGGAGGAGGACAAAACCTTTTTGGTCTATTGCCTCATGTGCAGATATCAGGGGACAAAGCAGACAAAAAAACACTCCTAAATGGAGAATCAGTACAGGATTATGCTTCCATGTTAATAAGAACAAACAAAACCCCCAAAACATTATGGTTATTAGCTATTTCTTTTTTTTCCTCAGGTAGGAAATGAGACTTTAAGCAAGAAAAACACTGATACTTGAAGTAAAAGAAGATCCATCAGAAAATTTTCCTTCTAGAAACTTAATCTGTGAGTAGAGACATCAATGCAATATTCTAAGACATGCTTTGTTGTCTAATTGCCTCTTATAAAGAATTAAAGTGACATTACTGTGCAGAACAAAAACGCACCCTACAATCTCTCTACAATCTACTTTAATACATTTCTTTTCCTAGGCTTAAAGACAACAGCAACATTAATCAAAGAGATAGTAAGTAATTCTACTACAGAAAAAGTAGCTCATCTTCCCTAAGAGATATAATGATTCCTTATACTGACTTTTATCTGTATACTATTCTGACCTGTTTTCTATTCCATCATGTGAAATTACTGAGGGATGCACATAGTGAAATGTAAGAAAAGGCAGAAGACACCTCACAGAGCAAGAAACTCTAAAAAAGGAAAAAAAGTTATATTCTGATCATGTTCATAATTCTTCTTTATATGACTTTCAAAACATACTTCATCTATCCTGAGAATTACAGACTACTGAGGAGGTACAAACATTACCAAACCTGCACCAACCCTCAAAGTGACAGTGCTTTGCAATGATACAAGTGGGTGACCAAGTAATTGGTTTGCAGAACTACAGGAAAGGGTGACTTCCCGACTATATTGTGCATGTTATTCATAAATTTTAAGGTAATTTAGGTAATGTATTAATAAGGTAACCTAAAAACACATGACAAGCTGACACTTTATTTCCTCAGTAAGACAATACTGTCCAGCAAATATTTGTTAGATGTTTTCAACTTTGTCCAATGTTATATGACATTTATGTACAAGAAGTGACAGACATTTTGCTCCTAAAATATGAAGTAAACTGTCTCATGGGTACTTCCCCCAGATGTCACAACTAAGAAATGAACACTACAGGTTACTGCTTTGCTTTGCCACAGTTCACTGTTTCTAGTAGGTTTTGAAGGTGTTCTTTGATCCGGCAGTGCTCTTTTACAGCGGTGCTGTAGGGTATTTCCTGATAAGCAGGAGGAGGCAGGAGAAGCCAAATGAGTGTTACTTTCTGCAAAAACAGAGTCACAGTTACAAACCTTTACGCAATAAGGGCCCCGCCCTTTGTGCCCTCCCCGTCACAGGCTGCAGCAACCTTCAGCAGGCTGCAAGTCGAAAGTCATGTTGAGAAACCAAACAATGAAATCAGCAACTTTTGTAACAGGTCACATGAACCTGTGACCATGACTTGGAGAAAGTTCTAAGTTTAGCAAACGTTGCATCTACTATTCTAATAATGTGACAAGGAGGTCTTGTTTAAAGGGTTTATTTATAACACTGTGTAGGATTGGGAGGTTCAGCCTGAAAATAAAAATGAGGTATTATTGGGAACTGACTAATAGTGACAACGGCCACTAATGGTTCTCCATTATTATGTGTGGGCTCATAGTAGGAACAGCAGGGAATTAATCAACACAGGCTTGTTATGTCATACAGTGACCAACTAACCCAAGTCAATGGAGAGATTTGTGCTGCTTTCAATAGCACTTGGATCAAACAAGCCACAATGCAAAAACAACCCAACCCCAAAACAATTGATATCAAACCCTTGGGTGCGTGCTAAATGAGTATGACTGAAGTTCCCAAACTGACACGTCGTCTGTGAACACCAGATACCCAGACCTGTGAGCACTCACAAATAGAGTTAATTGCCAGTAAATCTGGCAGCTGTTTCAGCTATATGTAGGTCAGAGTTTATAGAGCCAGGCTTTTATAGAGCCAGGCTTTGCAAACACTGCTAGAAACCCTTGTCACTGTTAGAGACCTGTCAGTGCATCTGCTAACACCTATGGTCTATTCACCCAACAAACTGACGCTGTTTAACATACTCTTGACTTTCTGCAAAGGGTTAACACCACCAAATAAAGGGGAAAAAATGTATGAACAAACCTAAACAAGAAGCAGCCTGAAGCCTTTGCTAAATGAACACACCCTCTGTGCAACTGAACTGCACTGACTAAGCTATACAAGCACCTAAATGCCAACTGCAGTTTGAACTACTGTATCTCTAGTTTAAGCTGTAATTACATTTTTATGGTCAGTTTATATTCTTATCAAATTTAGCTAAATGGAATAGGGTGAGACTATTGTACATGTTTAGAAAATGATGGAGGCAAAGAACAAGCACTTGCCAGTTTCAAAAATGTTTACATTTATACAATGTAACATGAGCTTTTATACTGTCTGTATATCCCAACTGTGCCTCAAAGGCCCAAACTATACACACTGTCATGACATATGGCTACCATGAATTTATTTATAACTTTGGGATCTCTCCATGTGCACAATAAGATGGAACAGGCATCCACAGCATACTTCAGAAAAGGACTGAATGAATTTCCAGTGTCAGATGTAACAAGGACTCTTCATAGACCACAAAGCTTTTGAGAAAAGCTATCTGAAGATACCCAAAAAGGGTGGCTTTCAACATGTTCTCTGTATATTGTTTCATACAATGAAAACAAAAGGAGACCCGAAGAAGGGGTAGAAACTATTTCTTCCTCCTTGTGACTTCTCTCCTTCTATTTACTTCAGTTCTGAGATAAATGCTCTTTGATGAATCTAAGTATTTAGCAAAACCAGGCAAAGACCATGCGAGTCATCCTCCCAATCCTATAAACACCAAAACTCCTGTGACTGTGAATGATTCCAGAGTTAATGATACAACACGTTAAAGGGACAGTTTACAGGAATGAACTGTCCAAATTGTAGGTCTTATTAAGAATATCATCATAATAAAATATCAGTTACAAAATGCTAGAAAATGTAATTAACCAGAAACTGCCAAGCTCATCTGTGAGAAACACTGACCCTGTGTGTGTGTGTGTGTGTGTGTGTGTGTGTGTGTGCGTGCGCGTGTGTGTGTGTCTGTGCCTGTATATATGTGTGTGAAATTGAAAAGTGAAAACAACTGCAGATAACATTCCTTGCTGCTGTTATTAGAAATTATATAAATCTACACTTATGGCATTTAACACATTCCAATACCATTATGTCCCACCTCTGCCCTGGCCTTGTGTAGAATGTTCACAGGGGGAGAAGAGACTAAGACTGGGGACACAGGTTATCTCCACTTGGAGGGTTTGCAGGAAGAAATTAGTGGGACAGTGAAAGTTCTATAACATGAAGGTACTCCTGAATCAATGCAAGTGTGGAACACTTCCACAACACTAACGCGTTTTTCAGTCCTAGAATCACTGTTACACATCACCAGCTGCTTGCTGACAGCCTCTTGTGTGCTCAGTGAGAATGGATATGGAAATCAAGATTTAACCAAGCCTTTAAAAAGATTGCTGAAAATAATTTTAAAAGAGTCCTTATTTGTGTTAAAGATCTAAATCAAACATGATTTATTTTCTTTTATACAGAGGGTCATTCTATACTGTATCTAGATTTTCATTGCAGCACTTAAAGCTGTACAAGATTGCAAATTCTTGTCCCCTTAGAAATAGCAAAATAACACTTAGAACACACATTTCCTCAATGCACAATCAGGAATACTGATTAAAAAAATGTGTCACCTCGTTTTATGGTTCAAATGTACTATAAAAATGTTCCCAAGAAACATCTGGTTTGTATTCACACCAGTTTGGTTTAAATACATATGTCAACAGACAATCCTCATATTCCAAGACAAGTGAAAACAGACCTTTTCAGCAAATTCAGCTTCACACAAATTCATTCTGAAATAAGTGATAATTTCTACTTTATTTGGTGGAGAAAATCATCCCCTAGTGCTAAAACTCTCAATGAACTTCAAAATCTTACCTTGAATAATCAATTCTTACCTCATCCTGTTATCACTGATCTCAGCAACACAGCAATATATGCTAAGGGATCATTAAGTAAACAAGCCCGTGCCTTTTTAGGTTTGAAATTATATTTTTCAGAGAACTGACAACAAGCATAAAAATTAATCATAATAACCCTTATTACAGATGCACTCTTACTTTCAACAGCTGAAAACTGTTTCTTCTCAGTGCAAAATGACTTAGCATTTAAACACAACAGCAATCAGGAAACAACAAAACTCTGCAGCAGTTCTCAAGAAGCAAAATAATAAAACCTGGCTTTCCTCATCTGCATTTTCAAGCCCTTACAAAGATTGCAGACTACCCAGGAGGTAGGAAGAGTACTACACTGTAACGACAGCTATTAAAAGCAATCTGAATCAGAGAAGTTAAAGCAAAATCAGGGTTAGTTTTAAGTCATCTGTTTAGTGTACTAGAAAAGTTAAAAAAAATCAGTTTTTTTCCAGATTACAAAGGGCCTTTAGGACATAAGCTACCATGACAAGTTATTGCAATTAATCTTTCTAAAATGCTAATAAAACTATAGATTGTATGAAAATTAAATCAAAGGAAGGTTTTTTTAGAGTTTTGAGCAACATTCAAGCAGTATGCAACTCAATCCTTAAAAATAATTTCATTTTTGGAGCACAAATCAAATTTAAAAGCCTAAAAAATTCAACTTGTAATTAGGCATGTGGCAGCATCGAAATGCTTTTTCAAAAGTAATTTAGTGATGTTACTGGGATGGGAGAGGAACCAAGCTTTTGCAGGAAATCTCTCAGTTCCAGAAAGTATGCCAAATTAGACAGAAGCTCATTAGAAAGCCTTTGAACACTCTGTTTTTACAACAACTCAGACATAACAATCAATCTGTGTGAAGAAAGGAAACCAAGAAGGAGCAAACTGTGCCACCCAAAAACCTCCACACCCAGTCGTGCATCACTTCAGTTAGAAAGAAATGTCACTGAGCTCCACAGGGACAGGGTCATGCCCCACTTGCAAAACAACTTTTCCTTACCTTCATTGCTTCTAAATGTAGGGCAAAAAGAAGATACCATCTCAGAACCATTCAATTAAAAAAATAATTTAAGATCTAAGCATGTAGAAAAGCCAACAAAATTAAAGATTAAATTCTCATAGGGCAACTTCTGATAGCATTTAAGTTTATTGCCATGACACGTGTTCATGCATTGGTTTTGCCTCTGCTGTGCTTTCAACTGAATGAGCAACAGATTTAGGATTTCTGCTAAGCATTGTGTTCTCTAGAGAAATGTTCCACAGTGCACAGTGCCCCACTGTTTATGGAAGTTTCAAAATGGTAGTCATGATCTACTGAGATCGTTTTCAACATCTCACATGTAATTAGGCATTCCAAGGCAAAAGACAAATTCCAAAGAATTTACTAACCTAAACAGTTACAAAAACAGGAGCCTTTGGGGAAAACAATGAGATTTTGCTTGTTTTAAACTTCTTTACACAACTGTGCCTGCTTTGCAAAATGTATTTCTCATTGTGACTTACAGTATACCACAGATGTTTCTTTGTGAACTTAATAAAGTTATCCACATTTTTTAAATAACAGCTGAACACCAGAGTTCCAATCCACTGACAGTCCTAGATAAAGGCAAGTAACACTCCAGAGAAGAGAGGAAAAAAAAAAAAAAGACCCAGTGGATACAGAGGAAGCAACAAGAAGTTTTGGAAGAAACAAACAGAAGAGAACAAAAGTTTCAAAGAGCCTGAGCTGCATCAAGGAGATTTATGTGAAACATTTTGACTTTACCCTCTTAGAAACTTTGATCTTTGGGTGGAGAGTGAGGTGGGTGAGGACAGGAAGGATTAGAAGGGAGAACAGAGGGCTTAATCTATTTCTGAATTTTGAAAGCCATATTTAATGTAAGTTTTCAAGTTGCACTGCTGGTACGCAGCAGTGGCAACAACAAAAAGTTCATAAATTCTGTAATTCATCCTGTCATGACAAACATTATCAGGTAACAATTCTGCACTGACCTTGAACATGGGATAGGTCAAGTGACAAAATGTCAATTAGAAATTCACAGACTTTTGAAATAGTTTCATATTACATAAAAAGCTATGATTGCCTTTTTATATGAATTAAACTGATTAATTCACAGTAAGCCATCAGAAAAATCTTTAGAGTTGAATGCTTTAAACTCTTACCAAGATTTAAGAGGGAAATAAAAAGGCACCTTTTTTGCTAAGATATCCAAATTTTCAATCATGCAACAAATGCCACAAACAGAACAAATACATTTGTGAGACTATTTGACCACAGTTGAATCTGTGAAAAGCGACCTTGTTTCAGTTCATTAAGATGCTGCAGTGGCTGTTCTGCAGAAAGCAGTCAGTGTTCAAAAGAAACAAGAGACACCTCTAATGTGCATTTTCTAATTCTCTCAGGTACTTACAAGATTAACAGCCTTAATGTTATGCTCACCACGTTGCCCTGGTGGGCATGATACACCTCCTTGTCTTTGACAGAAAGCATTGAACAGCTTACCCAAAACACCCCGTGGCAGACTGCACATACCCTAAATTTCTTGCTCACATCTTTACTCTTCTTTTCTACCTGAAAAGAGGAGTTATCATCATCACTGACAATTCTGCTTCCCTCAGAAAAAGGAAGTTATCATCCAAGGAGTGAGATAAGGTAATTCCTTTATTTCTCAAAAAGCCATGAATTCTTTGCTTTGGTGCTGCTAGAAACACAGGAGACTCCCTTGAAGAAAGTGACAGGAAACTGACTTAGTGCCTACGCCTGACCAAGGGCTGTTCATAAGTAACAGCACAACTGCACACATTTTTAAAAATCTTTTTTTAAACATCAGTGTTCTCATATGCCTTCACCATCCAGATTATCCCCACTTCTACTTCTAAAAACTTCTGTCATGTCCCTTCTTGACTCCCATCTTCCCTCATTAGCTCCAGAGGCAGGAGTGTAATAAATAGCTCTAAGGGTAACTGCCATTCCCCACCTTGCATAACGTAACCACCTAATGAGAAAATGGGATCTCAAATACATTTCAAATGCATCACGTTTCCTCCAGAACGAAAAAGCCAGACTGCAAGAACTGACTTGACATTCAGCCCTGGATCATACCACAAAGAAATCCTTGGGATTCTGAAGGAGTAGCGTGTTCAAGTCACAGAAGAAACTCCCAATTAATTTTTTTGAGAACTCCCACAAAACAGGAGTGCAACACTGCCAAATCTCCTCTACAGCCACAGGAAAGGTACAATCATAATTCAGCAACAAAACAGCAACTCCTCCAGCCAGAACAAAATCACAAACATCATACTGAGAAACAGAAATCACTCCTCCTTTCCCTCTACCCTCAGGCTTATAATTAAAGGAAACTCAAAAGAGATCCTCTTTATTTCTATTCCTTGAAAACAAAGAGCCCTGTTGAGTCAGGGAATCCAGTTTCCACCAGAAACTTCTTCTAGTCTGCTCTAAAAAATGGTTTCCAGGCATAGAAAAATACGGTGCCTTTTAAAAATAAGATCAATAGATCGGTTAAATGTAAGTGGACCTTCACAAGTCTCATAAGAATTAGAATGCCTTGATTATGCTGAAAAGCTAGATGTTTTCAGATAAAAGGGTAACTGACACTTAGAAGTGAAGAGGGGCCATCATGGAACCTGAACAGTTGTTAATTATTGCCTGCAAGAAGGCAAAGGGCTGACAGGAAGACAAAATTAGGTGCCAAATTCATGTTTCTGCTGAAACCACAGTTTTTAGGTGTCCACCTGGGTTTAAAAAGTTAAGCTCTGAGCTTATGTTTTAGAGGTGCTCTATTAGTCCACTTGGACTGCTTTGTGAAAACATTCTGCAGCTGCCAACAGGCCATTTCTGCCCTTCAGCCTGTGGGAGCCATCCCATGCCTGGCAGCTGCTTGGGTTCATCCCAATAACTTCCATCAGGACACTCAGTACAGTGAGCAAATGCCTCCCATTCTGGGATGAGAATGAGCAGAATCCACAGTTCTGCAGTCGAGGGCATTTATTATGCAAGACTCACACACAGACTGATACTGCTCAGCGCTCACAGACTTCCTGGAAGGTTGTTTCTGATAGGAGGCACCACCTCAAAGCCATGAAGGGCACATGGAAAATTCCAGGAAAGCTTCACTTCAAATCACAGGATTTTTTTTTTCTAGGTTAAGAAGATTATTTAAGTATTTTGCACGGAGGTTCTAGCATTGGCTAGTACACTACTGCAGAGATGTACACTCAGTACAGATTTTCTCTGCAGGTTACAGTAAGCTTAGAAATTTTATTCTGGTGGCTCATTCAGAAGCCTGTTTTATTGTCAGCTTACAGTCATCCAGGTGACTAAACAGTGAAGTAAGCATTGCAAATTCCCTCTTCAGAGGAGATGCAGTGTAATCTCCAGACAGCACATCCCAGGGCTGCTCTGCTGCACTTCAAGCAGTTATCTGTGCAACTACACATTTATGGCCCCAAACACAGTTCTGTTTGACAGGTGTGTCCCTAGCAGCATGTAACCAGGAACACCTTCGTGGAAAATTAGCAACTATTACATTTCTAGAAGCTAATGAGTAATTAAGGGTTTTGATGGAGACCACTATTTCAAGAACAGCACAAATTTACTGATACCATTTTCCAGAATTTCTTTTTTAAGGCAGCTGAAGGAGAAAGGCTTGTGCTCCTGAAAGCTTGCCCACTTCTTTCTTCCTCTGTATGACTCAATCTAATAAAAGACACAGCCACTCTAACAACCACACCATCCTCCCTTGGAATGCTCTGGGACAGCACAATTCTGCTCAGGTTTGCACTGCACCAGACATCACTACTCTGCACAAGAAAGCCCTCCAAATGCCACATTCAACCTTCACAAACAGATGCCACTGTATCACAAAGAAAGGCTGAAAAAGAAGGACTGCTAACATTGAATAGTGCACACAAAAAGGGCTGAACCTCTACGTCCTTCAATTTTTCAGCTGAGACTTTGGCTAAGCCTACTGAAAACCACTTGGGAACAATCTCAAATTAACTGTTTGGTTAAGTTCGGGAATGAAAATATCCCTGGTTTAGATTTAGTTCAGATTAGCTTAGTCTATATTTAGCTCAACACTTATCTTTCAAATAAAAAAACCACTCCAAACTTAGGGGTGAGAGCACACTGATGCAGACACATCAGCCCTATGGGGACAGAACTTGGCACACTCAGTTTTGCCTTCTAGAAATTTCAACCAACTTTACAGCGCCTCTACAAGGACCTTTATTTGGTGCTTGATTTGGTGTTTTATTTGGTGCTTATTGTGCAACTCTCAGTGAACTTTTTCTAGATCTTTCACTTGCTCACAGTGACTAGTGTACCAGAAGTTACTTGTTGATGATATAGTTCCTTGTTTCACGTGGTCCACCATATTTTCTTTGAACATGAACAGCCTGGGAAAATGCCATTTCAAATTATAGACCTATTTGCTGTCTGGTCTGTCTAGAGAAAGCAACAGCTTTGGGAGACAGACAGACAGTCACTGACTTTTATGAATAATTTCACAGAAAAACCCCATCCAAACCAACCAACCAACCACAAACCACGACCCCCCCACGCCCATTCAGAACGGATCAAAGAGGACCCAGCAGCTTTTTAACACCCAGTAGTGAAATACAAAGAGTTACAGTAAAGGGTATGTAAGCCTTGTCTACCAAATACTGCTATTCAAAGCTTACACATGTGCCCCAATACCCTTTCACATTATCTGATTCTTAGAAAAAAGACGAGGCCAGCTAAAGCAGGGGACTGTAAACAATCCAAGGCCTCAGCCTGTCAGAGAGTCCATGACCACAAAGGCTCTGAACATCCTCGGGCTGCTCTTGAGAGGCCGACTTGGCCAGTGGACCAGAAATGAGCCAGCATCCTTTTAACATTCTAGATAGAAGCTGCTGCTGTCATTGCCGTAGTTGAGAGAGCCACCGTAATATCAATGGCATCCTTGACACGGCACTTATGTAATAATTAATTGCGGGGAATGTCGTGTTCCAGCGGGCGCAGGAACCATCCCCCGGGGGAAGGCATAGCTTTTGTGTACAGGGAGAGCCGGGCACGGACAGGAGCAGCCCGCGGTGCTGTCCGCCCTCGCACACAGTTATCCTCTCACAGAGCACCCCGCGAAGGGAGCTCCGGCAGCGGCTGCCTTGCTCGTGCCAAAGAAAGGCGAATCCCCGGTACGACGCAAAGAACGCCCTCGCTGTTTCAAGGCCCATCAGTGCGGGGGCGCTGCCGGCGGCCATGCGGGCGCACCCCGAGGCTGGGCTCGGCCTCCTGCCCTCACCGCCGCCATCCTGAGGGGGACACGGAGCCCAGCACGTGACGTTACGCCCCACGCCCGGCGCCGCATGACGTCACCGCGCCCGGCTTCCCGCCGGCGGCGCCTATAAATAGCCGCGCGGGGCGGCGCAGGCGCGCGCTCGCGGCGTGACGTCACGGCCGACGCGAGCGCGGCCCCGCCTCGCCCGGCGGGCACGGCGCTCCCCGCGCTCGCTCACCTTCTATTTTTATCGCGCCTTTGTTCCCGGGCCCGCCCCGCCGCCGCGGCGTGGACAGCGGCACGGGGCGACCGAGGGAGGGAGGGAGGGATGGCGGGGTGACGCCACCCGCTTCCCGGAACGGTGACGCGGCCGCTGGAATGCGCGCGGGGCTGCGCTGCCTTAAAGGGGCAGCGCGGGGCGGCCCCGCCCGGGGGGCGGCGCTGACGGACGGGCGCAGCTGCGGCGCCGGGGGGGCGCGGGGCGGCCGCGCCGGGCCCCGCACCGCCCGGGCTCTCCCGCACCGCGGAAAGGCATCCTCGGGCCGTGCCCAGCGCCCCGGGGTGTGCCCGCCCCGGCTCTCCCGGGCGGCCCCGGGGGATGCTCCCGGTGCGGTTCTCTCCATCACCGCTCCCGCCTCTGTCGCTGCTCTTCCCCCGGAGCGTGGCGGGCACGGGGAGAAGGGGCGCTAGGTTCTGCCCCGGGGCGGCAGCAGCAGCGCACGGACAGCCTCTGGCCGCCTCCGTGGGGCAAACCCACAAAGGCGCATCGCTAATAAAGCGATGCTAGTTTACAGAGAAGGAGTGCCTTGGTGTATTTCCTATACGTTCCCACGCGAAACGCGAGAGAACCAAATACTACAACTGAAGGCTTTCTGGGGATGTGTTAGGCATCAACTGTTTTGCATAATAAACCACAATTTTAACTCAGCCAGGAGCTGAGGGCTTCAAACTACAGGTGTTGCCCATAGTAGGTTGTCTTTGGGTCGGGGATGTGCTCTGAAATAAAGCCCCTCACTCATTATAAGGTCGAGATGATGCCGTACCATCATATTTAGATCATGGCTCGTAGGGAAATCTGGGGGGTACTTAGTCATCTATGGCATGACCTTATATTCCCACTCAATTTAGTAACAACAGTTGGTTTCTTTTAGGACATGTGAGATTTAATTTATTAACAGATTCTAGGATAAGTGGGGGAACTCAGAAAAGGCATGAGATGAGAAGGGGAAATGCTCAGAGGGATGGAGCTCCCAAAGAAATGTAAGTCTTGTCTCCCTCTCAAATAGAACATTAATGGAAATGCAGTCACTTATCAATAAGAAATTTTTATTCTGTTGCCCTAGGTGATTTATTTTTTTTCCTGACTAAAATTATATGGTTATGATTTTCAATTCAGCTTTTGCCTTTTGCTTACTTTTGAGCCTTTTTATTGAATAGCACAGGGGAATCTGTCAGAATGCTTAAACTTTTGTGTTCTGAGAATGATGTTTCAGCCATCTGGGGAAAAAAAAAGTTTACCTTTACATTCAGATGGTATATCCTATTCATCAGGATGGCACGTGTGAATATTGATAAATGTTTGAGCATGTAAGCTCCTGGTAGGCAAATACCAGAGGAACTTGCATGTTCCAGAAAAAAAGAAATGCTGGTTCTTAGCCCTGAGATAGCCAGTGTGTCACAGATGTTTGTCCCCTTGTCTTTAAACTCTAGAACGAATTCTGCTCTTGTTGGCCATTTGTCTGCTTTAAGCTGGGATGAGATGTGTTACAAGAACTTTTTGCTTGTTGAAGGGCTTCTGGCTTTTTGCATTATGATCCAAACATGAGCTGAAAGGGTGGGGTTTTTTTGTTTGTTTTTTTTTTCCTAGCTCATCACTGGCATTAACTAAACCAAGAAAGAGGTAAAAATAGTGAAATATCAAAAGAGGTTGTCTCTGAAATGCAATCTAATTAGGATGTCAATTTAAATAAATCAATTACTGCTATTGAAACTAAATAATGAATGTGAAAAGCTGTTTATGTGTGAAAGAGATCTGAAGTTTTCTTGAAAAAGTAATTGTATAAAAATTCAGTATTTTTCATTCTTGCTTGTATAAATAATCAGGCAGGCTATTCTCTCACCAATTTTATGTTTCAGTGAACCTAAGTTTGATTGTCACTTAAGCTTCCTTGTGAGTAATTATTATCATAGTTTCATGTCACTCATTAAATGAAAGTTGTTTTTTTTCCCCTAAATCCCCTAACCTACTTCTGTCATGCCAACAGGAGCATTCAGAAACTGGCACTGAGGTGCAGTTCTGATAAAAGTTTTCTGTTTCCCTGTGACTCATTTGACATTAACATAATTATGCTACAGGAGTCAAAGTGATTTTCCAACTATGAGTAATGCACAGCACTAGACCGAATGTTTACAGGACACCGAGGCATATCAGCCAGCTGAAGTAACCAGCTGCTGATAACAGCTGAACTAAGTTGGGGAATTAAAAAGTCTTCTAGCACAATTACCCTGCTTTGGCACTCGGTGTCCCGCAGGGCTGGGAGGTGTCGTGTGCCCCGCGGGGAAGGATCCAGAAGCAGGGCTGTAACAAGGAGAAGAGCAAGCCCGTGGGCAGTTCACACAACAAGTTCTTCATAGTTTTCTTCCCACTTGCATATTTATGGAAGAGTTGTGCTCAAAGGGGAGCAGTGATCTTTTCAAGAAGCGGCTGTATTTACCAGAGTTCATTTCAAAACACAAGTGACACACGTCCTCTCAGCCAGGAAAACAAGATCAAAATGAAACAGCAACAACCAAAAAATGAGATCATCTCACAAGTGCTTTGAACCTTGTGTATGGGAATAGCACAGAAGAAGAAAACCAATTTTGCCAACCAAGGCAAAGTTGAGTGCTGTTACCACAATGCGATATCTTTTCTCTGTAACTAAAGTATCTGTGCAGGTTAGTGATAAAAAGTACAGAGAAGAAGTGTAATGAATATATTCTGGATGAGTAGCAGAAACAGTAACTACAGAATGTGCTAGCTATATGAAAAAATTAAGAATGAAATCTTAGTGGTCAAGACTTGTTTCAGGTGTTTCCTGAAGTTTTTAGAAATTACTGACTTCTCAGGATTTTAAAAAGTAATTTGAGAAATAGGTTAATTTTTTTTTTAAACTTGGTTTCTTTGTTTGCATACAAGTAGATTCTTGATTGAAACTGGGTCACTTTGTACTTATAAGTTTGTCAACTTTGGCTGCATATCCTTCTGATGAGGCCTAATTCAGTAATGTGCAGAGCACCCAGGACATTGCTGGTTCAATCCGTCCTGTGAGGATTAGCTGTGAAGGTGGAAAGCTAATTTTGAAATACCAACTCAAACCCACTACAATTTGCTAGAGTGCTAGAGTGGAAAATAACCCGTTAACAACTTCCTTATAAAATACCACAGCAGTACGAGCAGGGGAGAGGGTCAAATGCAGAAAACAGTGCTGATAGCAGAACTGTTAGCAGAAGGAATGTATTCCAGGAGACGTATCTGAAGAATTCAGAAGAAAATTGCACGTCACACTGCGTTCTTTATTTCACAAGAAAATCTGCTGAGGTCAGATGCTTGGCATGCTCTGATTATCATCACTGGCTCTCAGAGCTGGATGAGGACCAGAAATGGGGAAAAAATTTTTTCATGGCTGAGGAAAGCTGGAGGAGGAAAGGTTTGCCACATTACCTTGTACTTACAACATTCCCCATTTGCCAGGAGAGTCAGGACTTGGAGGTTTTCTGTTTTCTCTGCTGTGGTTTTCATGCTGTGTGACAATGGGCAAACTCTAAATCTGTTTCCTTCAGTTCGACCACCTCTTACTTGCTAAGGGAGGGCTTGGTGGAGATGGCATCCCAGCTGCTACTGCAATGACCAGCATGAATGTATTTAACAATGTTGATAAAATCAGCCAGCAGAACCCAAACAAAACATAAACAGAACAAGCCATGCCCTATCAACAGAAGTAAATTCTCACAGCAAAATTTAGCAGTCTTAAATTTAATCTGATTTGCTATAAGCTCATACAGGACTGCAGTTTTATAACTACAAACATCCACCTCTGTAGCATGTGGTGCCGCTGGATTTACACCTGGTTTTTAATTACAAATATCCCTAACTACTAAAGCTCAGCCCTCAGCTCAGGTGGCTGAAATGTATTCCAATATTACCAGAGCAGGTTCCTGTACTTCAGGTGTTATTCCTTAGAGTAACACAGCAGGAGATGTTTGTAACACAGTTCTGCTCAGCTCCATACCTACCTGGAGTCTCCTAATAAAGCAGCCTTGAAAGCAACACCTCTGCAATACTCTGCATTTCTACCTCTTCCTTTCCCACTTGGCTCTAGAAGAATTGTCTTCTTTTAATGATGTTAAGATCAGCTGTACCTATGCCCCACATTTTTTCTTCTTGGGGGAACTACCATTTATTTGTAACATTTATTTCCCATTCTGCGGTGAACAGTACAACCTGTGCAAATTCCAAGTATTTAACCTTTGTTCCTTGTCAAACCTTTGCAAATTAACTTAAAATAGCAGAGTGAAATAGGCACCAAGGGGGATTTACTGGAAGGAACTGATAACATCTTGCAAGTACTGCTTACCCTTACTGGTTGGTTGGCTTTTGTTGTTAGCTTGTTGTTCAAGCTGAGCTTCCAAAACAAAACTTTCACAGGCAATTATTCAGTACAGAAAGTAGTAAAAGTAAAGAGGTCTATCAAGACTTGGCTTATTTTCTAAAATATAGGAAAATTAGCTGATAGTAATTTTTTGTGAATTTTCAGAGTATATATATATATATATATATAGTAACAAGGCCCAATATTTCTGTAATGAAAATCACTATTTTGGTGATGTTATGATAATATGTTACTCCAAAGCAGCAGCAGAAAACAGTTGGAAGGACATACCCATGCCAACAGCAATGAAAATAATTCCATCCCATTCTTACCTGGCGCTCAGTAACGCTCTCCCCAAGGGTTTATTCTATGGTGTCACATGTCAGGTCCCTTGTGTGACTCAGTACTTTTCAGAAATATTATATATTATATATATTATTATATTATATAATATTATTATATGTTATATATTATTCTAAGTTAGAAATGTTAAATATATTAACATATGTCTCCATTAAAATTGATGTTATATACAGATTTGTTTTTATAATTTGTTTCACAGAACAGCTTCTCTTGGAAAAATTAATTTATTGAGGCATAAATTTTAACACTGAAAGACCAGACATTAGATTTTGTGCTATTTTAAAGCCCCATCCTGCTGACACCTTTGCACACACTTAAATTTAAGTGTATGAGTGGTACCGAACTCACTGTGATTACATGCACAATTAAAATCAAGCACTGTGTGAAACCCTTTCAGGTCAGAATTTCCAAATTCTTTCACTTGTTTAGAGTAAAGAAAAAACCCAAAACAGTAACCACTCATTCATGTAATAAAATTGCAGTGGTATTTATGTCAATGGACTTATGTCATTTGATAGGCAAAGTAGCTTATAAAACAAATTTTACTCAAGAAAACTAAACTCTCCCACACTGTGATTACCTGCCTGAGTGGCTGTCTTTTCTACTGGGAAAGAGAAATTGATTATCTAACACTATGAGTATCAGCTGAGATGAATAAGATTATTTCAGAATAAGATGACATGTTTTTAAGAAGAGATGAACTTTTTTTTTAATGTGTACATTTCATTCTTTCTCAACATGAGTTTAATGTTTTCAGAAAAACTCTGAACAGCATTTTATTTTGGTATGGAAATATGCACTTTGTTTACAAGTGGTACTGAGCTTTGCTAAATCACTCATTAAAATGTTCACATGGTAGCTCTGTCACATTACAAGTTCAAAATAGATGGTTGGGAAAGTATTGAGACTTTCTGCTCTCTGAACATTTCCCCACCTCTTTATAAAAGAGAATTGTCCCTGGTCATGCTGCACTCAGATCATCACAGTAGAAAACAAATTGGTTTCTCACACCTTATTAATAATTGCTGTTCTTAACTGTATAGTGGAAACCAGCTGGAGAGGCTCAGGGGCCAATAGAGTTCCGATAAAACCCCAGCCACCCAAAATCCAGTCACAGCAATACCTGTCTCTACATCCTCTGTCTTACATGACTTGATTCTCTGCTGTCAGACTTCAGCCCCTTCAAGTGGCTCCCAAATCAGCCAGCAAGGTGTGCAGCAGCTCAGCCTTCCCAGAAGGAGGTGAGGAACCACTTTTCCCTCGTGTCGTAGGGAGGCATCCCTGTCCTCTTGAGAGACACAAACCTGAGATCCCTGCCTGTACCTTGGCCACTTCTTTTTAGTTTAGCAAGGCATCACTCCTCTCTTGGAAGTGCTTGCAAGAAGGAAGGATTGAGGTGGTGCTGCTTCCTTTAAGCATCCAGTAGGGATATGTAAAAGCCAGATACAATTCCAGTGGCTGCCTGACAAGGTTTCATATGTTACTTCCATTGATCTGGGAGGTTATCTGAGCTATCAGGCTCAAAATGAGGACAGGAGCACCCTCCATGTTCCTTGCTGAGGCCATACAGAAAATAGAGAGAGGGCTGTTGGTTCAGGAGGAGGAGACCCTTCTTGGTCCCAGGTCTGCTCCAAGATTTTACACAAGTGTTTTTTAGGAGCAGAAACATAGCCCTGTTCTCAATCCTTTAAAGCAAGTGCCTGAAAAGGCACCGGGTCTTTGAGAGGCATGACAAGACCATGAACTTGCTCACTCCCCCGGCATAGGATAGGCACCACCAGGAAACACACTTTGGAGGACCTAGGGAAAGATTTAATAGCAGGAACCCACTGGACATGGTCCTGAGGAAGGCTCCTAACTGGGTAGCAGGTGTATTTGAGCACCCATGCAGAAATGGAACTTTTGAATGCATGGGAACATGAAGGCTGCTCATTGCTGCACATTTGGGGTCCTGGTGCCAGGGTGTTTGATAGCCCTGGGAAAGGATTTTGTGTAATGGACCTTGGATTTGCTGGGGACCTTGGGTTACTACAGCTGGTCCATTCTAAAGCTCCCATTCTAATCCATCACAGGAGAATTTGAAAAGGAGGAGGAGGAGTCTCTTAGGGGGAGCTCACAGAAGGAATATTTCCAGTGTATAACAAACAAACTATAAATATTCTAGTATAAGGAAAGGATGTGTACTGGGTGAACTTTGAGATGTGCTCCAAAAATATGCTGCTGACCTCCCACTTGACATGATCTCTTTCCCTATTAAACTGTCATATAATTAGGGCTTGCTCTAACCCTGCCACTGATTTCATGCTTACATTGATGGAAATGTGGCCTCACAGATCATAAAGAGAATAAGGTACACATGTAAAGTCGAAAATAATCCAGGCTATTGTAGAAGGAAGGATAGCCTCGAGAAAATGCTTATCTCTCCTACCTTGCAGGATATTTAGATGTCTTATCACATAATGTATGTGGATGTTAGGCCAAAGTTCTTGGAGAACTTGGACTCAAAGCTCAACTCTTCGTGGCTGCAGGTGAACTGCAGCTGAGCTGGAGTCCGGGAATTCACGTAAGGAAGTGAAAAGGGAATTGGGGACAAAATGAATTGGAGCTGGGAGCTGAGGGCAAAGAATCTAATATTGACCAAAGAGGGGATCTGAAAAATAGGTGATGACTCTGCTGGTAGGCAATCATGGTGCTAGCAGTCATCATGATGATAAAAGTTGGTGATGATTATCCATCTCATTTCATCTCATCTCCCGTGTCTGCTGAATTTCACCCAGCAAGCCCCAGTGGAGCTCTGGGAGGTCTGCAGCAGACACTGGGAGAGACACAGATGGCTCTTGGCTAGGGTAGATCATAGGAGAAGGATGATCACAACTCCCTGGTTTGCTAAGAGTCCCTCTAGGGCAGGCACATGCACAACTAAGACTCAAGGAATGGATTTTGTCAGGAAAGCAAAGGATGCTGTAGTCCCTCTGTTACACAGGGAGGAGTTTAGAGAGAAGATCCATTAGAGCTCTGTCCTACCAATACCCACTGGAAGGAGCACCCATGAAGGGGGAGAAGCTACATCTGTGTTCTGGGACAGGACTGTGGCCAGGAATGCTGCTTTTACAGCCCTTATTTATTTGTAAAAATATGCACAACAGGCATTTTAGATCAAGAAAAGGGCTGCTCTTTGAACATATGTTCAAGTTGGTGATGAAACTTACAAAACCTACAAATGCTTAGACATTGGCATGAATATTTTAAGTATATGGAACATTTATGGAAAAATGAATTTATATATAACATTACATTATTTATAACATAATAAAACATAACTATTTATATTATATTATATTATATTATATTATATTATATTATATTATATTATATTATATTATATTATATTATATTATATTATATTATTATATTATATTATATTATATTATATTATATTATATTATATTATAATATTATATTATTATAGTGACCTTTAATAATTGTCAACCAACCCCCCAGCAATTTGAGTCCAAGTTTAATGCCCCTGGCCTGCAAAGAAAACAGTGTGCACCTCATACTTGCAGGGAGAGCCCTTTTTTCCTGCAAGCACTTGCTGCATAGCTCATGGCTGATTTACAGCCTGAGTTCAAGAGATTGCACAGACCACTAAGGAAATTTTGAGAAGATTTTGGAGCCTAAACATCCACTTTGTACAAAGCACAAATCACCTGTAAAAAAAGACCTGGTGAACTGAAGTGTTGCCTGCTAGATTATCATGTTCTCTCCACATCATACAGATTCTTTAATCATAAAACAAATCATCAACAAAAAATATTAAGCTAGACCATTCCAAGTCAAATCTTTGGGTGATGAAATTAAGTTAATTATGCCATCTGTGGGGAATTTGTGGCTTGTTTTGGGTAGTCTGTCCTATCTGTACTTTTTGTTCCAGCCACGAAGCTGATGATTTATCTGACATTTTTTTCTGATACAATGTAGAAGATCTTGGCTTATGCAAGGGCAAGAAATATTTCTTCTTTTATTTACAAGGAAACTACCTTCCCCTTCAGAACATCTCTTCAAAATGGAATGGTAGAACATATTTTCCTTTGATCAGCTTTGAATTTATGAGGAAAAAAAAAAAACCAATAAATTTAAATGGTATTGAACTACACTTTCTCATTGTCAGAAAAAAAATCAGGATCTACCAAAATTCTAAACATTTGTGTTTTTAGAAATATAATAATAATTATTCTTCTTCAAAAATCTGCAATTAATTAATTAATCAGCCCATACATTTAAGAAAATGGCTCTCTAACAAGACACCACAATATTAGACCTTGCCAGGTGGTCTCATACCAAATGTGTTAGAATAAATATAATTCCACAGAAATAAGAAATAATATTTATAGAGGCTATTTATATGAGATCTTTGTTAACAGCAAGTCTTAAGTTAGGCAGTGCTTTTGGATAGAGAATATTTAGCCATGCATTTAATTGCTGTGTTGAATCTGGGCTTCTGTTTGGCAGTTGAAATATTGTCATAATTTTTAGAGCTCAGTATAAAACTCTTGTATATATAATAAAACTCTTGTATATGTCATAAAAACACACCAAGAATCTTTACTTGGGCTGCTAAATACCACATTCAGTAGTAAGAGCAGATAATAACACATCAAGACAGCAAAAAAAGGCCTATAAGAGTGCTAATTTAAATTAGAAATGAAAATAAAATACAGCAGCCTCATCCATTATATCCATTTGGGAATCTCAGCTACTTTACCCTAAAGCATTAAATATTATCCATTTCAGCAGACTGGGAGACAGAACAAAAGGAAGATCATCAGGTTATCTTCACAAAGATGGTGAATAAGGAACCCTCTCATTTCCCAGCTATGCTGATGTTATTTCCAGTGTAGGACTAAAGCCCAGCTCCCCAGAAGGAGGCTGTGCATGGTGAAAATAAATTCCCATTTCTTCCCCATGTAACCATCTAACCTGCAAGGTGGAGTCGACCACTGCTGTGAATCAGGACATTCATGGCCCCAAACTTCCCTTCTAAACTTGGGCTTGGCTTTTCATAAAACCCCATCAGCAAGAACACTGCGTCTGGAGAGACAGACCCGAGTTAGATTCTCACAGCTGGCGGTGTGCGGTGAAACTTGTGCCTCCTCTTTCTCAGGAGAGATGATCTCAGCCCACTCTGATCATCTGTGCTGCCTGGGGACTCTTACTCTGCATGTCTCTCTCTCAAGCTGTCCTGTGCTGAAGTTTCGAGCCGATTAGAGAGGGAACCAGATGGTGCCTGAATTTTCAGCCCTGTGGTGAGGACATGCCCTGGACCAGGGGCATCCCGCAGTCCTCTTTTCTCTCTCTGTAACTCTTCTGCTTCTGAGAGTCACTGCAGAGAAGGTGGACCCTACCCCACCATGGGTAGCATTCCCCACGGGACTGGCATCACTTGGGAAGCCCAGGTGGGTGTAGGGGCACCCTGCACTTCCCCTGTTGCTGGGGTGCCTCAGCAGCAGCCTCACGTGCCTACAGAGCAGTCAGGGGTTGGGTTCAGGGGGTGCTTTGGTGACTGCAATCAGGGCAGTCTCATTTTAAAGCTGGGTGCAGCTCTATTGGTTTAATTTTATTTACACTTTGTTCTCATTTTCTGGGCAAGTTCCTTTACAGTCAAAGCCAAAAAAATAAACCAAGGAAGATAAGAGGCTGAATGAACGTTATGATCATTCATGTGCTCCTTTCATGGCAAGGCACATGTGAAGTAGGTGAGAGGACAAATGATAAGCACAGTGAAAGCTGCAGTGGTAGCCTTGTTTCTGTCTTCTGTAGGTTGCAATCTGTGCCATACAGTGTTTTTATTTGAAATGGTATTTATGTAGGAATCAATGTTTAATAATTTAAAATGTTCATTTGTAATTATTATGACAAATTGTAATTTACATATTTACCAGATAGAGGAGAAGAGCTGTTTAAAGTGTCATAAATGATATTAAATTCCAGAGTATTCTTTATATATGTGTACAGTTCCAAGGACAATCAATAGGAAGAACTGGATTTTATAGGGGGTATGTGTGTGTGTGTTTGTATTTGTGTGAAGCAGCATGATTAATTCCATAATGTGTCCAAAATGCTTGTAACTTAGCACAGTAAAAATAGATATATTCTCTCTCTTACTTCCTCTCATCCTTGGTGTGCACTTGGAAGACAGCAGGGACACAAACCATAATTACATTAGTCCACCCAAGGGAAGCATACACCTTCAGGAAATAATTCCTAGCCTTTCTTTCAGGTTACTTCAGGAGGAGAGTTTTGTATGCTGAGAACCAGTGTGACTGAATGCTGATTTTTCATAGTCCCTGGGGGCTAAATTTATCTCTCATTGAAGTCAATGGGAATCTTTCCATTGACGTAATTAACAGTTGGATCAGGTCTTAGTGCTTTCATCAGTGATCATTTTTTTATGTGTGAAGACATTGATGAAGTTCAGAATGAGCCTGTAACTGATCTCAAACAAAATCTGGGATGCTTTTTCGAGGTGGAGAGGGAGATGGAGGGCAGGATCTGTGAACAAGCAGTTTTCTTGCCATGAAATGGAAGGGACTATAAAGGAGCTTTAGGAGATACCATTTGCACTTGCCTGAGGGCAGTTAATATACCTGACCATTCTTTTGCTTGTTCAGTCAGGGAGTTTGCTATGTTCAGTCTGGTTTAAGATGTGTTTCTCCCGTATGTGGGATCCATTTTTCTTGCTGTTTATTGCCTGGATGTATCCAAAGAGAACAAGTTTTAATTGCAGGTTATTATGTTTGGCCAGCTTCTCAGCCGGTGCACAAAGTCCATCTAATAAAAAAAAGCCTTGAAGACTTTCAGCAAAAGGGAACTAAAGGTGTACTTGGCTGGGCCAGTGTCAGAGCTGTCTCTCACTTAGGGAGAATGGATGTTTGTAGAGCTTGCACCTTCTGAAACACTGCCTATAACAATGACTGACAACCTTCTGGAACTTTAATTTAGTAAAGTTGCACTAAAATTCGTGGTAATGTTGTGCCCCAGAACCTGGTCCTGAAATGTACATGCTGCACCCGGTGGTAATTTTGTTATCAGTGCCTTCATCTCGTTAAGGGGGAAGCAAAAATGAAAATGACAGAAAGCAAAAGAGAAATTAAAAATTACTCAGTTAAATTTAGGAAGCTTCCAGGCAGAACCAGAAGGATCAATGGGAAAAAAAAAGATTTCTAGGAAAAAAGGAACAGAAAAAAGGGGAATGATGAAATCCAGGGATACAGGGAGGGAAAAGAGAGAAGTGAGAAGAGTGGAAACAGGGAAGTGGCAAAATAAAAGGAGAAGCTGCTGTTTTAAAGAAATGGGAAATGTAACTTATGGACACAAAGCAAAAGAGACCAAGGAATGGGATTTTTAAAGGAGAGAATAAATGAAGAGTAAATGGATTTAGAGGGATTGTGATGGAGAAGGCAGTAAGGAAAGAAAGGTAAACTGTGGGGAGAAAAACAAGGAGCAAAATAATTTAATCTTCAGTGTTAAAGAATAAAAGCTGTCAAAACAGAGCACCTATTTCCCTCCACAAAACATATATTCATCTGCTCATCTGCTTGAGAGGTATTAAATGTAAGAGAGTGGCGGGGTTTGCCATACAGTCTCAGTGAGAGTCAGTTCTCTAACCCTGTGATTTTTAACTCCCATTTTTGGACCTTTTAAGGTCCATAAAAATTCAACCCTTCCAGAGTGAATTTTGTCCTTGCTACTGTAGGCTTGGAGGTTTTTCATTCACTTTTTGTAGAAAGCCTTGGAAGTAGCCCCCAGACAGCTGCTGAAAAATTCTGGGCTGGGTGGAGGTGGCTGCTGCTACTTCTGCTGCTGGCTGCTCCCATAGTTCCAGCAGCACCAACCCACATGCTGGAAAAACTAGTCCCGAGTTTCACCCCTGGTGTTAGTCCAGTCAGATGGGAAAATGATCTCAAAATTAGTGGATGTTTTGGTGAACAGGGGAGTCCTGCCACATAGATTCAGACCTGAATGTACCACATAGCAAAAGTTATAATGAAGGTTAGTTCCCATGGCAGAAGTAGAGAGGAATACTTCAGGCAGAGTTAGAAAACCTGATTCTTTGCAGATTTTACCACCTGATAGCTCTGAATTATGGAAACCTATTTCTCTTATGTGTGCTGTGCAGGGAAAGATTTGTCTTGTCAGGGTTACAGTAATTTCAAAACTTTAAACACTTCAAACCACAAAACACAGAGAGGCAGGTTTTACTCATGTTATCACTGCACATTTGATTTATTTACATCTCATTGTATTTTCATCAGACTGATCAGGTTTAATGGAACTGTGTGAGCAGAAACCAGCACAGGATCTGGATGGGACATTGAGATTTTATTTGTGTTGCTCTGACTGATGTCCTGCAGTAGCATAAATGTTAGGACAGGAGAAAGTTTCTGCTGTGAGACTGGGGGTGTGTTCCTCTGTATGATGGTAAAAATGAGACAGCCTTATTTTCATTTTAATCAAATAGCCACAGTGTGGGAAGTAGTGTCAAGGGATGTGGAGGCAGGACTTGGTCAGAAAGAAATGAAGGAAAGAATTCTTTTCTCCACTCTGGAGACTGCAAGGACCACACCATGGGGTGATATTCAGCCTGATTTCTCTGCAGAGGGAAAAGAACCCAGTGCCCATCAGTCTGAGTGATGAACTGTGTACCTGGCTTAAGGGAAACTGAACTTCAGAACATGGATGTTACCTCTGTCAAAAAAATGCTGTTGCAGGGGATCTGTCCCTGTAGTTTGGGAGGAAAGAGAGATGGATTGGAAAAGGACTGGTAAACATTCAGGGGGAGGCAAATGAAAGATATTTTATGAGATGGAAAATTAAACTTGCAAGAACATCAGAGCATCTGGTGGCTGTGCTGGGTGTTACTTTAGCTTCCTGATAGTCTTAGTTTTTAATTTAATTTTTTTAAACTGGGGTGTGATCCAAATGAGATTAACTTAACTTTGGTTTCAAAAGGGATCTGGATAAAACCTATATGACCCAGTGGAGCTGGGTTTATTTTTCACTATGGTTTCATTTTCTTTTTTCACTGAAGAGTTTCAAGCCAGGACATGTTTCAGTGGCCTAATCTCAAATGCGCACAGGAACAGTTTCTCTGTTTGCTTTGCAGGGAGGAGCTGCCTCACTTCAGGAGAAGTTCAAGAATGAACACAACTGCTTTGCTGTCAGATTTCAGTGCTGGCTGCAGCTCATGGGCACTAACGGGACCAGCACTGTGTAGCAAACAAGTAGATGTCAGTGACCATCCACAACTGGATAACAACACTTGAATTTCCAAGGTACTTCTACCCACATGGAAGGAGAGAGCTGCTTTTTTTCCCATTATTCTGCAACACTGCTCTGTTTAGCTAAAAACACTCTAAATACATTCCCACTTCTGATACAGCTACCTAAATAAATAAGGACAGACAGTTGCTAAATTTCTGTCATAATTGCAGCAGGCACCTGTTCTTGGCCACTAAAACCGATGTTGCTAACACATTTACACAGTGCTTAAAATTTTCCAACCAACTATCTTTTGGGAAGAAATTTTCCACATTTGGTTTCTGCTTGAGAAGATTTTTTTTTTCTTCTTCTAGGCTTGAGAAAAACTGTGCTGGCTGTCCTTGAGCACAGCATGAATTATAAAATTGTGCCTCTGAAGTAAAAAGAATTTCTTAGGCTGTACGAAGGTGAAATAAAAAGCTTGCTCTAGACCCTTCAAGAGCGAAGTTTTTGCCTGGCATTACACTTGACATTGATTTAGCTAGATTAATAAAAACGCAGCAATAACTATGTTGTGATAGAGCTAAGAATGATTTATCTATAGGTGAGTGAAAAAGAAAAAAAGCTTGCAGTTCAAAGGAGCTGTAAATGGAGAACTGCCAGGTAGGTCAGAGGAGTTTGCTGCTGCCCTCACAAAATGCACTTCTTTGTTTGCAGAGAACAGGGTGCGACTGCACCTTCCACAGGAGGGAAACCCACGTCACTGTTCCAGACTCCTTCCTTTCCCACCACATCGGTACTTTTCTTTCAAGAGCAGGCACCTAAATGGGAAATAGGAGTGTTAACTTTGCAAAGTTACTGGCACTTGGACATTAAAAAACCCTAAGTTTACTACTCCAGACTGTGTGGCCAATATTATATCTATATCTACATCTATATCTATATCATCTATATCTATATCATCTGTCTATCTATACACACACATATACGTCCATACAACCTCATGCACACAGAAGGGAGATACAGAGGAACTTTCAAATTGCTATTCTCTATTCTACTAATTCTGTAAAGTACTATTCTACTACTAATCTGTATTCTCGACAAAATGTTCCAAGTAATTAAAATATCCCAGAATATACCACTCAAGACTTACTACCTATTATCAAAACTGGCATATTGAACATTATAAAATAATCAACCATTTGGATCACTTGATTGGGATATACATTTTATATACATTTTATGTTGGTTTAGTTACAATGTACTCAGGCATGAAATGTCCTGGTCTTTCCAAGTCAAGTACAGACACTTGAAGACTGGCTTAGTAACAAGTTTGCATGTATTATATATGATTTATTTTCCTACTGAATAATCCCATGCATCTGTCTTTGTAAGCTTTCTGTGTCTTCCCCAGCTAAATGGTTGTTTTGGTGTTTTGTTTTTGTTTTTTGGATTTTTAACGTCATATTTTCTAGCACTTTGAAGGCTGTTAGCAGGGAATTTCTATCTGTTTACAAGCCAGAGGGAAAAACAAGAACCAAACAAAAACCCCTTTACCACAGCCACAACCATATTTCCCTCTCTGCTGTAGGAATCCCCTGTTTTTTCATGAGATCATAAGGAAATCGCATGCTGTTGTGTTTTAAAGAAAAGTTTTTAAAAATACCCTAACAAAACAAACAAAAACCCCAAACAGTGCTATTTTTAGCTTTCTATAATTTAATTAAACGGGTCTTTCCTCCTCAGAGTAAAAAACGAAGCTTTGTCCTTTATGTGAGATGAGCTTTTAGCTGTCATCTAAAGTAGCGGGGGGAGGAGGAGGGAGAATGGTAGAAACGGGGGAGGCGGGGGAGACATGAACAACTTTTTTTCCTCTACAGAAAGATCGCACTTTTCAGTCCTTTCGAAAAATACACAACTGCCCCCCTTTTTTCTCTCTCTCTCTCTTTTTTTTTTTTTTTGTTTTGTTTTGGTTTTTGTTTTTGGTTTGTTTTTTTTTTTTTTTGGTCGCTAGAGGGACTTTGATTTATTGTCAGAAGCAAAATGGCCCGGAGAACGAAACTCTCGGAGTCTTAACAAAAATAAATAAATAAATATATAATTAAGTAAAGGGGAGAGTGGTGAAGAGGGAAGGCGAAGGGGTCTGTCGGGGTGCCGAGGGATGCTGCTCGGCCCGGTCCGGCTCGGCTCGGCTCGGCGCGGTGGTGTCGTTCCGTGCCGTGCGGTGCCGTGCCGTGCCGTGCCGGCGGGGAAGCCTTGCATCACCGCCACGGCCCGCTTCCCTCCTCCCTCTCTTTCGGAGAGGCTATTAATAGCATGACATCAGCCAGGGACTCGCCGCCAGAGTAAATACCAGCGCTGCCCGCTCGGCTATAAAAGGGGGGTGATGCAACCCGGGCGAGCGGCAGAGGAGCGGGGAGCAGAGGGAGCTGCTCTCCCGCGGGAGGCGGCTGAGCGCCGCGGATCGCAGCGCGCCGGGGCTGCGGAGCCCCTTCCCTCCTGCCGGGAGAGCGGCGGCGGCGGGAGGAAGGTAGGTGGAAGCCGGAGAGGGGCGGCCGGGACTGCCCGAGCTTCGGGACCAGGCGCTGAGCTCCGGGAGGTTGTCCCGCCGCGGAGGGATGGATGGATGCCCGCAGGGCGACCCGCGCCGCGTCGCCGGCAAAAGTTTCGCCGCCCCGGGCTAAGTCTGGCGCGGCGGTGCCGCCGCCGGCCGTGAGCTCCGGGAGAGCCTCCTGCCCCGCCGAGCTCCGCCGGAGCCCCTCGGCCGCCCGGCCCCGTGCCGGCGCTCACATCTGGGGGAACCCCTGTCCAGGCTGCCGCCAGATGTGAGCGCCGGGGGAGCCCGCCCGGCACCGGCTGTCCCCGGGCCGGCAGCGCCGCTCGGCACCGCGCGGTGGCGGCCGCGGCGGGGACGCGGTCCCGGCAGCCCGGGAGCCGCGGGATGCCCGGGAGGAGCGGCCGCGCCCGGCGCTGGGGGCAGCCGGCGGCGGCACCGCGGGGACAGGCACGGGGGAGCTGCGGCGGGACAGCCCAGGCGATGACAAACCCGCACTGCCGCGAGTTATCTCTGATATTCCCGTAAACGGACCGGGAACTTCTTGTGACAGCCAGGGATATCCGCTCTCCTTTCTGTCCCGGTGTCCCTCCTTGGCGCGCAGTAGATCAGTTGCTGAACTGTTGCCTAAGCAAATCAGGCGTGACACAACGGACAACTTCTTTCAGAGAACAGGTTTCCTGCTGGAAATCGATTTTCCTCCTAGTAACAGCATTTGAGAAACTGAAAGGCAGCAGAAAATGCTTCGGGAGCGATGTGGGATGTCAGAAAGCTTAAGGTCAACTAGCGTGCACAGAGGTTGTGAACTGTAATTGCTCTTAATGCTGTTTAAGATTAACCTCGGTGGTTATCAAGGTTTATTGCATCAGCACCAGAGGAAAAGGAATTCATATGAAGAAATAAAACCAAGAAGCACAGTCAGCCATCTGCTGTTAAACAAGAAAAATACTGAATGTAGTCACTTTCAATATTAAAATTAAACAATCATATCCTTAAATAATAGAAGAGCGCAGCTAGGAAGTCTGTTTGGATTTTAAAATCTTGGCAGAGGAGATGTAAAAGTTCATTGTAGATGAAAAGAATCATCTTCAAAACAACAAACAAAAAGCAGGGGTAGAACGAATGAATAGAGCTGTTTGAACCTACCTGAATTGGGAGGGTAAAACTGTTGAGAATTCCAGAAGTAAGGCTAAAGCAATGAAGCATTAACTGAGCCCGGGAACAAGCTGTGCCGGGAGCGGGGCAGGGCTGAGAAGTGTTCAGCACCTCCAGCGGCAGTAACTGCAGGACATGTGCGTGGTCTAACACGGTAAACAGAGATTGTATCAGAGAGGCCACGATGGAATCATGCTCTAAGGCTTGATACTCTTATTCCTACTGTTTCCCCAGCCTTCCCCAACCCAGAGGAAACGAGATAGTGCTCTGCGTGGTTTTGGACAGACGGACAAATTGTACAAGAAAGGGCAACCTGTTGCATTTTTTTTTTTTTTAATAGTAAAATCTAATTTTCGTATTTGTAAAACATTTCTGAAAACAGATTTGTTCCTCAGAAACTGCCAAACATCTGCATTGTTGGAGCAACTAGAGTTGCATTTCAGGATGATTGGGAGGGCAGTGAGCTGTCTGGGCAGGAGAGCAGCAAGTTCCTACGGTCAAGGGCACCTGACCACTCCTCTCCACTTTCTCCTGCTCTGGGCACCTGACCACTCCTCTTTTACATGCTAGTGACAGGTGGGTGAGAGGACCTGAAGCCATTACAGTAGGGTTTTGGTGGTGTTTATGGTACACTTAGCACTAACTACTAGAAATCCGCAATTAACACAATTTCTCAGGCACATTCTTGGTTTCCTCTGGTGCTGCTGCTGACCTTAATTAAAAGTTCACCTAAACCGAAAAATAATTGAATAAACCAGCAGAGCTTGAAAATTATTAGCCCAACTAATTATCTTGGAGGTTGGAAAAACAGTTTTACTGTTACTTTAAGAATCCTGGTTGGATTGAATTATACAGAATTAACTTTGTTGAACGAAGGCATCATCAGCATTCAAGGACACTGAGTCAGTGAAAATAACTGAAATTTCTGCTGGCAGTGAGGGGTTCAGTGTCATCTGGAATTAGCCTGTTTAAATTAGTTGAATGGTTAAATGTTGGTAAATGGTAAATAATACTGGGAGGACTTCAGCTGGAAATTAATAGGGCCATTTCTGACTTGCTGGAAAAGAGTAACTGCTAGCTTTCTGAGATTATAGGATTAAACTGTATCAGTACTTTAAATGTGACTCATGAGCAGGGGCTTTCTGAAGAGAATTACATAAATTTCCCAAGGTCTTTCTGAATAACAAATTGTTCCAAATAATTTCCCCATCTTGAATAACTACGGGTGAAATCCTGGCCCCATTGAGGTCAACAGAAAAAGTCCTTTTGATTTCACTGGGTCAGGATTTCACCTGGAGACTCTGGGAAATGTTCAGCTCTTCTGTGGTGACTGGGTGAGGAAGAAGTGAGGAAGACTGCAGCTGGACCTGATATTTTCCAGCAACAGGCAATTCACACTCCTCTGATTTTTACGTTTGCCTCACAGCGATGAACCAGGTTCTATTCTCATTTGCACCAGTGTGGATTTACAGTGTATTTTTAGATATCTCTGAGCAAATTCTATCTTCTTCTCGAGGCACATGACCCCAAACATTTCTTGCTGGGTTACAGAAGTAACGTACAGGGAACTGTGCAGTTCTGGGTTGACCATGTGGAAATTTAGCTTACCCACACTGCTACCCCAAGGCAGCTGTTTGCTTACCTGCACTAAGTTAATTACAATTGACTTTCCTGTAATTACTGTGGTTCTAATCCAGAGTAGATAATTACATACTGTAGTTATCCGTACCGCTTTTTAAAAAAACCCAAAACAACAACAACAACAACAAAAATCTACGTACCAACGATAGCTGGAAAACCAACATAGTAAAATCCAATTGAACACAAGTCACTTTGTGAATGAGGGAAGTATTACAATCTGTTTTCTTGTGGATTTGCACCTTTTGTCCCTTGGATCATACGCAAAAGGTGCTCAGTTTTCTTCCAGACCTCTTATCTCACCTCTGCTGGGTGAGAGATGGGCTGTGACTTGCAGGGATGTATGCATCAGCAAACCCACTGTGTTTGGATGACTGACCGCTGGGTTTTGCCTCTTTCTCCCTCAGTGCAGCCACAGTTTTCACAGAGCACATGGGGCCTCTCTCCCTTCAAAACTGGCTAAAAATAAATAATAAGAATGACTAAAACGAGAAAAGTAGAGAGCGCTGTTGGATAGGTTTGTTTTTTCAGAAACCTACTAGAAATGTGGTTTCTCTATGGGTTTACATTTACATAATTCCCCTAAAGACTCTTCAATCACACTGTTTTATGTCAGCAGAAGATCCAGCCATAAATATTTAAGAATTTCAAGCCTCTCGTAGAGGGCACATAAGGACAGTTTCGAATTTTACAAGAGCAAAGGAATGAAAAAAACGGCTTCACATTTTTCATGAGTCAATCCCTCCAACTCAGCCTGTGCTGTGGAGCCACAGACCATTTAGAGACTTTTGCCTTTGTGTCAGCTCTTATTGTTAACTAATTTTTTGGAGTTTATAGCCAAATTTACAACTGTGTGTAAAATTGAGTGTGATAACTTTGTGAAGATCCTGTTGTGGTTAGCAAGTTTCAGCTTCGAGTAAAACTCATTGAGCTAAGTGTAGCTGAGAACAAGGTTTGCTCTGTCCATTTGAAGCTGGGATTTGTGGTGGTATAGCTCTGAAGATGAAGATACTCTTACTCTCCTTCTATGTTTTAAATAAATAATACTACTTATTTGCTTTCTGATTTTTGTTCTTATTTCCTTTCTCTTCCTATTCATTCAATTCTCATTTGCCACACACTACCAGTTTAAAACTTAACCGTATACATACTTGCACACAATTTTTTAAATATTAAGTTTTAGAAAGACCTAAAAAATTGTGCCACGTGCAGATACTATTCTTACTTTTAAATACTAACCTTGACTTAACATAAAGTTGAAGGTTTTTTGAGTTCCAAATTCTTAATTGCTTGTCTCTTTTGAGAGATTGGGCTAGACTAGGAATGGGGACTGAAGCAATGTAACTACAGTATTATTCACAGTATGAAATATACCTCTAAGAGATATTATTTGCCTGTCTGAAGTTGTTGAAAGACTATCAATATTGTCTCTTTTTATCTTTCAGCAAAATGATGGTCCAACACTCAGGCCAGGTATCTGCATTAGAAGTCAGCGCCTCCGCAATTGTTCCCACTTTGTCCCCTGCAGGGTCACTGGGGTTTGATGATTTCACAAATTTAACACCCCTGGTGAAGGAGGAACTGAGGTTTGCCATTCAGAACAAGCGTCAGTTCCACAGGATGTCTTCCACTTTGGACACGGTGACTGTTTCTGAAAGGCCTGTTGAAACATCAATGCTGAAAACAGAGGTAGGGCTCTTTAAACAGAGTTGTGGTGTGGATGATTATTTCTCTAACAAAGTTTTGCCATAAGACCACTAATTGTATTAACTATAGACAGCCCCCTGTACCATACCTGTTTCCTCTTAAGCCAGCTGCTTGGCTTTCTGTTGAGTGCTTCGGGCAAACCCTCTGGTAATTCTCATGGCTGGATATTTGATTTTCAGTTATGAACTACAAGACGATGTTTTACAGTGCTTAGAGCAAGTGCTAATCTGGTTTCCCTGCCCAGTGGTGGCTGAACTTGGAATAAGTCACTGCTGAAGTTCTGTTTCCCTGAGGACAGTCCAGCAGAACCTGTAGGTGTTAAGGGACGGACCTGCTATGTTCACACTATGTTTTTGCTTAAAGATGACACTATCCATGAAAAACATTGCTCTTTGAAAGTGGAGAAATAGCCTTGGTTAAGGAAAGAGTTACACCTTGATCTGAGCTTCCTCAGGAAACAGAAGGAAGTGTGACAGTGTGCCCTTTTTGGTGCTGCCTTTAATGCACTCACTCCTCGCTGCCTCACTCATTGACACATCCTCCATTCTGCTCCCTGTGCCCCTCCTCCTTTTCCTCCCTGGGAAATGGAGGAGAGACAGAGGTGTGGGAGCCTGGGGAGACATTCAGTAAGTTTTTTGAGCACCACTGATTTTAAGTGAGCCATCATATAGATTACATACAACCCCGCTCCAGTCAAGTTTTTATTGCCAATTCTAATGAAGTTTCTGCCCTTCTACTGTATGGCAAACAAGGTCAGAATCACATTTGTGGGTAACTCATGATGTGAGCACTGACAGCACTCTCCATGTTGATTTTAAAAATCCAGAAGTTATCAAAATAGTTCACGTGTTTACAACATCTTATGAATTGTGTGTATCTGTTTTTGTGTGACAGTTTTCTCCTGAAGAGGATGAAAGAAAAAAGAGAAGAAGGGAAAGGAACAAAATTGCTGCGGCAAAGTGCCGAAACAAAAAGAAGGAAAAAACAGAATGTTTGCAAAAAGTAAGTGACTGGCTAGAATTGTTCTTAATCTGTCATCCTGCCAGGATCCAAACAGATAGCATAGGTTACTGTCATAGTAGGAAATCAGAAAGATGTCCCCCAAAACTCTGTAAACCCTTAAAAACAGTAGTTACGAAAAATAAACATGCCATATATTAAATCAAAACCTGGTTGAAACTGGCATAAAGTGGAAGCATGGTAGAAGTGAAAAGAGATTGCTGTTTCAGTGACCAATCTTGTCTATGGGATAACATTAATTTGAATGTGTACACTGCGCACAAAAAGAAGTCAAGTCATGTTTCATAAAATATTCACTGTGGAGAGCCCACAAGCACCTACAAGTAATTCTGACTTCTTTATGAACAGAGTGGTGAGGAAGCTTGAATTCTCTGCCCTAGGAGCCCAGGCACATCTTCACCCCCTGTGCTGTGGTATAAAACTGTATTTCAGTAGCACCAGGCCTGTATCTAGGGGCAGGGAGAAAAAGCTGTGTTTGCACTTTGCTAGCTTAACATGGGTTTATAGATATGTGAGCTGATGTTCCAGGGAGTTAAGAAGCAGCGTAGATAATTTTGGGTCAAATTTTGACACAAAAAAGCTCGGAATAATTTTGCAGAAGATGGCAATACTTCTTTTGGTATCTGTCACCATAAGTGAATACAACTTTGAATTTTGCTTTTCAACTTCCATTACGTTCTCTGGAGGCCTAAGGAGGTAACTCTCAATCTGGTTTTCAGGCCATGACTGACTGGGGAATGTACAGCTTCATCATTACAGCACACTAACTACACGTGATTCCTTTCTCTGCCAGCCATACGCTTTCCCACCCATAAAACACAGCAACTATAAGAAAAAAACCCAGTGACTTACTGCTTGAACTTCTCAGTGTAAAACTGTGTGTGTCCTTTGTGCTAGGAATCGGAGAAGCTGGAGACGATCAATGCGGAGCTGAAAGCCCAGATCGAGGAGCTGAAGAACGAGAAGCAGCATTTGATATACATGCTCAATCTGCACAGGCCCACGTGCATAGTCCGTGCGCAGAACGGAAGGACACCTGAAGATGAAAGAAATCTTTTTATTCAACAGATCAAAGAAGGCACGTTACAAGGTTAAGTGATACGGCAAAGGTGGAAATATTTAGAGTGTTTTTAACAGCTACCAGAATCCGTGGGGGAGTCTGACATAATGTGTAGGATTCTATTAGTCAAGAGCCTTTAGGAAGGGCAGATTGCTTTCATGAGTGGAAAGAATCATTTTGGCTTGACAGCGATCCTTGCCCTTGGAAGATCTGGTCTCAATCAAACTGAAGAGCCTCCTGCCTCCAATGTAGGGTTTGCACCTGTCATACTTGCTGTTCCTAGGAGCTACAGACAACAGCTTCTGAAGTTTTAGCTCTGCTAGCATACAGTATCTGCACTCACGAGGTTTGTGCTAGAGCACTATGACTTCCAGCGATGCACGGGGTACAGACAGCTCTGCTGGATGGACACTACTCTTCCTTGTTGCTGGTAGGGAAAGAAGACTGAGTGGTTTTGAATTTCTGGGAGGATGGCTTCTGGCAGAATGTACTGATGTGTAATGTTGCATTCTAACCTAAAACACACACACACAAAAAAAAAAAAAACACCAACCCTGTAGTTCCAACCAAGCTTTGTCATTTTTTTTCACAGCACTCACGTGGGTTTTTTTCTGTGACTCATCTCAGCGAATTTGAAGGGCCTAGTAAGTGTGACAAAGAAAAGTTCCTTGCAAAACATCTATGTAGCCTAGCTTGTATTTTATGAGCTATCACCCCAGATACTACCCCCTGGGGACTACAATATTTCCTTGAATTGCTGAAGAGCAGCTTTACCATCACTTACTGACTTAGTGACTTGAGCCCACTGAATTGGAAAGAAGAAACTAACTGTGCATGGGGTATGGATAGAGGTTTTGCTCAAGTAAAGAACTGCAGGAGTGAATCCCAGACTCCTGAACCTTGACTTTTTTTTTTTTTTTTTTTTTAAATTCATCTAGGATCTAATCCTGCAAGCCTTAATTCATGCTATTACCCCTCAGTCACAGAAGAGGTTCCATGGATGTCAGTGGGTCTGCTTGTGCAGATAGCTCTTACAGGCATAGGAGCTTGGCAAGGCTTTTTCCATCCTGGTCAGGATTACTTCCTTTTGCCAGGTGACTCAGAGGGAAAAATTATGATTGTAGCTACTTTTGTTTTACCATTTGAGTGGCAACTACAGTTGATAAAAAGTGTTATTTAGAATCTAAAGGAGGCAAGAGTTTTGATGTAGTGAATAATTGTTTAATTTTTTTATTAAATACTAACCTTGGATGTTATTGAACTGGTAGAAGAGCTGCTGGACAAAACAGTTGGAGCTATGAGTGCTGAAATTCTGATGTTTCTGTGAAATTCTCAGATTGTTTATTTCTATAAAATATACCCTTACAATTTTTTTTGTAAAAGAAAGTATTATCCTTATTTATCACTAATATCATAATGAGTAGAGCTAATAAATACTGCAAGCAAGATAAAACTGAAAACACAAGTGTTGCGCTGTCTTTTTACTTTTATCTCTTGGTGTTTAATATTATATATTCCTAAACTTCACCAGTTGTACTTGAGACACCACTATTAAAAACACTTATCCTTCATCTTTTTTGAAGATGAGGCACTGAGTGTCTTGAATGATTGGGTGCAGATAATGTACCTTGCAAGATTCTGTACCTCCATCAGCAGTGTCTGACTGTTCAATGTCTCAATTTAAACAAAACAAAATACAAGTGGAGCTTACAGTGCATAATATTTTACACCAGTTCTGCAGTGTTGAAATTGTGTTTTTATTCTAAAGGCTAAACTTGAAGATACCTCAGCCATGAGCTTCTTACCCTGCAAGTCTGGCATGAGTCCATCACATATTGTACCTGGTCCTCATATGATTGTTATATTCTGCAACAGAACTACTTAGTACCATTTCCTAAGATCTGGATATATTGTAATGTCCTATATCACGTGTCAAGGGTATGTACTTCATGTATCTGAAAAGTGAATGTGTTACAAAGATGACATTCTAGGTCCAATTCTGTCTTAAGAATCCATGATCTTTCTGTATATTGGAAGGAGGTTCTATTGACTTCAGTGAGAGTTTTCCCATGTCCTGTAAGCAGAGTTTGGAGCCTCTGTGGCCACTTCTCTGGTTTAAAGGGCAAGTTCTACATGTAATTGGGCCAGCTGTTTACCAGAACAACAGATCTACATGGAGTGTGTACAATAAACTTCTCAAACAATGTTCATAATTTGACTTCTGTAATGTGGAAATACAAAACCAAGGCATCGCCCCAGTATCGTGCACCTTGGCTTTGCTTTTTGCCTCTCAAATACCAACAGAGAGGGCTGTTTGTCTCATAATTGGTTACAAAGTGTTACCACAGAGACTGTAATGACAGAATTCGTGTGTCTCCCTTAGGGAATTTGTATGGTTCCTTTCAACCATATCACCGGTGACGCAGGCGTCATGCTTTTGTTGCTTGATCTTATTTACTCGGCATGCCAAATGTTAACATGGTACCATTACCATTGTCAGAAGAGAATTTATTTTTATTTCTTTACGTGTGCAGTCATAGCTGCTCTGTATTCCTTCTGTATATGTGTGTGTGTGTGCGTGCTCCTGCACGCTGATCTGGAAATGATGGTACTCAGGGTCACTTGATGTGCCCAGGAAAAGAGTGTTTCAACAGCTACACAGTATGTTGCATGAGTTTTCTCAAAGTATACTTTATTCAGGAGAACCCTTAAAATGCATTAAAAAGCAGTTTGTTTTCTATTCTCAAGTTTGTTTTGATACTTTAATAAAAAAGAATTAATATATATTTATTCACGTGTCATTTAATTCATTCTACATGTCAAGGTCCAAGAGCAACTTCATGCTCTTGAAACAACACTGAGATATTAAAAAGCAAACACTCTTTACAGGTTTGCAACAATGAGCATCTTAAAAAAGTGAAACCGGTACTGTTCACTGCTTGTAGAGGTGTAAACAAAATTTTGTTATTGCAAGGTTGATTGTGAATTCCAAGCTAATTTATTCGTGGCCTAGAGCTTAGATTAAAGGACTAGAAAACAGAGCTCCTAAACCTTTCCTAACCTTGCAACCAACCAGCTGATAGTTATTTCAGCTTTCTGATCCCTTAATGAGTTTAATGCTTTTGCTACTCTGAAGCCTTAATATTTCTAGATTGCTTTCTATAATTACATGGAAGATACTAAGGAAGTGTGGCATGACGAGGGCTTTGGTTTTTTCTCTGTGTCTACGTGTTGGTGTGTCTGGGGAGAAACATGAGGAAAGATGAACAAAATGTTCTCTCCTGCTTTTCCAAAACTGAGTATCTACACACCCAGACAGAAGTCCCTGTGTTTTGACAGCCGGTGATGTGGACACAAACTTTTGGCTTCAATCCATTGCAAGCAGTCATAACTTGTAACACAGAGGCCAAATAGAAGGCCAGGAGCTCCAGGGATCAGGAAATCCATTGCTCTATTGCAAAATCCAGTTAAAAATATCTGGAAGGAAGATCTAGGTTACTCTGAGCTTGGCAATGTTGAATGTTTGCTTTCCTTATTGGTCCATCCATTTACAGTTGTGCAGTCCCCATAAGTATATTCACCCTTTCATACATTCTCCTCTAGCTGCTATCAAACTCTGCTTCTGAGTACCCAGTTCAACACTAAATTGGCTCACTTAAAAATCATCTGCCTGGCCTGCTTTGGAGAACCTTACCAACAAAATTAGGGCTATGATTTCCCAAACTAATATTTTGTAATTTTTTGTTTAAATGGTATGTGTTGAAAGCATGAAACCACCACTGGTTTCTGACATATTCCTAATAGCATAGCTGGTATTCCTTGAGCAATTATATGCCACACCTTCTGCCCAGGTCTTGTTCTAGATGCTAAATCTCTCTTTCCAGGCCCATGTAGACCTCAAAGCACGCTGGGCTTCACACTGGCATCTTCTATTTCTTTTCTAGCTCGTTTCCTGATATAAATGAATAAATAGAAATATTAAAGGTAAGTAGAGACAATGATTTATACAAGGCTGGAAATGTTTAATGAAACTGAATGGCAAAAAATTTAAATTTACAATAATTTTTCTGTCTGGGTCCATTAGAATTTGAAGTTATTGATTAAAGGGAGAGCTTTGCTAAAGAATCTGGATGATTTACGAGTAATGAAAAGCGTACAACTGTTTGTCACTAACAAAAGAGTTTTGAAAATAAAGTGTATTTCATCTTAGAAAATTCTCAAATCCGGGGTGATGACTGCACCTCACATCCATTTTCCTTGGTGGTTTTGGCTTCCCTCCCTCCTCCCCTCCAGCACAGTTGTGGTCTAGGTGCGAGCCTCACTCACGCTGGCATTTGCCAGGATTTCAGTGTTTGCCCAGTGCCCCCAGCTGGAGACCTTGAGAATCATCCCGGGATTAAATGTGCGATGATATTAATTAACATCATGACTTTCTGACGGTCTTCATTAGTTTGTAATTACACCAATAGAATATTTTCATTTCTATAATAGATGCCATTCCTTTTTAAGTGTAGTTAAGATAATGAGTGACAATAATTTTTAAGAATCCTGTTGTTTAAAATTCATTTCCTTAATGGACACTCTGAGTCAGAACTGCTGACTCTAGGGATAAAAATAGTTATTTGCTAATTTTCAGTGCTGTTAGATCTTCAAAGCCATCACAGTTAAAAAGAGAATACACTGGAATCTATTCTTAATACAGCATCAGTTCTGGCTGCAAATATTTACTATTGTTGACAGTGATCCATTAACAAAAAAAACCCCAAGCTAATGATTTTCAGACCCCAATGTAAATGTACTAGAGCTAACACTCAGAAAAAATCATTAGATCTATGAAATGACTAAATAGAAAATGGAAACAAACAGAGAGAGTTAAAGCTGGAATACTTCTCCTCCTTTGAGTATTTAGCACCTTTATATTTGTAGACTCCACCGAAATAATTGGTGCACGACCATGCCCTCTTGGTGGGAATGCCCAGGCAGCAAATAGCAGCGAGGAACAGCAATATTTTATATCAGCTAGCCCAGAGCTGGGCACGCCCAGCGATGACAGCAGGAATCCCAGCTCAGGCTGATGGGGGCCAGCCCTGGATGAGCTCTCCGTGCAGCGGGGCTGGGGCTGCTGCTGCCATCTGAGGGGGCTCAGCCGGAGCCAGCTGGGCTCTCGTCCTGCTGCCCAGGTTAGCACAGCACGTAGCTGCCTGCATTCCTGCTGGGCAGCCCCAGCAGCTCCCTCCAAGGGCCCACCCAGCCCAGTTCTCTTCCTACAGCTCTGATCAAAAGCAGCTGTCCAAGGAAGAATAAGAACAGGGCGAGTATGCTTCCCCTGGGTGCTTTCCCACACCAACTATTTTCAGCTTGTGAGTCACACAAGCTTTCCATGAATTCTTTAGGTAGCACCCTTCCACAGATCTTTTGTCTAATGTTTTGACCACTTTCTCATCCACAGTACCAGCATCTGCAGTAATTTCTGGCAGCAAGTTCCATAGGGCTATCACCACTTAGAAGAAGAAAACTTCTTGTTTGACCCTGTTCCCAGTAACTCTGCTTGTCCTAGCCTAAGCAGTCTTCTCCTTTTTCTTTTCTTTTCTTTTCTTTTTTTTTTTTTTTTTGTTTTGGCAGCCATATCGTGACTTTTCCAAAGACAAAAGAAACCCTTGCCCTAACCATTTCCTCACTCTTTAACATAAAAGAACTGTAACTACATGCAGTTTTCAAATTGAGGTCAAGCCATGGATTGATACAGAAGGATCTTGATGTTCACTGTCCCTTTCCTAAGATCTCCAATAGGATTGCAGTTTTGATGACTGCCCAGCAAATATCAAGTCCCACACAACCCAACAATCTATCATAATCCCAAGATCTCCTTCCTGAGTAGCAATGATAAACTCAAGCCCAACTCTTCATAGATGATGCTAGGACTGATTTTTCCCATATACACTACCTCATGTTTACTTACATTGAATTTTATCTGCCATTTTCTTTTCCAAAATGTAAATATAAAGTCTTCCTTCCAGTCTTCTGAAACTGCCTTTCTCCTGTCTGTCCTGAGTAAAGTTGCACCATCATCAACCTTCTTGCTACTTTACTCACACTCCTACCTGATCATTCATGAGAGTGTTGAGCTCTCAAGTCCCAGTAAAGTTTCCTCTGGAACATCACTGGATGAGCTGCCCCTCATGGGAGAGTTCATAGCTTAGTTTTACTCCCTTTTCTACCTTTTAATCACATATATGCATTTTCTCTATTCATAACTATTCCATTTCTTGAAGTAATTATTTGTTGAGTGAATGTACTGAAACCTTTTTAGAGGTGTCATAAAATGCACCTACTGAAGATCCCTGATCCACATATCTGCCAACTCTTTCCAAGAACTCCAGATGTGCCTGTAAGCCTGAATTAAATGTTATAAAATCCATTCTGACTCTCTTCAAGTATTTCTCTAGGTACCTATTAATTGATAGCTCCTTTATCTTAATCCCCATTAAGTTGCCTGTTCAGATTACAGACCTATAGTTCCTTGGATTCTCCTGGAACCTTTCATAAAGTTTGGTGGCATATTTGCCACACTCCAGTCCTCAGACAACAAAGCCAGACTGACAGTGAGTGTTATGCATAATTTTTAGTACTTGAGCAATTTTCTTTTTCCATTTTGTTTGAGCCTTTTACTGAAAACTCACTTGGTTAATGCTGATTCTTCTCAAAAACTCAACCTATAGTCACTTCAGTGTCAGAAAGATCCTCTGCTTGTGTTCTTCACTTTGTCCTGTCCTGGAGAGGGTTCTGGCTGGGGAATTCTCTCTATTTCTTCAGTTTCTCAGCCCTATGAATGTTCCCTTTTACCCTCATCATCAGTTCTCACTAGACTTTCTTATTATATTTGCAGCGACCCCGGTGGCAGGGAGGAATGATGAATCTGACTCCATCTTCTCAGAAGGCTAATTTATTACTTTATGGTACTATATCATTTTAAAGAATACTAAACTAAACTATACTAAAGAATACAGAAAGGATACTTACAGAATGCTAAAAAGCTGATAATGAAAACTCGTGACTCTACCCAGAGTCAAAACAGCTCACACAGAACCCAATGAAACAAGTCACCTGTGGGTAAACAATCTCCAAACACATTCCACATGAGCAAAACAAAGGAGAAGCAAATGAGATAAGATTTGTTTTCCTTTTTCTCTGAGGCTTCTCATTTTCCCAGGAGAAAAATCCTGGGCGAAGGGATTTTTTCAGAGAATGTGAATGCTACACTTTCTAACAGGTTAATTATTACCAACACATCTGAAGGGTGATTCAGTGTTCTTTTCAGTTCCTTTAGCTGCTCTATTTCTCCAGCTTCCCTCTGACAGGCTGCTGACCTAAGTGCCATCTCCTGGATGTCCCCTGCAATGGGGTCTTCATCATCCTCAATAACATTTGGAGCTTTTAGAGTCTATCAGCTACTCCAAGATTTTCTGTGGCTTTAAAGAGTCATTACACATCTAATTATCAGATTTTAATTCCTGCCATGCTGTGTGACTTAAATACACAAACTACCCAATGCCTCAATTCCTCCATCTGAAAGACAAGGAAAACAACCAATACCATTCTTTCTAACCTTTCTTCATCCCAAGGAAAATAAAATCCCTTACTTTTGAAGGCCGAGTCTTTTGATCAAGCCTTAAGAAGATTCACAAATTGTGCTAAGTCACTAGAAAGCTCCTGAACAGAAGAGTAAAATAAAGAGCAATATGCCGTGTGATTATCACTGACAGCCAAGTGAAACCATCCAAAACACCAGTAACTAATGGTTTCCTCTCAACCCCCGGAAAACTCACAGTGTTTTATGGTCTTTTTGGTGGAGGGGAATGGTGTTTGTTTGTTGTTTTGTTTTCTTTTATTATTCTTTTTTGTTCATTTGTTTGATTGAGTTTGGGAACTTGGGTGGGGAGTTTTTTGTTGTTATTATGTTTTACACTTTCTATCTTTACCAGCAATATCGACACCCCAAGTGTAAACAATCTGTGAACCAAATATGCATTAAAAGACAAAAGAATCCTCTGCATAACACAAAAAGAATATCAGACACCCAGGTTACAGAACAGTTACAGGCTATTTTGTAACCTAAGTGGAAAATGTACATTTGGCCAATTTTCCTGCCTCCAAAGGATTTTTTTTACACGCAGAATTGCCCATGTGTAGAACTGAAAGAGTTCAGTCGGAGTTCTCCTGGACACCCAGAAGACACTTTTCTGTGCCTTGGATGCTGCTATCCAAACCACTACCACAGTCTAAACTCTCCAAATTACTTGGTTGAGAGGAGAGATGAGAACAGGAATTAGCTGGGAACAAGTAAATGTACAATAACCTCTCTGCTGAATGAAGTGCTGCTACCTTTTGTTGGCTAAAACCAGGGATCCTTTCTCACCTGCCTTGGAAGCACAGTCCTCTGCTTCTGGTGAGAACTTCCCCTCTTATTTTAGTCCACTACAACCATGGAAACTGGATCACACAGGGCTTGTAACTCCCACATTTGCTGCTAACCCCCGTGGGTCTGTCACCCATTCTCCAAGCCCCACATCTGATGTTGTGACATCCTCATTCCTCATGACTGTAGAAAAAGACTTAGAGAAATTACTTGTGTGTACTAATTTCAGAAACCAATAGAAAAGAAAATAAATTTATGTATTAGACTGTCCACATTTCATGTTTAGAATCAAAGGTTCTGCTTTGTTTGTTTGTGCATGGGTTTGTGTCAGGTGTCTTTGTTTGAATGTCTGAGCTTGGCCACACCACATTTCCCTGTAGCAGTAAAACTGTCTATGGACAGAGGAAAAGGTGGTTAGAGAAACCAGTTATCTGCTCTAATTCTAATATCTGAAGGGTTTACCAATACTGGGTTCAAAAAAAGAAATCCTTAAAATTAGTAACAAAAGGAAGGAGTGATTTATTTTTAAAAATTTACCCACCTTTCAAGTAATACCATCCTTCTCTGCATCTAGCAAAAAGCACCAAGAAGCACTCTGTTTATCTGTTGTTACTTTTATCTGAGTTTCTTCACAGCATTTCCCCCCTCCTACCCTCTTGCACTGACATTTCCTGTCTTTCTAGGAGTCGATACTCAGATGAGCAGAATGTTACAAAACTGGATTGCAGCACACAGCAAAGTATTTCCCTTAAAGAGAAGGGAAACTGTTCCACAGGAAGCTAAAACAGATATTAAATTGCACAAACACTTATTCAAAAGGAGGAAATGCTACCAAAACCTGGCCACACAAACCTAGTACAATGTCCATGGACAGCAATAAGTGCACCAGAGAAGGACACAGGACATAGATGGAGAACCATTTTCTATCTCTTCCCAAAAATATAGTGCCATCCTTTAAAGCCATTTAGAGATTGGTGGTTTTTTCCAGGTAATTTAAGATGCATTTCATTGTTTCATTATCCAAATTGCTTGCACAGTCCCCCACCAGCATTCACAATTGTTGTTTAACAATTTCCTAAAGCACAGGAAAGGTCATTCTGGAAACTACTTGCTCAGAAACAGCAATGCAAATATGGGAAATGGATTCCTTCTGAAAGCCAACCTGCCACAAGCAAAAGCAGAAAAAAATGTTAAAATTAAATTCTTTCACAACTGACCCCTTCACTCTAAATATTCACAGACACTGAGCACGCTGTAGGATCCTCTTCTCTTTGCCAAGCCTCTAGTTCTGCTGCTCACAGACATTTAATCAGCGTTGTAGCTGCTGAGAGGCTATCCAGTTATGTCTGGCATTCCAGACTGCTCCTTAAGTAGTAAAGCATTAATGTACTACTCCTGTGCACGCAAATGAAAGAAGGATATGAATGCAGGGGCTGGACAAGACATCCTGCCAAAAAAAACCCTGCCAGAGCTGATAAAGAACCTTGAGTTTTAAAGAGAGATTTTGACACCCACAGCCCTCTGACTAGCACGTGCCATCCGTATAAGCAGGGTGGAAAAACCATTGGAGTGTGAATTTTTTAAGCAAGCCCTCTAAATAAACACACAGCTCCCGTGGCACAGCTCCATGCCCCTCCCAGGAAGTGTTCATGGCCCGGCTGGCTGAGTCCTTCAGCAACCTGGTATGGTGGAAGGTATCCCTGCCCATGGCAGGGGAACTGGAACTAGGTGGTCTCAAATGTCCCTTCCAATCCAAACCATTCCATGGCTTCATGACATGTGTGTGTGGTTGAAATAAAAGCCAAGTTAGATCCTGATGGTCAGACAGGCAGGCAGATTCCCACTCAGAGCACATTCCTAGAGCTGCGGGTGCGTGCAACCACACAGAATGAAAATGCAAGTGATGAATCCTTATGTTTGTGCATGGGCAGAAGCAGAACAGAAATTTGGGGTTAGGCAGCAGGGAGTTGCAATTATGGCTTAAATCTTTTTGGGGATTTCAGTGCCACCAAGGTACTTTAGTGCTCGGACTAAAATTCAAGCACTAAAGTGTATTTCTAAGTATGGATAAGCATATGCATTAGTAAGGGAACAGAAGTTAATTCCCAGTTTCCTTTAAAATGAATTCTGTGTAAAACACTTGGTTAATGTTTTTACATCACCCTAGTAACATGATCAACATTACCATGGAAGCATCTTATATGGAAAGACAGATCACGCTAACCTCATGAAAAGGTAATTCTACTTCCATGACTCATGGCCATAAATCCACACTTGTGGAGTGAAATGGACAGACACCAACCATCCTGAGCTCCCAATGATGTCAGGTTAGTTGGCTATTCAGTATATGTAAATTTGGGGGGAAAAAAAAGCAAAACTAAAACAAACCCACAGTACATGTCATACTGAAATTTATAACCCTCTGAAGTTCAGCCTGTTCTGAGCAATTAACACAAAATTACTGCCAGAGCTGTGATATATTAGAATAAATAACTCTTTAAAGAGATACAGATGTTAAATGTGTATGTGCTTTGGAGAGTCGTGTTAAACATTTAAAAATAACCTCAGTGATTATTGGTGTGTTTAGATTTTATAAGATCTAGGGCTGGCAGAGGTCTCTGTGGTTCTTGCTCCGTACCACACCACATGTGTGATCTGGATTAAATTTCAGAGGGAGGTCTCTTTTTGTCTCTTCCAGACTTCTACTTAGTAAGAGTGCAGCAAGCTAAATTCAGAAGCAGGGTAGGAATATGCATCTCCAAAAACTGCATGGGTCACATTTAGCAGTGACTAAATAGTGGTACAAACTACAATGCTGGTGTCCAAGAAATGCAAATCATCAACTTCAGTGGTTATTCTTCAGAGTATGTAAGATGAGAATCAACCTAAGACAACAAACTGTTCACAGATAGGTGCTGAGCAGAGTGAACTGCACAAATTTAACACGTACAGGTTATAAAATTAATACAGTATTATCTGCCTGATGACAGAGAGCAATGATATCCATGGCAATAGCAACCTCAATAGCAAGCGTTGTGACACTGGGCTGGAAGTTTTTCCTTTCAAACTCTCTATTATATATTTATATATATATACCCTCCTCAGCAGGTAAACTGCAGTTTGAAGCTGAAAAAAATTCTGTCTCATTACAACAATGCCACAAAAACTGTTCTGGCAGACAAAGATGAACGCCAAGAGGGAAATAAAACATTTCTTTTACATTCTGTCTTTCTGGATAAGCAGAACTTGGAAGTATTACAGTAAAGGATGAGAGAAATTAGGAAACTACAGTTTTCCCTCTCTGGCTCTTTTTCAGCCCTAGCTTTATGGTAGCCTACCCTCCTACTCTGGGCCCCCTTCCTCCCTACTCAAAACACAAACCATCCACTCATCTATCAACCAATTCTCTTTCCTGCAGCTCCCAAGACTCCCACTCAGCCTAGTGTGTAACCAGCTCCTTCAAACTCAGTCACATTTCCCAGGGATGCTGCTCTGAGCACGTGCTCCTCAGCTTCTGCAGGAAGGCCGAGTTCATGGTTACCAGCAATTATTTCAAAAGCACCTGATGTCCAGCCTGTGGTGACGTGGATGACAAACAGAAGAGTTTAAGATTTAATTGTTCTCCCCAAATATACAGGGCATCTTCCCTCACTTCTTCCCCTTAAGCATCTCCAGTACACTTGTTTGCATGCTTACTGAGGGCTGAATTAGCTGCAGTTATTGCATTTTGTCACATGTTCCTCTTTTAGGAATAATTTACAGACAATGAGAAACTTACACCATGATATAAGTCATTGTTAAGCTTGTCTCTGTCTTCATTGTGCTAAACACCGCTGAGAAACCACACATAAATTTGTTGCTTTCTTATGCCACCAAACAGCAGACAAATACAAAGTCATGGGCCATTCTTCGAAGAGCTAAAATCAAGTCTAGAAAAAACCAGACACGGTACGGAGAGTTGCTTCAATTCCCAATTTATGAGTGAGAACCAATGAGTTCAGTCACAAGGTAGTTTTCCCATTTTACATGGACAGGAAGCCCAGCACAAGAAGCTTGTTGGGAGATCTATAGAACTCCACACATTCTTATTCAGTAGAACATTTCATAACTAAGAGTGAAAACTGTTTTATTTTTAAATAAGGAAAATAAAGACTCATTAAAAAAAAAAGTAATTAGCAAAAGAGTCTGTTTCGAACTTCTGGCACTAAAAACCTATTGCTATTGTTTTCCAATACCAGTTTTAGTTTTCAGTGAAGTCTAACTGCCACATGACTGCTCCCACTGGACACGGGTGAGCAAACCCCTGTAATGCAAGGCTTCACCAGGAGCAAGCAGCCCATTGAGCTCGAGCTCAGCTTCTTAAGCCTTGGAAAAGACAGAAAGCTTCCTGCTACCTCATCTTTCATCAACCTGATAAAAAACAAACCAAAGCAAAGTTATGCTCTTCAGCCTTTCACAAAAATTCTGATCAGTCTGGGCTTTAATTGGAGCATCTGTGGTTTTGTTCATCCCCAAGAAGGTGATGGTATTTTCCTGCTAGTATGTATCTGAACCTTTCTCTTGACTGTAAGTTTTTAGATAGTTACACAGAACTATAGAGCTCAAATAATAAATTTTGATCAGTAAACTGTTCATAGTATCAAAGAATGGTTTGGATTGGAAGGGACCCTCAAGATTATCTAGTTCCAACCCCGATGCCCCGGGCAGGGGCATTTCCCCCTAGACCAGGTTGCTCAGAGCCCCAGTGAGCCTGGCCTTGAGCACTTCCAGGGATGGAAGTGGGCAACCTGTTCCAGCACCTCATCACCCTCACAGTAAAGAATTTCTTCCTAATAACTGATCTGAGGCCATCTTCTTTCATGGAATCATAGAATCATGAAGGTTGGAAGAGCCCTTCCAGATCATCCAGTCTGCCCAGCAACACTGAAACCACTAAACCACATCAGCCAGTGCCAGATCCAGGCACATCATGAACACCTCCATGGATGGTGACTCCACCACCTCCCTGGACAACATATTCCAAGGCCTGACCACCCAAACAGTGAAGTGTTTTTCCTAATATTCACACAGAATATCCCTGGTTTTAAGTTTAAGGCCATTGCCTCTTGTTCCCTCAGTGCAGGTACAGCAGAAGAGACCGATCCCCACCTCACTGAGCCCTGCTTTACTGAACAGGGTACTCGAGGTTAAAGCCATTGCTGCTTGTCCTACCACTACCTGCTCCAGCACAACATCCCTCTCCAGCTGTCTTGTGGCCCCCTTTAGGTACTGGCATGCGACAGCCTTCTCTTCTCCAGGCTGAACAGCCCCAGCCCTCTTGGCCTGTCGTGTAGCAGAGGGTCCCAAGCTTGTCAGGCAAAATTTGCCCTTGGTGAAACCATGCTGGCTGTGGCAAATCACCTTATTTTCCATGTGCTTTAGCACAGCTTCCAGGAGGATCTTCTCCATGATTTTGTCAGGCAAGGAGGTCAGGCAGACTGGCCTGTAGCTCCCTGGATCTTCCCTTTTTAAAATTTGGGTTATGTTTCTCCTTTGCCAGCCAGTGGGGACTTGTTTGGACTGCCACGATTTCTCAAGTATGATGGATAGTGCTTAACCACTTCCTTCAGGATGTGCAGATGCATCTCATCAGCTCCCAGGGACTTGTGCACCATCAGGTTCCTTAGATGGTCTTGAACAAGAACTTCTCCTAGAGCAGGAAGTTCCTCATTGTCCCAGTCCCTGAAAATCTGGATTTGTTTTCCATAAAAAGCTCAGAGGTAGACATTTCTTCATAAAGAGAGAGTCAAGAGGATTCTCTTTGATTCTACCATTGTGAATTTCCATTTACCTAATACAGCAAAACAGAGAACATTATTTAACCAGAATAAAAAAACAAGACAAATGATGGCAAACATCCCCTGCAGAGAAATGCCAGAAATACTTATTAGATTGAAAGATTCAAGAAACTGAAGTTTGGCTCTGGGGTTTATATCCTACAATCCTGAGCTGCTAAAGATGGGAAATTGTGCCAAAAAGCTGTGAGACTATATAAGGCAGAGGAAAATATATTCATCTGTTTTTTAAATAGGAACAGACATTAACAGTAACATAATCTACAGACAGAAATATATGAGAAAATATTGAAAGAGAAAAATTATTTCAGGCCCCCCCCCCCCCCCCCCCAGAAATTGCCATTCCCAGAAAGATGATTCTGGGACACTTCCCTGAAATATCCTCACTTCTGATAAATCATGGATCAGAATATGCAGTCTGGGGAAGAAGACAGTTTCTTGCATCTCCTTTGACTTTGTTAAGGAAAACAGTCACCATCCACAGGAACGAAGACAGGGAAAGGAAGTGTTAAGGACTGTGGACAGTTAGAGGGACAGAACATAATGTGGAATCATTTCTTTTCATAGACAACATGAGGGATGCAGGTTTTTGCTCCTAGTAAGATTCCATAAATGACACTGATGCCTGATTTCAAGAGATACAACAAAAGGCAAAATTCAGTTTGTGCAACCTAATCTTCCACTGATCCTCTAGCAGGTGGCTTGGTTCTTGTGCGTATTTGGTCACCCAAACCCAGAAATGCCTGGTTCACACAGAGACCTTTTAACTCACATGTGTGCATGGCACTTCCACTGCTTCAACACAAGCTGGGAGCATGCAATGAGCAGCACAACACTGAGTCACAGAGCTGTGGGCTGGTTCATTTCTAGTAAGGATAATGAGAAATACGATCGAACCCAAACGCAGGGTTTCTGTCACAGTCTCCTTCTATGAAATGTGGCGTTTCCAGCATGTGTTTCTCAATCAAACCATTGGCAGATCAGCTTGTGTGAACAGCTCAAGGACGGTAACCAGATACTCGCTGCTTGCATAGTGAGCAGCACCAAGGAGAAGTGAAACAAGTTTTCAAGTGCACTTCACTCACAGCAGCCCCATTCCTTCTCCCCCACTGACTAAAGATAGGACAGCACATTAACACTTAATATCCAAGTGTAAGTAGCCTTTCCGTTTCCCCTCCCATCCTCCAAACAACAACGTTTCTTTGAAACGTTGAAGCGTTCTGCTTCTCAGATGAACTCAGCACTGTGTCAGCAAATGACAAGTACAAGTGCTGGCGCCAAAAAGATGCAATTATTATGCATGGCTTGTGCAGGACCTTTACATATTTCTGGCACTAAAATATAAGTCTGTTTTGCGTCATCTGGATGTGATTCTAGTGTTTTAGTTAATTTGAAACAGCATTGCATGCAGTACGCTGTGAGGAGTTTGGCTCTTTAATGGTAAGCCAACATTAAGCAGATACTCAGTCTACCCACACCAAGGCTCCTGGAATTTCTATTGGAATGAGGATTATTCTCTTGTAACAGTGCTGGTTTTGGCTGCTTGCAGCAGGCTGGGCAGAATCATCAGAAGCAGATCATTAACGCTCAACACATTCCCAAAAGTCAGACTGAACTGGCTGGGCTGGAAGGCGGCTTATACATTTTCTATTTTTATCCAATAATAAAAACTTGGTTACTTTGGCCCAAATCCCACAGCAGGTTTCCTTACAGCAGCTCAGGGATGTGCTAACCTCCCTCACTGGCAGGGAGACCCTCTGCCCCTAAGTTGGGGTGGCAGGGGTTGGCCAAAGCTTTCCCTCTCTTTGATTCTATCATTGTAGAATGGTAGAAGAAGGAAAGGGCATTTGGATCATAGAATCACAGAGTGGCTTGGTCTGGAGGGGATCTTAAAGATCCTCTAGTTCCAACCTCCTGCCATGGACAGGGACCTTCCACTAGACCAGGCTGCCCCATCCAGGCCTTGAACACTTCCAGGGGTGGGGCCGTCACAGCTTCTCTGGGCAACCTGTTCTAGTGCCTCATCACCCTCATAGCAAAGAACTTCACCCTAACATCTAATCTAAACCTACTTTCTTTTAGTTTGAAGCCATTCCCCCTTGTTTTAGTTTGAATCCATTCTGCCTTGTCCTGCCACTGCATGCTCTTGTAAAGAGTCCCTTTCCATCGTTTTTGTAGCTTCCATTCAGGTACCAGAAGCTGCAATCAGGTTACCCCGAAGCCGTTTGTTTGGTTTTTTCTTCCAGGCTGAACAATCCCAATTCTCTCAGCCTTTCCTCCTAAGAGAGATCTCCATCCCTCTAATCCACTTGGTGGCCTCCGCTGGAGTCGTTCCAACAGGTCCGTGTCTTGCCCGCGCTGGGGACTGCGGAGCTGGGTGCAGCACTACGGGAGGGGTCTGGGCGGAGCAGACAGAGGGACAGAACCCCTTCCCTGCCCCGCTGCCCTCACTGCTTTGGATGCAGCCGGGATCGGTGTCGAGCTCTTCACCGTGGCTCCGAAACTCCCTCCGTGCACCGAAAGCCTTTCGCTTTCTGCTGCCGCGGGGCCCGGCGGGCGCGCCGCCGCCAGGGGACACTGCGGGCACGGCTTGGGGACCCTGCGGGCATGGCCTGGGGACACCGCGGGCAGGGCTTGGGGACACCGCGGGCACCACTTGAGGACACCGCGGGCAGGGCTTGGGGACGCTGAGGGCACAGCTTGGGGATACCGCGGGCACAGCTTGGGGACACTGCGGGCACGGGCACGGCCACCGCGGCGCACCACGGGCCCCGAGCGGCCCCGCACAGCCCCAGACCGGGGAAGGGGCTGCTGCCCCTCCGTCAGCCCGAGGGGAAAGCGGGCTTGGAGGCGCTGCTGTCGCCTCCCGCCCGGGCCACCACGGCCCGGTCACCCCGCTGCGCCTGCCAGGGGCTCTGGGCGGGTGTCCCGAGGCTGCTGAGCTGGTCGTGCCCGGGAAACACCCGCAGCAGCCGTGCGGGAGCGCACGGACTCGGGCTGCGCCTCCCAGCCAGGGACTTCCAGGCATGTCACACGCGGGGACTTCCCCTCGTCTCAGCGAGCCCGGATCCAGTAAATGAAAATTCTGAGCCTGCTAGCTATTTGGATGGAGAGTCCCCGAGGGCAATTTATAGACTGTATAATTGTGACTAACGATCGTCACTGGGTCACTGGGATTTTCTGAAGGCTTTCAGGTGTTGCCCGGCAAGCTGCCTTAACGAGAGTGGAACATGAAGATGACAGTGGTGGCAGCCAGCAAAACACTCAGTGTCCATGGAGCCTATTCCACTGCATGGGTGAGATACCAGAACAGCTCGTGAGGCACTGAGCACCTCCAATGACAGCTGCACAGCCAGTGCTGCGGGCACACGCTGAACAAAGCTGTGAGCCAGAATTACAGAATAATTGCTAAGCCTGAGCCAACACCTTTAATGTGTGTCCTCAGAGCACGCACAGAAGCACCGGCACAGATCCCCCTAGTGGGATGGCCATCAGAGGAAACAACGACTCTAACAGCACAGGGATTGCTGCACATCGATCTTGCCAAAGCCACAAAACTGAAAGCACTGCACAGTTGTGCAGTGCTCCAGCACTGTTCCAATATAGCCTTGAATAAGAAAAAAACCTTTATTATTAGTTCTGCTGCTCAGCAAGGCTAACTACCCCATCCTGTCAATTCATCTGCATTGCTTCCCACCCAGAGGTTTTTCATTTATTGCACACTGCATTGTGCCACACACACTTGAGCTTGGGTTTTCTGGTGCACTCGGAGAGCAAGCCTGCACCATGATTCTATGAGCAACACAGAAGAGAGTGTATGTAACAAATCACATCATGCCTCGGTAGTCACTTTAGTACAAAGATTGGGAGGCAGCTCAAGGAATAGTTTGGTCATAACTAAACAGTAATCTGGTCTGCTGATTCTGCTATAGAACTGGAAACTTCTGGCAAGAAGGGAGCAGCAAACATCTCCAAAGTCATCTTGAGGGGAGTGGTCTCCCACAACTTAAGCTACATTGTCTTTGAAATTATGACCAAAGGAATATGTATCTGCTTTTGAAACAATGGTTAAATGGAAAAAACATTACCCCGAATAATTCTCTCTCATTTGGAAGCAGAATGTACTTCATATCAAGTGCAATTTCATTTTTTAACAGCTTTATCTCAATGTTTTTAGTATTTTACTCATACAGCTACTTGTACAATCTGTAGCCAACATTTCATTCACTGCTTTTCAGTCAATGCTTGGAGTTCCCTCAGAGAGACACAGATCCTGGGCTGCACTGATCACACCTAGTCAGCAAGAGTAACACTCAGGGGCTAAAGCACTGTCCCCCGAGGCAGCAAACTTGGTGTAAACTCTGGAAGGATTCCCTAGGCACTGCTTTCCATGTGATTGCTGCAGTCCCTTACACAATATTATAGAGGCCAAGCCCTAAAGGAATTTATACTAGACAAATGATTTTATTTTGTACATGAATGTCCCTGAAAAAAATCAGAGAGAAGTGAAATATGGGATATGTAAGGGAAAGTACACATGATTCTGTAAAAACAGTATTCTGAGTGCCTTTTTGGGGAGCTAAACGTCACCTGAGAAAATTTTTAATGTTTTGCAGCTCCCAAGGGAATAGTGTGGAACATATTCCTGCATGACACAGACTCATGTCTCACCTGGAAGCCCTGACTCATTGCTTGGGTACACTGTTCTGTACATCAGATGCTGTGTAAGACATGATTTTTCCACTGTGCATTATGCAACTTCTTCTGTAATAAAAACTGTGTGAGGAAACTGCAAGAAGCTCTGAGTTCCAAATGAGCTTATTCCATTTTATTGGTGCTGGCAAACCCTTTCTGCAGAGTGGCATATGGATGGGCTGCCTATCCTGCCTAATTCATGGGACTCATATGCAGTGTGCATATTGCATTCACACTACTGCAAAGGCTACTTTAGAGTTTTGAAATGCCATGAACAATTGTGAAGGGTAATCTCTGAGTATTGCAATTGTACTGCTATAGCAAGCATTATTATAGAGGTGAAAAGGGTTTATCACTTCATGCTTTCTCTTGAAGGCACAAATTTCTTTGAAAATAAAGCTGTGTTTGACATCCAAAGCTTCACAGCTTACCCAAGAAGACACGACCATGAAAAATATCTCCATATATGAAATAAAGAAGTCATCATTCTAGCCACAGGAAAACTTCCAAATCTCCACCTTGCTTATTCCCAAAGGAAAGTGGAGAAGGAAAGGAATTTTTACAGGTTATTACATTTGAATTTAAAAGACTCCAGAGGAACACAGATCATGAAGAACATAGCTCTGAGTAACCAGCTGGTTCAGCCTGGAGAAGAGGAGACTGAGGGGAGAGCTCATTGTGGTCTTCAACATGCTCATGAGGGCAAGTGGAGGGGCAGGCATCAATCTCTTCACTCTCCTGACCAGCGACAGGACTCAAGAAAACTTGTTTAGGTTGGGAGGTTTAGGTTGGGTATCAGGACAAGGCTTTTCACCCAGAGGGTGGCTGGGCACTGGAACAGGCTCCCCAGGAAAGTGGTCACAGCAGCAAGCCTGACAGAGCTCAAGAAACCTTTGGACAATGCACATGGTGTGACTCTTGGGGTGTCCTGTGCAGGGCCAGGGGGTGGACTGGATGATCCTGGTGGGTCCCTTCCAGCTCAGGGTATTCAGTGCTCTGTGTCAAAGTGGGCAGTTCAGGAGATCAGTGACAGCACCACGGCCGCCCATCAGCACCCAAGAGTTCAGCTATTCCTGAAGCTTGTTAACAAGCCAGCTGAGATATTTGTGCAGCTATCAAATGACAGATGATCTGTCCAGTTTATGTACACAAATGCTGGATGCCAAATGAGGGCGAAGGGGTTCATAATACAATGTGTTCAGTAGCAAGCATGACCTCCTAATTCAAGACATTCCACAGCCTTTACTTCTGTCTCTCTGCCATAGCCATCTCCCCCTTTTCAGCTGTGCCATGTCTGTTGTTTGCCAAGTCATTCCAAACAGAATCAGGCAACTGTTGCTCAAAAGAGGCTCTTTTTTCACAAGATTTCTTTTCAGCCATCTACGGTTCAATGACCAAGTTTATTACACAGCCCATAAACAGTGTGCTGCCAACAGGGGGAGAGCAGCAATATGGGAGAAGGGTGGGAGAGAGAGGTTAAAACCTGCTTTAGCTGGTGTTGCCACCTGGAAAACTGCATGTGCACCTACTCTCTCATGCAAAGGATTGAAATTCTAGGCTAGGTAGTTTTCAGAGACAAAGTTCATTTTTTCCTCTGGATGGCTGAAGTCTCTTCCCTTTCCCTTTCTCTCTCCCCACTCTGAGTAGGAGCAGAGCATCTTGGTTGAAACCCTGGCAGAAAGGCATTCCCTGATGGCAAATGCCACTGAGCTGAGAGATGGAGAGGAGCAGGTTTCACCCTGGCGTTTCTCACAAGATTAAAACCAAAACTTCTCTCTCTTTGACTGCACCAGTAGTAAACCACAAGTAAGCATACTGTGGTATGCTTACCTTAAAGCCTCAGTGGCCTTTCAAAGGAACCAAGACATCTGAGTGAGAACTGAAGTGGGTTAAGAAAAGGTTTGTCCCTTTCTGTCAGTTCTGGTAATCAATGGGCAGAGGAGCAGAGTGACATCCATGCAGTCAAAACTGTGGCAGCTGCACTTACCAGAAGCTATTTCTCAGTGCTCTTACTCAGCTGGAATGTACCTACATAAACATCCCTACTGAAATCAGTTTGTAAACTAGCTGTCATCCACATCCATTTTAAAACTCCTTTGTACTGCCAAGATGGCATAAAGGTGGGGTATAGGGAAAAAAAGCAGGAGTGATGTTTCATTTTATTAGTTAAGTTGGTAGGACCATGGTTTTGAGAACAGCAAGGCAAATCATTCAAGCACTTAACAACATACACAGCTGTTTGCAATTTCCCCCAAGATTTTGAGAAAATCTAGACTGCAATGTGCAGCTTCACAGCCTGAATATGAATCTGTGCATGCAAACTCTGTCGCCTTCTCTGGGAATACCAGCACACAATTAAATTAAAATATTTAAATTTGCTAACTGCAGTGCTATAACAGTAATGCAAATCTGTTTTTGCAACCTAAGAAAGTCCACTTTCCTGCCAAATATACATTAATTAAACTTGCCTCATACAACTCCCTGAGTGGACTGAAGGTTGAAAAGAAGTCTGCTTCGTTAAACTCCAGAGAATAACCCCAGAGAGCTAACCCTGGGTTGCTAATTGAATGACGTCAGAAAGCAGCCATCAGCCGTGTTCTGCCAATTTCCTAAACGCTGGAGAGCTTTGTCAAGAGTTGCATTAAATGATCTGTCATCAACTGAATATTAAACTCTCAGTATTTTATTACTCAGACCTAAACAGGGCCTTCTGGAGGGCATGAATTATTGGCAGTGGGAGGCAGTAACTACAAAGTGAGGTATAGTGCAGAAAATATGACGAGTGAGTTTAAATGGTGTCTGGGGACCGTTTAATATTGTGCTGGCAAACATTGCATGCCATAAAATCATTTGTGAGAGAAGAGATATAATGCAGGAAATCCAGCCTCTAAACAACAAAAAGGAACCCCAAAGTAGAAAATTACATTTTTTTTGTTTCTCACATTAAGGCATAACCCACCAGGCTCTGCTGCTATAACAGAGCAGTAGGTCTCACAATACCTTATGGATGTGCCGAGTTTCTTCAATGTGCTGCAGGACTGGCCACATTTTTTAACACGTGGTAGTTTCTATAAATGAGATGCCATATTCCATGGCCTGCCTTTTGGGTGCCATGTGGCTGATGAGAGTCTTGCTGAACCCAAGGAAAAGGATCCAAGTAAAAGCAGAGGTAATTTGAGGAAATTTGCACTATTTGTGCATAATATGGACGTGATTCTGTTGTAGCTAAGAAAATATTTCAGTACAGAAAAAACAAAATCCCAATGAATTCTTACAGTTGAAATATCACAGCCTGAGCCAAGCATGAACAGACACTATGTATTCTTAAGGGATAGTAAGGAAAAATAAATCAAAGCACACTCATAGAGGGGATCAGCTGTTACAGGCAGGGCATATGGCTGATAAAAAGATAAGAGGCTTTGGAAGGCATCAGTGAATTATTAGGAAGCCTCAGTCCATGAAACACAGAACCAACCTGTCCAGGTTACACGATACAGCTTGATGTTCCCACAATCATCATTATTGCATGAGAAAGCATGAGTAAAAGCAGAGGAGTTTTGTTCAGGTGTATCAGGGCATGGAAAAACCAGGAAAGTACAGGAGCATTTCCCTGAATTGCTACTCAGTGCAACAAACCCCCTGCCTTGAGGAACTTGTATTACTAGGCAAAATGGGCAGGTGGTGCTGGGAAGAGATGTATCTAACCTGATAAATGACAAACAGAAATGCACCATGTGAAGCACAGTGGGCTTAAATGAAGAACATTTGTTTATTAAACAGGAGTTGAAAATGCATAGCATAAAATAAAAGAAAAGTCAGTCCAATTTGTTAGGGAAATTGGAATGTTCCTGTGCACAGAAAGAAAAGACTCTGCATATCGACTTAGGATAGATTTTTGATTTCTTACTCACTACTATTTTTAATTTACATTCAGTAACTGAATCACTGCTCTTGAAATGTTACTCTTTCATATAAAACACTATTTCAGTATAAAACAAGCAGCAGATGTGCAATTATATTTTTATTAAGAAATATTGCTTAATAATAATTAACAAATACTAATTTATTTATGCAACAGTTTAATATCCTTGTGTTACCATTTGTGATAGTATATACCTCAAATTTTTGAGAGCAAACCAGGAAAATGACAGCTAAGAGTCTCTGCATATGCATCTGATATCAGATATTGAGATAAAAGTGAAATTGAAAACACATCATCTGGTTTTTCTTTTGAATATATACACCACGCAATTAAAAAATAAAATAATTTAATTTTCTTGAACATTATAAATGTATAATTTGGTATCAAAGTAAATATCTACAAATATATGTTCTTTTGTGAATTTGTAGTTGGAGGTGTACAGAAGAAAACCCTGAACAAATAATGATGGAGAACAAATTAGTGGAAACTGTGAGAATTGTTCTTCATATGAATTAAGTGGAATATATGGAGTTTTGCAAAATATCAACCAAAATTATATAAAAAGCAGATAATCTAATAATTTAGAGTGAAAATATTTTGATTACACAGTCTCTTAACAAGATGGTAAAAATACAGGCGTGTTGGGGTGTGAGTGCCATTCAGCATTTCTCATAAAAAGCCTGACTGGTTATGTACCTTTATTTTACAGCCCTCAATCACCCATATCCCCATTTCTGCTCCTCTACTTGAACTGTGTCCACAGGAAGATCCTGTTCTTGCTGCAAGCTGCTTTGCGTGGGCTGACTGCAGTGACTTTGATCTGAAACCCCAGACGGAAGCAGGGTGGAAGTACCAGCAAGACAAAGGTTCACACACAGGAAGGCTCCCTCAACAATTTCTTCACCTGGAAAACAGGACAATACCTAAGTTGTGGTCAGTAATTTCCTCACCTGTATGATTAAAAGGACTCTTTCAAATTTGATTGCTCTTGGCTATTAATCAAGTCCTTAAACAGAGCTGATGAATCAGCTACCCCCAGAGAGGGATGAGCAAGGGTGCTTAACCTCTTAGTGCACTGACAGAATAGGTCCTGGGTCCATACTGGAACTTAGCAAACAAATGGGATGACCAGAATTTACAAGGGAAATTTCTAGCTTATGTACTATTGTCATTTACTGTAAGAAATGAAAGAAAAAAAAAATCATCTCTAGAGATTATTTACCTCGCACCCAATAGTGCACTTGGAAATTACTGTGCCCTAAAACAGCTCTGATAAGCAAAGATGAAACTCAAATAGCTAAAAGGGAACTAAAAAAGCTCTTGCTTAGTATCAAATCCTGTTTTAAAACTTTCTGCTCTTAAAGACATCCTGTTTATATATTTAATCAATGAACTGGATGTAAGACAAACAAAAATGGCCTGCAATCTTCTGTGAAATGCATATTTGCAGAGATGGAGTAACTCAGCTTTTAAAGTAAACAGCTAAACAGCTTGGGAAATTCCCCAAATTCCTGGTAGATTTTGTTTCTCTTCTCTGTGAACAGTGTTCTATTTTTTTTTTTTTCTGGGAACATATCATGGTTCAATGGTAGGCATTTAGAAAACTCCCTTTTTTTCTGCTCTTTCCTTATATGGATCTAATCAAAGAAGTCAATTTGGTAAGAGACTCTGCCTCTGACAAAACCTTACATCTGACCTCCTGTGAAAATTATTTTCTGGATAAAGAAATCTTAGGGGATTGCTTTGTTTGTTTTAAGATCTGCTTTCTTTTAAAGTTGAATTGCAAGCCTTGTCCAAAGAGAATAAGGACATGGGGAAAGAAGAATTATTTTGGATCAGCAGTGTACTCAATTCATCCCACATGAAATACATGACCTTCATCCCAAAACTAAGTGGGATAACTAAGTGGGCTGCACACAAAGTTGCTCATGCGCATCATTTCTGCGGGAGGACTTTCTGATGTCTTTCTTCTGACAGGTAGAAACTTCTTCACGTATAAAGCTCAAAAACAAGAACAGGTTAGACCTATTTATTCCTCTACTAGCACTACTACTTCTCTATGACAGCCCTTACATGACCTTTACTCTGATATTATTACATAGACAATGATCCCACCACTTCTCAGACCTTTTCTCTGAAAAAAAAAAAAGATTCTTTATTACACTAACCCTCCCAGTAGCCCTTCTCTGTATCTGTACTAGTTTTGGTTCACCTTTCTTTATCATGGTTGAGCAGAAATGTATGCAGTATTTCAGATGAGGTCTGGTCAGGGTCTCACATAATTACATCGATATTTCTCTCTTTAAGATCACAGATACACAAATAAAGAAATAACCTCATCACTATGCATCTGAGTGCCTGTTCTCCCTTCTTTTTGCTCCACTGCACTGCTGCCTCAGCATCAGTTGCTAATGTGCTTTTGCTCGTTCCTTCTGTTGGCATTTCCAACTCAGGAGACAGAAATTGTGACAGAAATTCTTGTGAATTGTTCTTCAAGTGTGTGACTGTACACTTGGCATTGTGGCAGGACGCTAGATAATCTCATCTAGGTTCCCTTGTCCCCAGAAGGCTGGAGCAGATGATCTTTCAGGGTTCCTTCCAATAGAATCCCATGATTCTATGAATAATGGCATTTCTATTCCCTTCTGCAAGGTCATGCAGTCTCTTTTGCAGGATATTTCAGTCTTCTTCTGTAGTAATGGTCCCTTTGTACCCAGAGTCTTTACCAAAGATACTAAACAAGAGGTCTGTGATCAGTCCTTGAGAACCTCCACTTATAAGCAATTTCTTAGCCGAATAGCTTGCTCTTCAAAAATAACTTTAGCCATTTTTCTTCAGCTAATTCTACTTTGTCAATAGCTAGTCCTATTTTTCAATTCTTGCACGACTTCTCCAGCTGAAGCAATTGTATCTTATATGGCATTGCATCAAATATTGAAGCAGTGTCTTGCTGCTTATTCCTTGTTGTCAATTATTTACCTGAGACAGACAATAAATTAGTACTCTCAAGATTCAGTTTACAATGGGAAGACAAATTTTAATAATCTGCTTATCCCAAGAGAGACTATTTACAACCCTTGCTGAGAATGTCAAGAGCTTTGATATTTTAATAATTAAGAATAATGAAAACATGACAATAAGCTCATGCTGTGACAGTTAAAGGAGAAATCTTTTCCACCTGACTGGAGATGTACCCACACTGTGTTCCAGGGGAATGGTCTAGGCAGGCTTCATTGGCCTGCAGCCAGATGGGTGTAGCCAGCTCTACCAGCAGTCTGTAGAACTTTCTAAACACATACAATAAAAGCTCTCCCACTGCAAATTTAAAGCAAACACACGTTTTAGAGATGTCATTTTCACTTTTGCTCCATGAAGAAGCTGCTTCAGGAAGAGATAAGCTGTGACACTGGAGCATGGTAGCCATTCAGCACTGACTCCACGAACCAATGTTTTTATTCTACATCAAGACCTTTGTGGTTAAGTTTTTCCACTTCTAAAGAGAACAGTAATGATTCCCTTACAGCAGACCAAACTCATAATTAGCAGGAAAAAAGTTATTTGCAAAAGCTATGCCAGGTATTTTCACAATACATGTGATGTCATGATTTCAAAATTCTACAGTGAGAAAAGATTCCTACTCTATCATTACAGTTTGTTTTTTTTCCATAGGAGCTATGTAGGGAAAAAATACCTGAATGAATGCCAGAAATGGAGCATGCAATCCCAGGGATGATTGTTACTACAGTTTCTTTATTAAGAAGTACCCACTTCCAGTGAGCCTGTAGCTATTCTTGAGTTAAATATTACCCAAGCGAGTAAGCAAAGGACTGCATGTCCTCTGAGGTAGCTGTAGGACCCTTTCTACCTCCAGTGAAGTCAATGTAAATCCCACATTTCTGCAAAGAATGAATCCAAATTCTTTCACTCCCTTTTGGATGTGTGCCCATACCCCGTCCTCTATGTACGTGTAAGATGTTTCTCCAATGACCACTTGACAGTAACCCAGGGTTTACAAACAGAAAATTCCTACCCTCCTGTAAAGAGAATAACATTTAGTCTTTGTGACAGAAGATAGACCCCCCACTTCTCCTGCTAATCAGCCATGCTTCCTTCCTGTAACAGGAATTGTATCACTGCACTGATGGGAAGAAGAGAAAAGGGATTTTTTTTAATGGTTGTTTTATCTATCACTTTCACTGAGACAGAAATTCAAGACTGATTCACAGATGGAAACCCCAAATGCCATGCAGCAAAGCATTCATCTATGGACAGGAAACAGTATGGGTTTGATAGGCTACAGTAAAGGTTATGCCACCTTTAAGTACTTTTTAAAAGATTGCACAGACACCTTCCTTAATACTTGAGTGACAAAACAAAGCACACATCAGAGCCTTTAAGCACATGCAGGGTATACAAATGAAGTGCAATTTCTATATGGCCCTACAGATTAGCCTTGGTCCTCTAAAACTGATTCCATTAAGGCATGTTTCACCAAGCTGTGTAGAAACAGAAGGACACAGGAAGAAAAAGAAGGAAAAAAAAGTGGAATTTGAAATAATGAGACTACAAAGGCTAGTGAAAGTACCAAATGCAGATGAGATCAGGAGGCATTGCAGAAGGAGCACCAAACTACAGTAACTGGTACCAGGGCAAAGAACACAAAGTCTGTAGAAGAGGCAGGTTTAATTTTTTTTTTTTTTTTTTTTTTTTTTTTTTTGATGTACTTTCAGTGAGACTGGATAAGTACATGAAGGCACTTATAAATGTTCACAGGCAGGAATGTAAAATACCAGTGGGAAGGAGCAAGACTTTCTAACAAGCTCTCTTCAGGTATAACAATTGATCTCTGTTACATGAGCAGTAATGGGAAGGTTGACCTTGCCTTTCTGTTGATTTTTTTTTTTAGCTTTGGAGGCTAAAATTTACTTTTTAAAATATAATCATTTTCAATCTGACCCAACTAAACCCAAAAGAAAATAATAGATAAATAGCTGAATTGGACCCAGTCTGTTCCTAAAAGAAATACTTTTGTCTGTAAGTTTGCAGTAAGCACTTTGCTTCTTCATTAGACTCTGAGAAAATGAAAAAAAAAAAAAAAAAGAAATCCACACTGAATCTAGACAAACTGTAACCTTCACTGTGAACCTAGGAAGCAAAATCCAGCTTTGTTAGCAGCCCTCATCTACATGACACATCCACAAATCAGACTGCAGATCACAGTGCACCTCACATGAACCCTGATCTGAATATAGAAAAGATCTTCCCTATTTACCTGCATCTGAAAATCATGTGCATGTGATACAGACCACATTTTTGTGGGGAACAAGTCAAAGCTTTTTGAAGCTACAGTACTTCAAGTGGGATTTTAGCCATATATAGATGTGAAACTTTTTTTTTCATGGTGTAACACTGCTGCAAAAGGAGAGGTTTGGATCTGAAAAAGAATTTTCTGTTGCTTCCTTAACAAATGGGCTTTTCCCTTTCTGTTCTCCTTTCTGGTTCCCTATTCATGTAAAAATTATCCCAGGCTCCAGGACATACTTTCTGTTCTGAAGGTTCCTGTAAATCAATATCCTTACAAACAGCTTGTGCAAAAAGCGTAATCCCTGCATGTGTAGGGACACAGAAGCCTCTGCTTTAACAGCTCATGGTCTTTGTCAACTCATGATTCAGCTATCACATTAATTCTATAAATATATCAGAATGTTGGCCCTAAGTGGTTTGGGATACTAATTTTGCTCACTTCTTTTACTTGAGGCTCCCAGCTGCCTTTGAACATTAGTCCCACAACATACTGATTGCTGAAGTGCCTTAGTGCCTCTATCAAATAGAAGAATGATGCAAAAAGCCCTTTGGAAATATTCCTGGGAAAAAAAGTGATGCAAGAGATGGAGGAAGAAGCAACCCATGCCCTACTGTTACTAATGGACATGATGCACAGGAAGGAGCTGGAGCTGTACCCTGAGATTGTGGAAAAAACGTGGGGACAGTGAGGGCTCCCACAGGGCTCCCAGCCCTTCCAAGGAACAGCAACATATTCTTGGACTTAGACTGTTGGCTCCATCACACAACATTGCTGACAATTCTGCTGTCTTCCCCTGTATACTCTGCATAAACATTATACAATTAATAAAGCAATGAACTCCAGTGCAGACATCATGGATTAAAACTTCAACTGCAGAACAAGAACAGGGCTTACTGATGGGGAGTCTACCACAGAACTTTCATATGACACCAAGTGATGAGCTGGAGTCAGTTTCTAGAGAGATGTTTAGAAGAATACGTGTGTAAGGAGGAGGATTTCACACAGGGAACTAGATTTCTACTTCTAGAAGAGAGCATCTAAAGTCTTTAGAAGGATTCTGTGGGAGTCACTGTCTTGGACTAGTTGATCTTTCCTCCCATTTTTGAGGGTCCACAGGGCTCCATATGTGAGACCAGCTTTGTACAGTCCTGACCTCAATTAGACACTTTCCAGTCAGCTGCACATACCTAGATAAGAGATATGAAACATTCCCTCCCTCCCTTCATCCTTAAGTGCAACAGGTTTTCCCAGAGTGAATGTTGTTCATTTCCACCATGCTACTCCTTCTCCATTACATCTCTACTCTGCCCAAATTACACAGTGGCATCCAGTGCCTGAGGCAATGTGGGTGTGTGGATGAATATTCATAGGATAGCTTCCACTATTAAGAGTGACACACAGAATAGTTTCAAGGACATTTCCCAAAATGCGAATCTTGAACTGTACTGAGACTTTTGTTTTCCTGGGGAGGGACTGTAGCAGATTCTCTCTGTGAGATGACCCAGTTCTTATGGGACCATAAGGAACTTTGAAGACAGCATGCAAATTCTGGAAATTCTCCTGGGAACAACCTAACACATAATTTAAAGAAGCCAACAGCTCATCTGGAGTTTCTAGCCTAAGACAGTGGTACAAGAGGGTCCTTTAGAAGGCAGAGCTGACAACACGGCTTCCCAAATTCTGTCTTGGCAGTGATCAGCAATGCACCATTCTACTAAAGAATCTAAAAACCAAAAAGTTTGAAAAAATTAAAATCCAGATATTTCAAATCATATTCTGCTGATAAATACTGTGATCCTGGTGAGGGGAGAAATTAATCCCATGAGTTTATCTGAAAAAAATCCAAATGCTGAAGTGAGAGAGTTGGCAATGGGGAGGAGATTTTTATTATCCAAAGGTGCTTTTTAACTGTGAAATACTGTGAGAAAAAGACTCTTTGCTGGTTCCCAAGCTACAGCATCCACATTTCAAGAGGTTGACACTATAAGGAATCTTCAGAGAAAGTAAACACATTTTTCTGTGTATTTCTCAATAACATTGCAATCGTGCTTCCCTTTTGTAACTAAAAAGAAAACAGAATGTTTTTCTTTCAAGCAATTATCAAACACCTTCAGTGTGGACATAGTACAAAATGCTTAGCAAAAACTCAATCCACAGACATAATCTTCCAGAGGTAATAAGCAAGATGAAGGAAGGATGAAGAAACTTGTTCATTTCCAGTGGGTGCATTAAAAGAGTAAATTTTAAAATCTGCTTTTTAAAACAATGTTTAAAACCATCAAACTCTGTTTCTTCCACACAGAGCAGACAATCACCATCAGAAAGTGACCAAGCCGTATTTTAGGATATAAAACACTCCAAGGACTAATGCTAGCAGGGCTGATGATTTGGAATATTAAAGACTATGAAAACTCTTTTGTTACACACATTTCAAAAGAGGAACCAATGAAGAGGCAATAAGCAAAATAGAACTAACAGGAAGATTAGCATTAGACTTTGGCATAGACCAGCAAATGAAAAGCAGAGATGCTACAAAGACATCGATTACTGAAGAAGGTGGAGAACATTATAGAGATGAGACATTGCTTTTATTAACCAAAACTGTTTAGAGAGATAAAACCCAGCAGCCAGATCATGACATGCATGGGTGACAAGTGACAAAGGGCTACTGGCAGTGGATGTGTGGGAGAAAGGCATCCCAGGCTGAGGTCGGTACTTTTCCCTGTCTACACTCCATCACTCCATAGTGGGCTGCACTGCACTTTGACATTTCCAAAGGCAAAACCATGGCTTGAAGAGTCTACCAAGTTAGAAGCTGCTGTTCAAATTGTCTTTTTTTCCATACTGGTGTTTTCCTGAGATTCAGAAGACTGTAACATTTCAGCGTGGAGTAGAGCTGCGTGGTGGACCCCAGCCCTCTTCAATGAAAGAACTAGGCAGTTCTTGAAACCTCCTGTTAATGGCACTTGCACACATCACATTGAGAGGTGATTGAGGAGAGCACTCATCTTGGTAGGCAGCTGGCAAGTGCATCAGGCCTTGGTATGGTCACAAAGTTCATGGTGCAGTGCAATAGTGGACAGATCTTTTCATGATCCTTCAACACTTCACTCAAGTGTTTCATTTCATCTGTTAGCTTTCCAATTTCTCTTTTTAGGGAGGTATTTTCTTGCTCGAGAGACTCATATTCCTGGAAGGAGGGGAAAGAAAAAACCCAACAACTTACAGTCAAAACACTCCTTTCAGTGCTTCCACCTTTAGTACATTCACATAACAGTAGAAAAACAGTGTGGTTTCTTACTACAACCTTCAAAGTGCTAAGAGGAAAGACAGACCCAGCCTGGGTGCTGGAACAGGGCAAGTGCTTACAACCTGTGCCCTGACCACACTGGGATTCCTTTCATGGCCCTAGAGACCAGGAGGTGCCACTTGCCCTCAGAGTTCCCCAGGAGCCCAGGGCTGCAGGCATGGATGGCTGTGGCCCCTGGTGGTCTCTTCCACCCTGGGCTGCCTCTGATGGGAAGGGCCAAAATGGACTCTGCACGGTGAGATCAGAGAAAATGAAAGCACTGACTGCTGAGAGGTGCTGGGAAAACCCTGTGCCTGACACTGCTGGTGAGAGAAGGGCAGCCCCTGCCCCAGGGCAGTGCAGGGAAAAGCCATTTATCCAGGCTAGCACAGCATGTCCAGTGCTCTCCTCCAGGCCTGCCAGAGCTTGTAGCCACCTTCTCAGAAGCATGAGAACTCAGTAGGAGGGAAGCATCATGCCAGCTTGAGACTCATTTTGTCACCAGAAGGCCAGACCACTGCCTTTGGTTATCCCTGACCTGGCTGCCTTTGAGCTAAGGCTTCTCTGGCAATAAATCAGCTGCTGTTAACTGCAGAGGAATTTTGAGTTGCTCTGCAGCATACATGTGATGGATGCAAGACTCCTGTGTCACATTTTTTGATAACTGTGTGTCTCAAGTGTCCCTGCTTATAAGCCCTCCCATCCCAAAGAGCAGAGAGCTAGAGGTTGAGAGCCAGCCCACTGAAAACCTGCAGATGGATGTCTCGCTGCTGGCTCAAGGCTCAACATCCACCCACTCAATCTCACCTCCCTGGGAAAGCTTCAGAGCAAACTTCAAAGCCTACACGTGCCTGAAAAGGCAGCAGGGAGAGCCTCTCATGCAACATTCTTCTGGGCAGCCTGGCACTGCCTCTGCTCCCCTTTGCTGCAGAACTTTGGGCTCCTGGCCCCCCCTCACACCCTTGAGCCACCTCTCACAGAGTAAAACAGGCACAGTCCTCTTAACACAGCAATGGAGCCAAACTCCAACCAAGCTGTCCGACCCCCCACTGTCATTCTGCTCATCTCTTGTTGCCCCAAACCCCATGGTCCTGGGTTTTGGAATAAATGTTGCTGTCCCTTTGCGCAATCTCATTTTCAGGGGTGAAACTGTCACGTTGTTCTTGCTAAGAACTAATGTCTATTCAACTAGATCTGCCTACAGCTGGCAAAACCTGTGTGCCTCAAAATGAAGATTCCCAGCATGAGGAAGATCCTCAAGTTCAGGAGGAACATCAGAGAGGCTGCAGGATGGCACAAGGGCCCAAAAGTGATTCCACAAAAGCCAGGGGTTACCCCTTTTCAGAACTACCCTGCACCTGGCTTTCTCAGGTGCTGACTCAGAGGAGATCTGGGAAAAACCAAGCCCAAAACTCCCCACACTGTCCCTCTTAGTCTCTGCTAACTGCTGGCAAATCCTTCCACAGTGAGAAAGAAAAAAGCCTGTGATGAACCTTCAGAGCTGAGCAACTGACTCAGCCACAGTGGCACTGTGCTGCAAAACTGACGCTTACCCCAAAAGTTGCCTCCTGGCTACAAGACCACTGTGTTGTGAGGTAGCATCCAAAACCAGAGAAAAGGGATCCCTGTCCTCCAGTGTTTGCACTGGGGACACAAGAAAAGCACACCACATTGTGATATTAAGAGCTTCTGGAAGAATCAATTACTTTCATTTCATCTGTTTGAACACCCACTGCTACTTTTCAAAGTATACAAGTGTAACAGCTAGCCAAGCCGAGCTCTCACACTTGCAGGTCCCCAAGTTCCTTAGAAGCCTTTTCAACTGGGTATGTCTGGGAACCCCGTTGCTGAGTGGCAGTGCTGACACCACAGTTCTAGAATTTATTTAAGCCAGCATTGCCACTGCATGGTTCCCTCCTCTTCCATCACCTTCTACCTTGTAAGACAGCAAGAATTCATCCACTGTCACAGCAAACGTGACAAGCTTAACACTGTTACAGAAGAATATGGTTCTGGTTTAGCCCAAAGGAGCCCTGTGATCCCATTCTTTGGGTGGTCACAGGAAGAGCAAAAGAGGGAGGATGAGGCAAGGGCTGGACCATGTCTCTCACTTCCTAGCAGTGTCACTGAAGGCAGAGCTGCACTGTCCAGGAGCAGCATTAGTTCAAATTCTGGACCAGGCATCCCACAGCACACCTTCTGTGCCTCACACCCACAGCTCTCTGAGCAGGATTATGTGAAGACAGGCCCACGCCTGCTTAAGAAATCCTGTTTATTGCAAAGTCCCGTGCTTGGTACCCAAGCCATGCCTGCAAAGCTCTAAGTACCCATTCACCTCGTGAAGTTTATCTGCTTTCTGAGTTTGCTTCTTCCGGCTCCTCTGTGCAGCAACTCGATTCTTTTCTCTCCTTCTTACTTTTCTGTCATCTTCTTCACGACTCTGGAAGACATCAGCCAGAAATACTTCGCTAGTTTGCAAGGTGCACACAGAAGATGCCCGAAGTCGGGTGTGTAACTTTCTGAGAACCAACACTTCCAATTTTACAGCGCTGATCCTCGGTCTCCCAGAGACCGCATGGTCCCTGCAAAGAGCAGCGCATCCCTCGGCCCCGCTGCACAGGCGGACCCGAAGCGGAGGGGTGGAAGCCGGCAGGCTGCCTGGGGGATGCCGCAGAGCCCCGCGGGCGGGGGCATTGCTGCTGATGGGGGGAGCTGGGTACCCGAGCGGGGACCGGCGCTCCCGCTCTGCCCGGCGGGCAGCACTTTACACCTGCCTCGCTTCAGCGCGGCCGACGGGGCGGAGGTGAGAGCAGCGGGGAGGAAAGCCCTGCTCCCTTCCCGGAGGGAAGTCACGCCGGGCTGCCCGCGGCTGGGGAAAAGCCGCTGCCCGAGCCGTGCCCCGGCGCTTTCCGCGCGCCGCCGGCGGTTCGCCCGCGCTCCCACCTGGGAAGAGCCAGCACGGCGGCCGCCTCCCGGGAAAAGAAGGGGCAGCGGGCGCCCCCGCCGCGGCGCTGCCCGGCGTGACTCAGCCCCATGTGCCCGCCCGCAGCGCCCACCGCCGCCCGGTCCTACCTGCTGGCTGCCCTCGGCCGCCGCGCCCCGCGACAGCGCGCTGGCCCCCGCCGCCGCCGGGACGGCGCACGACATCCCGGCGCCGCCGAGCCGCCCGCAGGGCTCCCCCGGCCCGCGGGGTGCGACTACCGGGGAGCGGAGGGAAGGGACTACAAGGGCAGGGCGGGCCGGGGCGGGCCGGGGCAGGGGACGCGCCGCCCCGGGCCGGGGGTGCCGACGCCAGGTGCCGGAGCGGCCCCGGGCGGAGCCGCCGCCCACATGGCCGTCACATGGCGCCCGCCTGCACCGGGAACCCGGGACCACCCGGCCGCCCCGGGCCGCGCTGCTCCCCCGCGGGGACCGCCCCCCGGGACCGCCGGCTCTCGTCAACCGCCGGGAGCCGGGGGAAAGTCCGGGTCACGGCGCTGCCGGGCAAGAGCTGCCTGAAAATCCCCCCGGAGAGCCCCAGCCCCGGGGGCCGGCTGGGTTCGACGCCCCCCCGGGCGGCCCGACTCGCTCTTTCGCCTGCAGAAATAAACTCCCCGCAGCTTCTCTCCTCTCCAGGCTGCCCCGGGAGCTAGCCTCGCCCCGTGGGTCTCCCGCCGCTCACCTCCGGCCGCTCCTGCACGCCGCGCTCCTGAGACATCGGCTCTCTGAAGCGGCGGCAGCTCCACATGGGAGACAGCCAGCTCAGCCCGGGATCGTGGGTGTGAGGACGCGGCATCCGTGCTGGGATAAAGCGATTTTCACTTTCGCTACTTACTCTGTTCCTTTAAATAATAAGGAAATGCGACAGACTTCTTGTAAAGGCAAAGCCAGAAAAAGAATGCTGGGAATACAGTTGCTGCAGACAAAAATCTTTCTCTTCCATTATTCTATCGAGAGTATTTTAACAGAACGCTGTTTCTTTTACCTCTCCGAACACCTTCCTGCATTTTAGTTGCAGTTGGCCTTGGGCTCTGAAAGGGAATGTTTGTACTGACAGCTACTTCAACATCCTTGCTCTTCTGCAAAAGGATTTGTACCCTCCTGGCTGTGCTCAACTCACAGAAGTGAACACATGACCATGAGAGGAGGGTATGTGCCCCCAAACTGCAGGGCAGTCAGTCACAAAGCCCCAGGTATCTCCATAAATCAGATACTTCCCTCTTTTTCTGGTTTCCTCAGCAGCTTGAGTCATCCAGCTTAGATGAGGTTATAGAGTTGACAAACTGAGTAAATATAGACTATCCTTCCAGGAAGATCTGGCTAACAGTTCATGCTAAAGGTGAGGGAACCATGTTCCCTGGAGTCCAAGAGTCAAACCTGTGCTCTGCCACGTTTCCTGGTAGGCTCTGGGACTGTGACTAAAAGACTTGAGCATGACTTCCTTGGTTTGAAGTGCTTCTCCCCAGTTGTTCCACCTCAAAGCAGCTTGTGTCTCAACCCTCCAGGCTATCCATGAATTTATTTGATTTTGCCTTTTCAAAGAGCTTCTCCAGCCCTGGAGGACTTGAGTCCCTGTGAGTCTTGCCACCCTAACAGCCCTGGGAAGGTGGCTGGTGACCACAGCTGGGAAGCACACTCTGGCCAATATACACTGACCCAACCTGCAGCCCCAGACTGTGCTGGGTCTCCCAAGCATCTCACAGGGCATTCCCTGGTTTCTTCAAAAGCAGTCTTGCTTCTTTCTCCCTTTGTCATCTAATGTGCCAAGAGCAGGATGTTCACCAAGGGCTGCTCATGGAGGCAGCAGTAAGGTGTGGGTTCAGTGCCATTCTCCAGCTGACGGGATCCAAACCAGCACCTCCTGGAAAGAAGCCCTGGCCACCAGGCAGAGAGCTATTACAGGGAGAATTGCTCTCAACTGCTCCTTTGAAACAGCCTAATCTTGCATTGACTACACCTCATGCACTTAAAGGGAAGCAGTACACCAGGGCACAGACACTTAGTTGCTTAAAAAGAGAGCACTGGGATCTTGCTGCCTTTGAAACTTAAGCTCAGTTGAAATAAACAGGACTAGAAGCCAGTATTTTCACAAGCTCAGGGAACAGGTATGTTCTTTTGCTATGAACCGTGTGGATAAAACACCTCAACAGCCTCTGGAGTGATCTGTGGGAAAGATAGTCCCCTTCCACAGAGGGACTTTGAACTCCATGCTGCAGGAGCAATGCTGCTGCAAATGGCACCTGCACCAGCTACCTGACAGCATCAAATAATGAGCAGCTCACCAAGAATTTATTAGTCCTGAGTAAATATCCACCTCACTGAGTAATTCCCAGCAGCAGCAGAATAAGGTTTCCAGGATAACACGAGCATGCGACAAGCCAGGGGACAGTACCCTTGAGCCTGAATAGTCTGTTCTTGTTCAGAACAAATGACAAAGGAAATGACAAGTCAAAATTTGCTTGTGGGAACAAGTTTCTACTTAGTATTAAAGCTATCTCTGGTACATCTGTAGAAATGCCTACACAGTAATTCCAGGTAGTGTAGCAGTAAAGGCAGAGTCTTTCTGTGCAGGAGAGAAAACCAGCCCAGAAAGCAGCTTAGTCAGCTTAGCTTACATTTTATAATGGCAGTTTATCAGTGATTTTTGTGTGCACTGAAGCAGCCTACACACATGCAGACTAGTTTCTGATCACAGCTTAGCACAGCATGGCTCTTCTGGAGAATGGCACGTGTCAGAACTGGGTCTCAGAGCACCCAGGCTTCCAAACAGATGCCAGGGTCCATGTGAAGATTTCTGGAAGAGGAGCTTCCCCTTCAGAGTTTGTAATCCCCTTTGTTCAGAAAGCACACACAGCAAAAGCATGCGTGGATGCTGCTCCAGTTTGCAAGTTTTTCTTGGTTGGGGATGGCCTAGCCTCATGAGCAAAAAGCACACTGCAGACAGGACACACTAACAAACAGTGAGATGTTCTGTCTCACCCCCAAAAGCCAAGAAATTCAAACATTCAGTTTGCAAATGAACCCAAGCATCCATCACTGTTGAGCTGTCTTACAAAATTCAGAGGCTATATAAAGAAAAACTACCAGACATTTCTTGATGCAATACCAATTCACCCCAAGTTAAAAATAAGAAGCTTGGCTGTTGTGACATTTCAGTAGAAGCCTGATTAGACATGTCTTGCACAACACTGCCAATTCCTACGAAAAGTTAACTGAAGGACAAAAAGCTACCGGAGTGGGGAAAAATGAAGTGTTTTATGCATTTCTGCCAGTGGGAAGAACAGCTAGTTGCAGGTATCACTGGCTGTAGAATTTTTTAATAACCATTGGAAAAACTGCTGAACATTCATGTTAAATTTAACTCATCACAGAACTTGCATTTAAAGGAAGATTCTCTTTCCAGTGCTGCTTGGCCAAAAGTAGCCATCACATTTTTAAATTCCTAGTTTATACACTGCACTTGGAATCTTGATTGCTTTATTTTTTTCTTACACAGTCCACTTGGCCAGCATTTCCAGATGCATTTTTCTTCTTCCACCCAGCTGCACTTGCAACACGGGCTATGGAACAGAAGACCAACTGCTCTAACTCAGGGCATCCATTCCCACTTACCTGAAATCCTGTGCAAGCCAACTATCCCCTGGTCTCTAAACAGAAACATGCACTGTAGTGTGAATCTATGAATTTATTTATCAAGTCTTAAACCACAGTGCTTTCCCATTTTATTTCTTATGACGTTTGTCCGACCCCAGCTATTTCTGGCAGAATTTCTTCAAGGGGATACCTATTCCTAGCTATTTTCTGTACTTGCCTATCATTTGCAAAGAGCAGAGAATCTTCCTATTAACAGAGGAAATGGCCAAATACTGTAATAGTTGCCATGCAGAATCTTGCAGGGCTCACCTTAGCCCAGCATCACCCAGGATCTGTGTGAAGAAAGCTGCAGCAGGGATTTCCAACGCCGCACAGAGCGCGGGCACTCAAAATAGCAAGTGGCTGTGTGAGAAGCTGTCTGAGCCACACGCTCCAGAGCCCTGCAGCTCCAGTCCCTCACATCCTGTCCTCTCTCACACGAGAAGCTTTGCAGCCCCGAGATTAATAACACTTGTGAGTTCAAAGGCAGTAAATGGAACTACTTCAGTTACTCAAGCCAGAATTTAACACAGATGTCCTCTGAAGTACGCTCACTGCTCAGCCACCATCCATTCTAGGATTAGAACTGACAATATTATCTGAAGCTTTGATCTTCCTTAATTGATTTAATTTACTTCATATAAAAACACACATTTCTATATACAAGGTCAGGAAAAATATTTACATATGATTACATATACAAAGTCTCAGTACAGATGCTCACTTTTACAAAATAAATGATGCTAAAATCTGTTTTCTTAGCACCAAACATGTCATTAATAAAGCTTCTAAAACCCCCCCTCTATTTACTGTGTAACAAATACGTTACACACTACACAGTAGTATTTACTGCAGGCACATGCAACCACAAACTAGAAAAAGTTATAAATGGTTAAGGCACAATGCTCAATTTAGTACTAATTTCCAATATTCTAGGCACTAATGAGTGAAGAAAACAAAAGTAAGCTAGCTCAAGTGAATATCATTAACTGGTAGCCTCTACTGATCTTTAAAGCTTAGTCAAACAGCAAAATGCAAACATAACCCAAGTCCAGATCCTTTCTTGGGTAGAAATATTGCTCAGGAAAACCTCAGGTGCATAACTGGATTACATGAAATGATATATCAGACCCTAGGATGTTGATGCTTGAATTCATGTTCAGAAGAGCACACTGCAAGTAAATACATACAATTACTAAAAATCCAAGTTTCAACAAACATGACTATAAATAAGCCTAAATGACCTACATTCAGGAAAGGTAGAATAGCAAGGACTAATGTCACATGTGTGCATGGACTTCCTTAAAACTCCAACATCGCATCAGATTTGGTGATTTCAATATGCTGCAGTGTAAATTAATTCCTTAATATAAAAGCCACATGCCTCAGTAATTAATAAAGGTGCATTAGGAGAACTAGACATTCTCCAACCTCTTTAGAGACCTGCTGAATATAAATGAGCAGTTAGTGGTTTCCTAAAAGACTGCCCACATACATAAAGCATGCACACGAACTCTGAGAAGCACAAGGACTCAAGCTAAAAACTGCAATATAAGAGCAAAAAATGAGTTAAATGGCTAATACACTTGCTGGATACTGGATGCTACTGGTACATGTACCATACACCATCAGCATGTCAGCAAAAATAGAAATATTTAAGAGGTCAAAGACAAATTAAAGAAGCTCCTATGCATAGCACTGAGGGGAGATGAGTTCTAAGAAAAAAATGGAACACATGGAACAAAAGTACAACTGAGATTCCAATGTGAAAACACAAAATGAGAAATTCAAGCACTGAGAGTGATCTTCCTCCGCCGCAGTGGGTAGCGCCTTCTCTCAGGGGAATCTGCAGCTTTTCTTCTTTTCAGCAAAACATAAGGATTTTTACTGCGAACAGTTCCTGTTGGTGTGACTTCTCCTGGTGGTACTGAACTTTGGACATCATTTTCCTCCTTCACCTTGAAACCAGAAAAGACTTCTTGCCGCAGCTTGCAGAGTTCCAAGGCTGGTTGCAAAGTCAATGCTTGGGAAAAACCTTCTGCTTTTTCTATGAGTGCTGGAATAGACTGCAAAAACAAACCCCAGCATCTGAAGTTACATGGGAAAAACAATGGTTATAAGGCATGCAATATGCTAATGAGATTCTGACAGGCACAAAAGCTTCAGTGCCTGCAGAGATGATGCTCAGGATGGCGGGTGAGGGTTGTGAATGCAGAGCTACCACCCCAACAGTGAGGTGTGTGCACTCAGAAACTATGAGTGTGCCAAGTTGAAGTGTTCCCTCGTGACATCACTAAGCTCAGGCAATATCACAGGAACACCACAGCTGATGCCTAAGCAGGTACTGAAGTAACAAAAGTCATACTCCACATGAAGTCATACAAGTCTTCAAAAGCTGTTCTGCTTTTCAGATGCTGCAGGTTCCAAAATCTCAGTAGAAATATTTCCTGAGTAATCTCCCTTACTACCACATGAGGGGAAATGCTTTACAAACACAATGCTTTACCTGCTTCCTAGGTACACACACAGGCTTTTTTCTACCAAACTATAAGGAAGATGAGTTAGAACTCCTGTTTTGTGACATATTACCAGATTAAGAAGATAAAACACATTTCTCTTGGAGCGCACGGAGGTCTCACCTGCATTGCTTCGCTGATCTGTTTGGATGCCACCTCCGTCACCTGCTTCAGATCTGCGATGTAAGCATCTACAGACAAACACAGCCCAAATCAACTTCTCAAACAGAACTCTTTCCCCCACTACTCACTATCAGAAAATGGACTGAAAACCAGTAAAGTCACATATAAAGCCTAAACCTGCAGCACATCGCTTTCACTGTAACACTGAGAACAAGAGTTGGCGTGGTATGTCTCACTCTGTATCACTCAAATTGCAGTAGAGGCTAGCAGTCCCAACTACAAAAAGCCCCAAAGTTCTTACCTAAAATACACAAAGCCAGTATTTGAAATAAGAGAACAGTTGTAAAGAAATAACTACACAGAAAGATTTGTTTTTAAAACTTTTAAGCTCCTATTATATTTGATAAAACTCACACAGAACACAGAGAATAGACACCACTGTGGGAAACATAAGATTTAGAAAACCCATTTTCAGGAGGGCAAATAAATCTTCCCATGTCTCTGACAAGTTGGCTTTTACAATAAAGGATGGTTTTGTTTTTTTTCCTTCTGGCTTAACTTATCAAACATCAACACCAAAAAGAACAAAGCATAAATAACATGAACTGTATTAATTCTGCTGTGCTAATAAGAAAAAAACCCAGCTTTCAGGAACACTGAAGCAGGCAGCAGGTGCAGAACACCAGCATATATTTGACTGTAACAGCAATATGATAAGATCACCAATACTTTAATTCTGTATTCAAGAGTTAACCTCTAGCCTATTATGAAACTGTTTTGCATGTTCTCCATCCACAAAACTTAAAATGAGCAGACTAGCATGCTTCTGGGAAGTAAGGAGCCTCACCTCCACTACTAATAGTTTTTTGTAGGGTTTCACCAGTACCTGCAGTAGGACACAGTGTCAGGTGGTGCACACACCCCTAAACCCTGTCAGGGTTAAACACAGCATTCTGTTCTGAAGTCAATCTTATTAGTGCTGCTGAAGGTACTTAGAAGTCAGCCACTGCACTCTAGCTCAGGGTTACAGTGATTCCCTGCTGAAACGTGGTAACCATCAAGGAACCGTGCTTGTTGAACTGTCCATGTATCCAGTGTGCTGGTCAGAGCTGCTTTAGGAACACATGATCCCTACATGAACATGGACACTAAAATGCACCATCATTCAGTTTGGAAGAATCAGCAGTCCAGAAGCAAACTCTTTAAACTCCTCTCAGAGCCCTATGGAAGGGCATTCTCTAAAAGAAGGATATCTCTACAATGAAACATTCTTACAATAAAGTATTGGGACGAGGAGGCCGGTGACCTTATGAAATTGTAAGGATGGAGTTAAGTGAAAGAAGAAATAATTATTTGGAATATTGTACAGAAAGACCGACACACAGTTAAATGAAATTTGCCTGCAAGAGTTTGGCTTGACATAGATGGCATTATATTCCTCAGTGTTCAAGGCTTTCCAAAACATAGGGAAATGAAACAAGGAAATGAAAGGTATTGAGTAATCTAAACATTTTTGGTTTCTGGCCACTGTACTTGCTAAACTGGGATACATAAACTTCCCAAAGACTACATAATACCAAAATGCTCCATAAACTCCATGGTATCTTTGCTACAACTTTGCTGTTACCAAACCCAAAACCACAATATCATAGTGCAAGCTGCTACTAACTTGCAAGTAGTTGACTGACAGGAGAAAAGCCTGGATTTGGACACTAGAAACCAAAAGGAACTCAGATACAAAGTGACCACTGTACTGCTCCTACTGGCTGCTTTGCTGCACAGCCTGGCACTGCTAAAAGCTATGTCTCACATCTACAAAGAGGAAATGATGTTTAGAATGAAGTCAGATCAGCAGGGTGAGAACTGGAAGATTCAGCTCAGCTCCTCAAACTCTGAGCACCACTGCTTGTTACATCATGTGCAGTAATTCATAGCGAGGGTGCTCACTTTTCAAATTAGAACTGCACTGCTGAATTCTGTAATTTTTCAATACTTAACAACAGGCAACACAAAACTTCACATTTATTAAAGCCAGCCTCAAAAGAGGACATCCCAATCATCCACTGCAAAATCTAACACCTTGTTCCAAGGAGTCTCTACAAGGCATCTTTCCAAACCATGCAGCAAACTTACAACGTTGTTTGCAGCTATGTTCCTTCATCAACCCTCACAAGTGACAGAGGCAGGATGAAATCTGTGTCTTACTTGGCAAGTTAGGAGAATCAACACTGCCACCACTGAGTCCTACACAACAGCTTTCAACTCCCTGAAGGAAATTACTAATTAGGAAGAGAGGCTGAAGCATTTCTAGTACTTGTATAAAATGAACACAAGAACAGACGAAGTACAATGCCAGTGATCCATCCACTTCCCCACCTAGCCTCCACCAGTGATGAAGGAAAGAAGTGTGACAATTTCACCCCAACACACACACACAGAGCTTTCTGCCTTCAAGAACAGCACCTAACTGCAGGCAGCACTCAGAATGAGAGAAATGAACATAGTAAAACTCAGGCAGCAATACATTCCCTTATGACAAACTTCTAGCTTTTTAGTTAATTTATAAACAGCCAATTTTAAACAAGTTTAAAGAAAACTTTTCAAACATTTACAGTTAGCCAGTAAGTGAGGCAGTGTTTCCTCAGTACAGCTGCCCTCCCCACAAAATCTTTACCTTGAGAAGGCTGAGGTCTTATGTCTGCTGGTTTTACCACAGGCTGGTAGAGCTTCTGCATATTTAAAAAAAAAAAAAGTTAAATACCCCCTTGGTTTAATAGATATCTAATATATATATATCAGTCAGAACAATGGAGATTGTGGTGAAATTATTGAGATCAAGAATGTATTAGAGGTACAGATTATAGATACTTAGTTACTGAAAACAGCATTCTGGTTAACATGGTTATACTCACTGTAAAGACATCTCCAGAAATCTGCTTTAGTTAGCAGAATTCTCATTATTAAAGCATGAGAACTAACATCCAGGCATTTTGGAAGAAGCATTGCCACCTGCTGCATGACTGAGGAAAAAGAGCTGCTCTAGCTTCTCAAGAGCCACTCACAGAACCAGCATGCTTTTACAGAGCCACAAACTCCAACAAAAGGTACATTAAGACAAAAAGCTAAGAAAAAGAGAAGTGCTTAAACAACTCTAGCCCTGCAATTACTTATACAGAACTAAGAACACTCTGCTTCACAAACTGTGAGTCTTGTGACCTTATATCATTTAACTGAGACATGAAGTAAACTAGTAATAACTGAATACAACCCATACTCAGTTCCATTAAAGGTGGAATTAGAAGCAGCTAACAGGGAAGAAGGAAACAAAGCAAGGCAAGGGAACAGAAGTTAGATCATCTGCAAGTTAGTGTTCTCCACTTCAGGAGCTGTCCCCCAACCTTCTTCAAGCAAAAGCAAGTAGGGGAAAGCTAATTATTCCTTGTTGTAGTTTTGGGAGAAATTTTTTCACAGTTCACACAACTTAGCAAGTTTGCAGTAACAACTCCAAGCAGGAGAACAAACATGGCTTGCATTAGCCTCAAACTCTACAGACCATATTGACTGAAAACCCACAGGACGATCTCCTGTTTTGGCAATTACAAGGAAATCACCACAATAAATGACTGGTTCTCTCCAGATAAATCACATCTTCATGGCTGCTCTTTATGTCTCAGAAAGCATCACTCATTTAGTTATGATGATGAAAGAACACAAGAAATCCTCAACCAAAACCAAAGAAACCACTGGTACCTTTGCAGAAATAGCTGAGAGATGAAAAAAAAAGGACCATTTACAGAGATAAAGTAAGCTTTCCATATTTCTTACATATATTCTACATATTCTTACAGGGACAAACTAAACTTTTGCAGACAATTTTAATTAAAATAATCATCTAGCTGTGGTGGTGTAAACTTTGAAGAGATCAGCAAGAGAAAAAAAGTAGCATGAGAGGCATTCCAAATAACTAATCCACGGTGGCACAGGTAGCAGAAACATTAAAAGGCCTTGGTAAATCTTGGTGTTATTCAATAACATATTTTATTTAAGTTGATTTTGTTTGTTTTAAATACTTAATATACTGACAAAACAGAGAGATCACAAAAGGCAATATATATCAGAAAATATCTCAGATGTAAGATGAAAGTGCACCCGTGTGCCTTTCCTTGCTGTAAATCATCTCTGCCTGGATAAGCAGAGAGATAACATTTGTCAATTTCAGTCCTCAGAAATACAATGCAGGCTCCTACACAACTTCCTAAAAAAATTCCCTGTCTGCTGAAGTAGTGTAGAATAGCTGAAGTTGGAAAGGACCTCTAAACACCCTCCTGAAAGTTGGGGCAACTAGGGCAGGTTGCTCAGAACCTCATCCAGTCAACTTTTGAGCATCTCTATTAATCTCTCCAAGGATGAATACTGCACAGTTTCACTGGGCAGCTTGTGCCAGTGTTTGACTCTGTCTCAGCCTCTTGTTTTTTGCCAAAGGAATCCTAATTAATCAGGAGGTAAGCAAAAGGGAGGCCTAACATAACTTCAGGGAAGAAATCCATCAGCTGAGGACACGACTGGGTTGTTTAATGCCAGTAATTACTTCACACTGTGTGTCAAAAATCCCACAGAATTGACTGTGCTGATTCCTTAATTCACACTGCCTTTTTTCCCATGCTTTACTGAAAGTCATTACTCAATGTAGTTACAAGCTCCAAAAAAGAGCTTAGGAAGCCACTGACATTTTTTAAGTGGAACACTGCACGTGATACTATCTGTATGTAGTGTAACATTTAGCACCTCAACCTCAACCAGTCCAGCCCTTGGGCAAGGACTTCAGCAACTCAGAAGATAAATAGGTGCCTACTGCTTTGTAAATCTTGAGTCACCAGGCTGAGGCAATCTGCTCCAGTTCCTCTGTGCCACAGACCCAATTCAGATACAGTCACAATGCTCTGTAGCAATCCTTAGTAAACTTACTAAGTTTAACCCTTAGTTACTGCAGAACCAGTTAATGAAAAAAAGCTATTTCAGTTTATGATAAAGAATCAAAAGCAACCATGGGAAGGAGCTTAAAGATCAACACTGGATGATTGATTTCTTAATGCAAAGGTTTTCTGAAAGTCTTGGGCTACTCACCAACATCTCTTGCTCTGCTTTCATGGTTTGGATAGCATGCACCAGGATCTTTTTAGGCCACCGTTTACGCCTAGTTGCTGTCTCTACTATTAATTCATCAAATTCATCCTCCAGAATTTTAATATTGGAATCTGAAAGTGACAAACACACATAGTGACTACGGAATTTTCAGACCTTCTCTTTTTTGAGACAAACTTATCAAGAAAAAAGATCTCAAAAAAAAAAAAAAATCATGCATGATTATCAACACAGAAATAAATGTATGTCTGGAATCTCCTTGCTAAGAGAGTATAGAGATTGGAGCATAACTTGATGTTGGCCACTTATTCTGAATTAAATGATCTGGGGTGGGTAGAGGCAGAGAACCATCCAGGGAAAAAAAATAAAAAACGTATTTCCCTATGAATGCTGAATCTGTGAAGAAACTCTCATGAAGCAATAGCTATCTTTTAAGGAGAAAAATGGTTTTATCTGTGTGATTTACAAGCATTAAACAAACTCCAACTGTACAAACAGTAATTGGAAGCCTAACTGATTTTACATCACACAGTGCAAAAATAAGCAGTTTAACATTTGAATTCACTGTTCCCACTAATGTGCTGAGTACAACTTGCAAGCCATGCAATGTTTTCAATCTAGTGGTAAAGAATGGCTTTTGAGCACCCTCTCTGGGTCACTCTGTGCAGAATCAAGTGATTGCAAAACTCAGAAAGGAAAAGCCAAAGTTTTAGGAGTCTGTGAGTTTGTTTTGGTTATTTGTTTTAAGATCACCATGAAACCATTTAAATACAGACAGGAAAGACTTAAGCCACTGATCAACATAAATATGGAAGGCACAAACTGACAGATCTCTTGGTGACTCAAACTGGATCAGCGATAGGCACATGAGTAAATCTATATCAAATTAAAAGCACAATACAGTCCTTAAACCTGCTTTATGCAGCTGTAGGCAGATGACAGTGTCTCAGTTTTGCATTTTGCATCATGAGTTCCATGCATTTTTGACCTTGTAGTCAAAGTAGCTGGAGTTTTATCATTCTAGAACTACAACTGCAGACACTTCACAGAATCAGAGAATAGCCTGGGTTGGAAGGACCTTTAAAAGTGATCTAGTCCAAGCCCCCTGCAATGAGCAGGTACATCTTCAACTAGATCACACTGCCCAGAGCAACCCGACCAAAAAACTGTTCAATGTTTTGAGCTCAACAGCTCCGTAGTTAGCTCAATGTATTTTCAGCTCTAAGTAACTGCAAAAAGCATTAAATTGCAGGCAAAGACCACCTAAAGCCAACACAGGTAACTGAATGAACCACACTGAAATTTTCTTTGGACACCAGACTACCAAGAATCTCCACTACTATTCAAAAGACAGTAATTATAAATACATTGTTTCTATTACATATACTTTCATAGCAATAATTTTCAACATCTGTATATTCAATAGCAGCAACAGAGAGTCTCCTAGGGTCTTTTGATAGATCCTGGTGACTGCCCCCAACACTCAGGCCGGAGGGGACCTCCAGAGCCTCGTGGTCACAGCAGTGTCAAAACCCATTTCAAAACAGGTTGCTCAGAGCACTTTTGTCTAGAGGGTTTTTGGAAGCCTCCGGTGCTGGAGACAAGCTCTGGGCAGCCTTTTCCAATGCTCTGTTATCCTAAGAATGAGTTTTTACTTCCATACATCAAGTCAGAAGCTCCCCTTTCAATCGGATCCCTTCTGCCTCTGGACCAAACCAAACCAAAACAAACCCAGCCAGCGGGAAGCGAATGGAAACCGACACTTACCGCTCAGCAGCCGGGAGTCATCCGAGGCCTCCTCCCAGGGCTGCCCGTTAATGGTGACGTTCTCCCGCACCGCTGTCTCGAAGTTCTGCAAGGCACGGAGCAGACTGAGAATCCACCGGTCCATCCGTGAATCCATCCATCCCTCCCGCAGGAAGAGCCCGTCCCCCCTCACCGCCCTGCCCAGCCCGGGGGCCACCCCGGGTCAAGCCGCCCCCTCAGCCCGGCGGCCGAGCGCTGCCAGCGGGGCCCGCCGGGCCCTGTGCCGCCGCGGGACGTTCCCGCTCCCCGCTCACCCAGAGCACGTCTGCCTCGGCGGCAGCCCCGCCGGGCTGTCCCTGCGCCAGGGCCCGCACGAAGGGCGCGCACAGCTCCAGCACGGCGCCCAGCCCGCGCCGCGAGCAGCAGCGCACCCGGGGGTCCCGCCGCGCCGCGTCCGCCGGCCCCGCGCCCGCCTCCCCCGGCCCCGCGCCCGCCGGCTCCGGCTCCGGCGGCGCCTCCATTTCCCGCCCGGGACGCGGGGAAAATGCCGGCCCGGAAGCGGAACCCGCGGCCGCCCGGTGCCTTCCCGCCGGGCGCGGCATGGCGGGGCCCGTGGACTGTCAGTGCCACCTGGCCGCGGCCTGCTTCCAGCCGGTGAGGCGCGGCGGGCGGGCGGGGGGAGTGCCGAGCGCGGCCCCGGCGCTGAGGCGGTGCGTGTCTCTTGCAGGACGTGGCGGCCGTGGTGCGGGCGGCGGAGCAGGTGAGGCGGGGCGGCCTGAGGGGACCCTCTGCCCGCGGCCCCGCCGGTCTCAGCGGGCCGGGGGTCTCTGTGTGCCGCAGGCGGCCGTGTCGGCGCTGGTGGTGGTGTCGGAGCAGGCGGGCGAGTTCCGGAGCGTCGTGGAGCTGTCCGACAGGTGCGAGGGCGGCGGGGATCCTGGCGCCCACCCGTGTCCCGGGCGCGGGTCCGCGCCTTGGGGATTGACGGGGGCATGCGCTGCCCCCCTCAGTCAGGCCCTTCTTGTCTTTAAACCTGCGCTCTCTGTGGGCTCTTGGCGTTAGACTTAAGTTCTCTGTGGTCTTTCACACTCTCGCTATCTGTTCCGTGCCTAGATTTCCAGGATTTGTCTTGCCATGCCTGGGAGTTCACCCCGTTCAAGAGATTTCTCCAGAGGAGCAACGCAGTGTTACTTTGAAGGTAAAACGCGGCCTCTGAAATACTGCTGGGACTTTTCAGGACAGACGACAGGATGCTCCGGTCTGCCTGATTTACCTTCAGTGGTTTTTCTGCCCTCTGTCATGCAAGGAGACCCAGTGGACCAAATCCCAAGCTCTCTCAGCATATCCATTTGTCCCTGTTAGCTCTTAAAGCACAATTGTTCTCTGGAGTCATCTGGCTGTGTTACTGCAGTGAAATGGTTTTAGAAATCCCAAGCGTGCTTTGCTTACAGCAAACAACATGTGCAGATATTCCTTTGTTAACATGGGAACTGGAAGGCAACTGTTTGTGGCCTTATCCTTAAAATCTCAGGGAGCTGTCTGCATCTATTTAATGTTACCAAGTTATTTTTGGGCCTTGTTTTAATTACCTCTGCTGTTACTGTGAAAAGTTAGCTCAGGAGAATTTAGAATAAGGTTTCAAGATATACATATATATATATATAGAGAGAGAGAGAGAGAGAGAGAGAGAGAGACAGATATAGATATAGAATGTAATAATAATGTGTAATGAATATATGTCATGAAATGGTTATTAAGTAAAGAAGATAAATCCTTCAGACTTCTAAAATCTGCACAGCTCACAGTAATGGCAAGTTGTGAAGTACAGAACAGTGTACTGTTTCAGAACAGTGAAGGAAATGCCAATTTAATCATAATGCTGGGTTCATAACCCTTTCCTCTTGTAAGGGCAGTGAGAGTTGCATCTTTTATTCTTCCAGGATCTGGACGCTGCGCTGCCTCTTATAGAACTTTACAAAGACAAATTGGTGGGGATTGGAGAAGTGAGTGGAATTCTAAAACTTGTTTAAACCTCTCCAGCAGCAGCTGTCACTGGAATTACAAAAACTGAGTCAATGCTTGTTTTTCTGTATGTGATAAGAGTTGCTATCAGTCTGAACAAGCACTAAGTCTGATTGGTAGTTCTCTTAATGTGCTTTCCTTTATAGCTTTGCTTGATTCCTTCTTTTCCTTTGTTATTGCTATTAAAAAATAGATGGAATTTATGCTGCTGGAGTTGTTGGAAGGTTACATACTTATGCTCTCTCATGTTATACCCAAAGGCAGGTCCTTCCTGCCTTCTCCTCTGACCAAGTTAGGCTAAGCTGTGATTTCAGTACACCACAGTGACTTGTACAGTTCTTTTTCTTAATCCTTCATCTGTCTGTATCCATCTGTTGTCTCCTGTCTTACATTTGTTTATAAATGAATTGAGGCTTTAGGATGGAGTCTGCCTCAATTTGTGTGTTAGTACCAGAGGGACTTTCTGGCTACTGTGTTAGTAGCAGAGGGACTTACAGGTTCTGCACTGCCTAGGAAAAGCGGGTTTTGGCAGAGCTTTGTAGCTAAATTTGCCAAGTTGTACTGTGTATGAAGAACTTCTCTTCATCTAACTGTGAATAGGACTGCTTTGACAAACATTACATTTTGCCTGAACATGTTTAGATCAAAAAAGTATTGATGGGTAATTTTTGCTAGAGATTGGACAAAAGCTATGGGTTCAGGTCAGAAATTTTGCTTATACTGGAGATCCATATTTGAGACTTAATCTGACATAATATTCACTAGAATGTAAACCCCCAGAAAACCAGTTACAGACTAAATACCCTTTTTAGTATTAGTAGCTGTCTGCCCACAAATGCTTTCATAGTTGAAAAGCTTGTGGTTGAGAATGCATTCTTTTTTTGAGTTTAGCTGCAGCTGAGCTCATTTTAATTGCAGTCTCTAGTATACATATTTTGAAATGCTTTGCAGTTTTGAAGCAAGGTATGCCTTTGTATGTTCAATTATGGTTTTGTTAAGTGTTAGGACTGTAAAACTTTTCCATTCTCTTCTTGTACTGTAGGTTGGACTAGATTTCACTCCCAGATTTGCCAGCACCGATGAACAGAAGGAAGGACAAAGACAGGTTTTGATCAAGCAGATTGAGCTGGCAAGAAGACTGGATTTGCCATTGTAGGTTTTGTTTATACCAGAAGGAGGATTTGCCAGGTCTCAGTAACATGTCAAAATACTTCCCAGGATTTATGATTATTAGGTGCCCACAGAACTTTCCTTAGATGGATTAAACTGGCCTAAGTGTTCTATCAATCTCCAGTTTGAGATTAAATTGTAGAATTTTCCTTATGTTTGCACTTCTGTACAGACATCTTATGTTCCCTGTTTATGCTAAGTTGTCCCTATATCTTCACCACAGCTGAAAAGATTAATATATACATCCCTGAGTTTTTTTCTTGATACAAGTTGTAAATTAATTATTTTCATCCCAAGATACCGTTAGTTTGTTTGTATTTGCAAGAAAAGGGTATTTGGCTAAATTTCCTAATGCTGGGCTTCTCCTTACTGTGCAGAAATGTTCATTCTCGCTCAGCTGGAAGACCAACCATTAATCTCTTGAAGGAACAAGGTATGCTCTTAATGCATTTCCTGTGCCATGCCTTTTGCCAACAGGATTTCTCCAGTTGTGCCATGTCCTCACATCATTTTGTGTGTGTTTAACTCAGGAGCAATAGTGCAGAGTTTCTGTGCTAATTCTGTATGGGACCAAGGTGCCTTTGGAAGCTGACATGGCAGCCCTGCTGTAACCCTGCTGGTGATGTGGTTTGCTTTGTTTCTCCAAGGTGCTACCAAGGTGTTGCTCCATGCCTTTGATGGGAAGCCGTCTGTAGCCATGGAAGGGGTGAGAGCTGGATACTACTTCTCCATTCCTCCTTCCATTATAAGGAGTGAACAGGTAACATTTTGTTCTGGCTGGGGTCTGTTCCTTCTCCATGTATTGCACATTTTTACTTGGCTGAACTTCTGCCTGGGGCTTTTGCCTTAGCTGGACTTTGGAGGGGGAATTCTGGCTAAAACAGCTCAGCTATTCCTGAGAAACAAGGGGGGGTTTTTCTCATTTTATTGTGGTTTCCAGTGAACTATTCTTCAGAAGATTCTGTCACTGCACTGTTTTACAGCAGGGACATGACATGTAGAGAAGGAGTAGTTTTTGTGGTAAGACTGCTTTCTGTGATAAGCTCAGAAAATGTAAGAGAGGAAAAAGTTTGAATTAAAGGGAGGGAGCATAAGGGGTGGATATAAATGGGGATGAGGGTTGGTATTTAGGAGGAAGGAAAACAAACTGGGGTTGAGAAGTAAAGCAGAGAGGAGGAAAAGGTACACAAATATTATATGCACAGAAAACAGCAAATTAGAATTGCACTGGCAGCTCTATAACTGCAATATAGCTGCATGATTTAATAAATAACAATGAATTCAGCTTTGAGATAATAGTACTTTGGATACTTAGAGAACAGAAGAACCCTAATTTGAAGGGACTTCTTGAGCAGCTCCTGGTGTTCTTGCTTCCATTCAGAAATTGTTGACAAAATGTAAACAGTGACACCAAAGTCTTTTGATGTTGCCTCTAAATGTATGGAATATTCTCCCTTCATGTTTTTTTCCCCACAGTTTTAAGTGCATAAAGCATTTAATGGCTGTCTTATTTTCTTCAAGAAGCAGAAGCTAGTGAAACAGCTGCCACTGGAAAATATGTGCTTGGAAACTGATTCTCCTGCACTGGGGCCTGAAAAACACGTAGGTGATGGGAGGGAGGGACTTCTGTGTATTTGTATCCAAACCCACACCTTGTGGAGGTCAGCTACTGGCACAGCATAGTGAAGTAGTCTTAAGTGTGGTTACAAGAGAGGAAAATGGCTACCAAGGGAACTTAATCCAAGAGGAATAGATACATGTCATTTTTATGCCACACATGCCACAATGTGGCTGAAGTTGTGTCAGAAAGTAGGGAATCTGAAACACTTATGATCTCTAGGGGTGTGTAATTTGATTGGTTTTATTTGTTTTTCAGGTGAGAAATGAACCCAAGAATATTTACATTGCTGCTGAATACATTGCCAAAATTAAAGGAATTCCAGTTGGAGAAGTTATAGAAGTGACTACACAGAATGCACTAAAAGTATTCCCTAAACTTCAGCACTTTATTCGGATATAGATTCAGAAACTGAAATATATGATGTTGCAGAAAGTATTACTTGTGGTGTAATTAATAAAACCAACATCTTGTGTTAAAGTGGAGTTTCACATAAGTTCGAGAAGCAAGGAGTGTTATATAGCTGGATAGGATGAAAATAGGGAATTTCTCAAAGGCCTTTGGTGTGCACCGTAATAATCTCGTGAATGTGATAAAGACACACGTTGTTCCTTTGCATCTCTCATGTCTCTAAACAAATAATTTGTAAAGGAGAGCACCATAAAATTGTCAGTTTAGTTTCTCAGACTGCTTGCCTGCTGCTCCTGTTGTGGGAGATGGCCACTGTACTGTGCTTGATGTCCCCTTCACTCCTTGTTTCTGCTGACTGAGTCACAAGTTGTGGATCCAGTCATGATAAGAAAGCTCCTGTTAAAACTGGCAGACTGCACATCCCTTTCTGAGCCATTAAAAAACCCAGCTGGATGGACATTCTCTGTATTCTGTGCTGGCTGGACTCTGAGTGCTGCAGAAGCAGCATCTTTTCAAAATACAGTTGGAAGGAAAGAATTACAGCCCTTCTGCTCCTGTCCTTTCCCATGTATAGAGTAATAGTTGCTAAGATCTTGGCTGCTTTAAGATGGATTTTCTTGGATTTTTAAAATACTTTATTTTCTCAATTGTGTTCAAAGCAAAAAGCCTGGGTTTGGTCTTAGTTCAAGGACTCACTCTTCTGACTGCTCAGGATCAGGAGACACAGGATGTGAAAGGGAGACAAAGCTCAGTTTTGTGATATATTCAAGGTGGTCTCTGTGGATTCAGCTGTGTTGTCCAGTGTCCTAAAGCTGAATCTGGTGCTCACAGCACCTGTGTCAATGTGGGCCTGTGAAATACTGATCAAAACTTTGTTGATTATAAACCAGCAATTGAATGAGGTGGGTTTTATATAGCACCCAACTGTTCTGACGGCCACTAAGGAAGTGGAGCTTTTCTCTCACTATGGGGAGTTTAACCAGCTCAATGAAGAAAATACACAAGCATTAACTTAGATCATGACCTCAGAGGGGAGAAGGGGCCAAAGCTTGCAGTGTAAGTGATGCCCCATCCTAAAATTTTGTTTTCCTTCACCTCATCTTCCTCAGTTTCTTAAAACCATGTTGTCAAGAGGTTTTTGTGCTGCTTTGATCAGAACAGCTCTTCTGGCTTTTGACTAGAAGCAGCTTACTAAGTTGAAACACGTGTTCCTAAACAGTTTTCAGCCTGCAGCAAACAACCAAACTTGCACAATTTGACTCTACCACAACGTGTATTTAGAGCAGCAAACACCTGGATCTCTGCTGAGTGTTTGATCCAGAGGAGTTGGAGCCGTTCCTTTTCCTGGATCTGCAGGCACAGTTTCCGCCAAGCGGGGCGAAGGACGGAGTTTGCCTGCAGGTGGTGCTATGGAACTGGTGTGCAATAGTCAGAATATTAGCGTGATTCACTTAACGCTGAATAATCATGTCACTGGAGATGCTAAACATGTGATAGACACCAGGCAACCTTACATGAGCTTCCTGCTGCCTATGTGTTGGGAAGTCTCCCAGTGTTGCTTGGAACTGCAATTATGTGAGGAGGTGCTCCGGGTAAGAAGTCATTCAGCATCCAAATGTTTGCAAAGTTTTGACCTAATTATTTTTCTCTATGGAATCCTTAGCATTGGATGAAAACACTGGTTTTGCAAGAAGGGGGAATATTAAGTAGTCTCCTCAAAATCCCTGTCTCTGCAGGGGGGTGGCATTGCTCTGGTTCAGCCTTAGCCTTGCAGTAGGATGATTCCTGAGTGTTTTTTGCTGTGGCAGAAACCTCCAGCACACTCCCATCCTGGAGCTCCTGTGTGGGCAGGGCACTGCCGAGGGTGGGCAGCCCCCGGGGGCCATGGGGCTCTGGGACAGCCCATGGCCCTGGGCCCTGCAGCAGCAGGCCTGGAGCTGCTTTTGGTGGTGCAGGAACTTGGCTGAGGCTGGTGAAGGAGGCACAGAGTTGCTTCCCTCGGGCCAGGGAGGGCTGGCATTGCAACAGCCATGGGCAGGGTAAGCCTGGCAGGGGGCCATGGCAAAACAAACCAGCTTTGTGCTCTCCTTAGACCTGCGGCGCCAGAGCTAAGTCATGGAATAGGTGACCTGGAGTCCCAGAAAAGGAAAATGCAGCATCACTCCCACCCTGCCTTGGCATCCCTGACATAACAAGGGTCAGAAGCAGCACCCTTTTCCCAGTGCTGCTGGTTTGCCTGTGCAAGTTGTGCCCCAGTGCCTGCAGTCAGTGCTGGGGGTGGGCAGCAGGCACTGGAAATAAAGTTGTTGTGCTGCATAGGAAACTCTTTAAGGTGCTCTCTCAGGACTGGGGGTACTGCTGTGCAGTGAGAAGGAAGTGTGGTTTCTGAGCTGGAAAACATCGCTGATCCTCAGCAGTCATTCTGTAACTTTACTTCAAAAGCGGGGTTTAACAGAGAGATTGGATTTCTGCCCGCATTCCCATGCTAACACCTGGCCTGGAGAGGCTGTGGAAGGCAGGATGGCTTTGGGGGAGCTGCATGGCTACACACTGTGAAGCTCTTCATCCCCACAAAGATTGGCCTTAACAACATTAGTGTGTGTCCTGAACCCTGTTGCAAGCCTCTCAGGGTGTCTGGGTAAACCATGCCTTCCCCTACATAACACAGGAGACTGAAATGGCCAAGGATGCATTGGAGGAAGGACACTACAAATTTAGTTTTTGGGAAAGTTACTGGCTACCCAAGTTTTCTTTTCAGCCATGCCACCACTTTTGAGGTCACATACAGTCTAGGTGACCTCTGTCTCAGAAAGGAGAATGGCACAGATTGTCTGCAGCAGTGTGGAAAGTGGTACATCTCAATCTCCATCATATTTTCAGCCATCAGCTTTCCTTGGGATGCTACAAACAGTGGATCTGGTTGCACTTTGCAAGACTCCCCATGTCATTTTACCTTGCAGGATGTACATGGAGTGATAAAAAAACAAGGAAGGGCTCTATCTGTGCTCACTGAAATAGTCTTTGGAGGGCTGCAGGTGGATCACCTTCCCAGGGCCTTTCTTCTGAAATTTGTTTTTAGCCATGGATTAACAGGGCCTGAATCTCCTGAACTCTGGGCCAAAGTGCTCTGAGTTTTTCCAGAATGTGACATGGGAGCAAGTGAGGAGGTGGTAATGAGGCCAAGTTGATGAAATGCTGCTTCTTCCTGCTGTTTATCATGATAAGAGTTTAGACAAATGGACTAAAGACTTTTACCTTTTACTGAGGTGCTTCCAACAGACTCCTATGCAATGCATAGATAGGCTCTTAAGAGGCAAATGCAAATAAATAAATGGCTGGAAGTGCAACTTTCATCATTTATGAAGTTCTGCTTTTGTTTGTTTTTTCATTAATAAAAGCTGGGGTTCAATCCTCTGTTCCCATTACAGAGCAGGAAAGTGAATTTGAGAAAGTCACTGCCTTAGCATAAAGCTTTATTGTTCTCCTCTTTGCTTTCTATATGCAGTACAAAGACACTGCTGAGATCAAAGAAAGGGTATGAATTGCCATATCACCCAGTTGTCTCAACATTTTCCTCTTCAGCAGGTGGTTATCCATCTGTTCATTTTCCCTGCTGGGGTTGGCTTTTCTGTCAGTGTGAATCTCTTGGGGCATGGGCATGTAAACCCTGAGTGCACAGCCATAGTGGCCCCACAATGCAGTGAGTGCCAAGTGCCTCCTCCAGGAGCTGGTGGATTTTTATGCCCCTTTGAGCTACTGTGAAGGACAAAACAATGAGAAACCACAGTGAGGATCGAGGTCCTGCTGAACCCAGGGGCGGGGGCTGATGGCCATCTCCCCAAATGCTTGGTGCTGTGCTCAGAGAGATGCTGCTTGGTGCAAGCACAGGAGATCAGTGCCACTCCCCTGCTCAAGTCTGCTGATGAAAAGAGGGGTGGGGTTCCCCTGAGGAAGCAGAAATGATGAGGCACTGGAAGACCTCTGAGGCATGGCACTGAGGACAAGGAGTCTGGAGGAGCGTGTCTGGTGTCCTACCAAAGTGGTAGAATCAGTATATATGGATTTTGTCCGCAGTGTGTGGGTGAGGTAATATGCCTTGTACCCTGCCTCGGAAGGCAGGTGGGGTGGCAGTGTGGTGTCTGTGGGCAGTGATTCACGTGAGCTCAGCCTGCCACAGCAGAGCCCTGGCTGTGCTGAGGCTGAGCAAACCTTCAGCTGCCTGTACAAGGGCGAGTGCAGCTGCCTGAACGACCACGAAGCAGCAGAGACATGTGAGGAAGCAGGGCCACATCCCCCTGGTCTGGAAGTGCAGTGGGTGAGACATGGAGAAGTGACAGTATGGGCAGTGTGATTGAGGCCCTGCTGCCCCAGATATCACCGGGCAGACGGGCTGGGTCTGTGCCTGGGCTGGCTGTTAAAGCCTGCCTGCAGTGCAGGGAGAGCTCTTTGTGCTCCCCACCCTGCTCAGTCCCTCTCACCGAGCCCGTGGTGCCGAGCCCTCCCCGCGGCCGCTGTCCTGTCTCCTCTCCATCTGCTGCGAGGTGCCCGTGGCTGCCTGCATGTACTGCACCTGGGCTGCCCTGGCTGCAGGGAATAGCAGCTGACGTGTCCCTGCCTCCTCAGCCCCCCAAGGGCATCCTGACTCCATCCTGTGTGGAGTGGGGTTCATCCCATTCGGAGCAGAGCAGATGGGCAGTGCCACACTGCAGGTGAGGTGCTCAGAGGTATTTTGTATTTCTGTGGCAGAGCGTGGACACTAGGTTTAACTTCTTTAGTGTTCCCATATGGACTTTGCATCTGCTCTTTTGGCTGTGCCAGGACTGTGTGCTTTGTCACCCAAGAGTGCAAATGGGTGCTGGGTTCTTTGTTGGTGCCCAATCACATCTTAAAGTACATGATGCAACACTGATAGAAGTTGTTTCACAAGCAGCACAACCAATGATGCTTTTTTCCCCCAGGGATTTATGATCTCCTCACCACAGTGATCCCAATCTCCTACCCATGTCCTGTTAGATGCTCCCATTACAGTCTAGCAATCCCAGGGCTGCATTTCCAGGTCCCATGGTACAACCAGCTCCTCCATGTACCTTCTAGACTCTGCTTGTCACATCAGCTTGGCTTTCCTCTGTGTCCCTGTCATCTCCCTGTAATTCCCACGTCTCTTCCATGGTGCCCACCCTGAGCCTGTTGGATTGTCATTTAGGCAAGATTAGTGTGGGTATTAGTCATGTTTGGATAGCTGCTGGCATCAGACTCAGCAGCTGGGTGTGTGACTCCTCTTGGTGGCCACAAGAGGGAATGGAGACAGCGTCATCTACCTGTTTACAAACTGCCACAAATCTTCTAGGGGCTTTGTACCTCCAAGATGTTTGTCTCTTTGCCGGATTTTGTTGGCCATTGTAAAAAACCTCTGAGTTGTGGATGTGGAGTAAGGGTCACCACGTTAAATGAGTTCCATAGAAATGTGTGTGCATGGGGTGCTGCATCTCCTGGGTAGAATTGGACCCGTTGCTCGGAGCCTCCTAGGTCTGCTCAGCCTATGAGCACTGGTGAACTTGTGAAATGGACCTGGGGTTATCTAGCAGGAAGGTCTGTCTTTGTGAAGTGCACTGCCTGGAGAGGGCAGCTTTGAAGTGCTGCTTGGCACTGGCTTTATTGTTATAACCATATAGAGAGAGTGTTTTTGTGCTCAGATCATTTCTGGACACACAACAAAGGGTGAGGAAGCAAACAAATGGGGGAACAAGTTAAACGGAGCACCATGTGGGGAGTTCCAATCACAACATCACCAGGTAACTTCCTGTTTCTCTAGGGGTCATTATTCCTGCCTGGAAAAGTCAGGGTGGGAAGTCAGCTCTGTACTGCCCAGGACTTCTGTGCTGGGTTGAAGCAATGATGGGTGCACATGCAGTGGGCTAATGTGGTGTATAATGTGCACAAGCAGATGTCAGCACTGTCCAAAATAATCCCTCCTGTGCTCCTGGTGAGTGCAGTACATCCATTGACCATCCACATGTGTGACATTTGTTCAAAGATGGCATTTCTTGACCAGCACATGTAGGCTGCTGTTGTTGTTCTAAAATGGTTTCTGACACTTTATTTCATCCGGTGTGCAAGAGGCCAATCCACACACAGAGTCAAGGTATTTGATTTATTTACAGTTCTGTGCAGAAATCAAACCCAAACCACAGCCCTGTACCAACCAGGCCCTTTGAGGAAAGTTAACTCAACCCCAGCCCAGACCAGCACAATAGCCCAAAGTGATGAAGGGCTTGGCTGAAAAGGCAGTGATCTGTGGGACTGGAAGGGTGGCTCAGCAGGACCTGCTCCCTGGCACTGACAACTGCCTTTCCTCTGGAGAGGACATGGGACCAGCTGCCAGAGACCTTTTAAAAGGTTTCTCAGAGGTTTCTCAGTACTTAAAAGATGAGGCTCAGTTCAGCCAAGTGATGAAGAATGGTGCCTTTCTTTGCTCACTAGCAGAGTTACCTGGACTAACATCCCTCCAACCTCCTTTGAATCTATCTTTTAATTTTGTTTTCAAAGGGCTGAGTAATTAGGTTACTTAGAAGCTGTCAGCAGCACAGGAGACTGGTGGCCTCTGTCCTGGACAGTCATTTTCATGGTCTGCTTTTCAAGTTGTACCATAATACAGTTTTGTGTTGTGGCTTTGTTTGCCATGGCTCAGCTGGTTTATTACAGGCCATGGAATCTGTCCTGCTCTTCAAGAGACACAAAGATAAAACTGGAGGCTTTTGGTGAGGTAATGTGCTCTGGTTTCTGCAGAACCAGAGGGTGCTTGATTCGGCTATGTGGAAACTGTCTGAAGCTAACTCATTGTAACCTCTGACTGCTTACACTCCTCTGCATGGATAGATATGAAATGAGTTAAGAGTAAACCCCAAAACTTTATTTTCTTGGCTAAACATCCAAGCAGGAGTAAAATGAAAATTGCAAAATCCCACAAGGGGAGCATATTGATAGATGTCTGAAATGCTAATGTCTTCCTGCAACGAAGACATTGTAGGGAAGCTACCAAAGCTACTTTAATCTGTGCCAGGGGTGTTTTTGCAGCTGTTACCACATTTTCTTGACTTTTATTATTTAAACATTACTATATTTCAAGGTTTGTTTTTCTTTGAAGGGTGCTGTCTTCTGCTCTGTTTCTTCTCTGACAAAAGCTTCTGCCACTCTCCTGAGAAAATGAAGCTAGCAAAGGCTTTAGATCCCCCTGTTTTGAAGTTCATCACATTTCACGAAGTTTTGGATGACTTTTAGTGTGGATTGGGCTGGACTTCACTCCATGGATTGTGTCCATGGTTCAGCAATGTGAGGAGCAGCAGAGGGCCCTTGTGCAGCTCCTGGCACAGCAAAACAGCTGGGCTTGCCTGGAGGAGCCAGAACCTTCCAGAGTGTCTCCTTTGTATGTGGGACTATAACTAGGCTCAACACCTGTTTCCTGCATCACAGCTCCACAGGCATCCCCTAAAGAACACTAGTGATTGTTTTGGACTTTATCTAAGTGTTGAGTGGTTTAAGATGAAAAGATAACCATACTTGTCAGCACTTCCATCTAGGAGCATGGTGTCTTTGCCAAAAGCCAACTGGAAAACTGTTCCTTTCCAGCTGTGCCTCTGATGAGGATGTGGCAGACTTCCTAGCCCTTTCCTCAAGATTCTCTCTCCCAAAGGAGACTTCTTTTTATGGTTCCTCATCTCAGAGGCTCAAGGGTGCTGGTTAGTACAGACCTAGTAACATAAGGAATCCCAAAATACACCTGAAAATTAGTGACTCCAAGACCAAGGAGAGCCCTGTAACTTTGGGGGAGGAGTGGTGAAGGTAGTGGAGCAAAACAGCCACTGCCACAGCTTTACCCAGTACAGAGGATTTTTTTGAATTATGGAAGAAAGACTGGTTTTGTGAGGTATTTTTTCTCCCTGTGGACTATTTTAAGCAGATATGTATATGCCAAATTTTACTCATCTAATGGGGAAAAAGACATCCTTTCCACTCATTAAAAGCCAGTATCTTAAAATAAAACATGACAGAAGACAATAGGACAGAAAAAAGTGCCATGGACCTGGAAGAGAGGCAGCTGAGCAATTCCAACAAAGATTTTTCCTGTATTTGCAGGTCCCACTTTGGACCAGGAAGGTGATAACTGAAAAATGTGCCCATTGCCAGTCCTCTGGTGACTGGTAAGTTAATTTGGTGGTCCTTGCCTACCTGCCAGTGGGTCGAGGGAACCTCAGCAGCCATTTCACCATATGGAGGGCAGGGTTAACAAATCCAAGCTCTGCATTTTTCAGGGGCTGTAGTTCTGCTTAAAGTCTTGGAGCATTCTCATCCTGCTGTAAGAAAATTTGATACACAGGGTTTGGGCTGCTCAATTCTGCAGCCTGATCCCAGCTCCCTGGCTTTCATAGGTACACTGTGGATGTTCAGGACATGCTGCTCCATAACTTTGCTGGGACACAGTCTGTCATCCTAGAAAAGATATAAACTGGTTATTATTATTTTTCTTTTATTATTTTATTATTAATATTTTCTTGCTATTATTTTTTCCCTCTTCCCTCTTACAAGGCTTGATCAAGGTAATCCCTGCAGAGTTCCTGGAGGTTATTTCAGCAGGGTTATAACTGGATTGCATGAGCCTTGTCCTTTTGTTCTCTCTCTTCCAAATTCCATTTTCCAGTATCTGAATCAATGTAAAAGGAAAAGTAATACTGGCAGGGATGAGGAATTGGCTGTGGCTGCCATGAAACAGATCAATGCCCATGTTTCCCTTTGGAGTGATAATGAGACCCTGGGATTTTTTTTGATTTTGGAAAAAAAAAAAAAAAACAATGAGAAAGAGAAGTCACATAGAAGTTTTAGAAGTTTGAAGCTAAGCCTCCTATAAGCTGTTGTTTTGAAAAAAAATCTGACATCTTGAAACTAGAGGCACATTTCTTTTTCAGTATTCCCCAGATAAAAACAAGCATTTCCACACTTCTAAAGGGAAAGCTCAGTATGACACTCTGAAACAGCTTGGTGTTTGTAAATAAATAAAATTTCCCAAACATGTAGGTATCTTCAGTTCCTCAAAAAATGCAGCCTCTGCCAAGCCCACCCCTTGTCAGGGAGCAGTGGGAGCTCCACCTTCACCACTGACCAGCCCAACATCACCCAGCTCTGGCTGCTCCATCACCTCCCTCTGGTTTGAGGAAGGGGAACAAGGCCTGTGGTGGTGTTCACAGGGGTCTCAGGATGAGGGAAGAGACGAGAATGTTGACTCTATGTTTCAGAAGGTCTCATTTATTATTTTATGATATATATTATATTAAAACCATACTAAAAGAATAGAAGAAAAGATTTCATCAGAAGGCTAGCTAAGAATAGAAAAGGAATGAATAACAAAGGTTTGTGTCTGACCGAGACAATCTGGACAGCTGGACTGTGATTGGCCCTTAATTAAAAACAACCACATGAGACCAATCACAGATCCACCTGTTGCATTCCACAGCAGCAGATAATCATTGTTTACATTTGTTCCTGAGGCCTCTCAGCTTCTCAGGAGAAAAAATCCTAAAGAAAAGATTTTTCAGAAAATATCATGGCTACAAAAGCCTTTTGCTTCCAGCACTGACATTCATCCTGGCAGTAGCTGGGCTGACAGAAGAGTCACCAAGACTGCCAAATCTGCCTGGGTAAGGGAGGCAATCGGAGCTCTCCCTATCCCTTCACTTAGGCTGGGAGGAGGGGTGCAGGGATGCCTCTGAGCCCGGTACTCTGAAGCTGCCAGCCAGCTCCTGGCTGTGATGGTCTTTCACCAGCATGTGAAACTGCCCTGTGCCTCTCAGCAGCTCTGTGGGTCTGCCTTCTGGCACCCTACATCACCTTTGTCCTGAGCACAGTTCCCGAGGTTGCTGTACAGCCAGCAGAGAGGAGAGAGCACTCAAACCACAGTTATTCCCAGGACCCAAGTTATTTCCACTTCATTCCCCTCCTAAGGTTTCTAAAAGCTATGAACTGTTGGTACTGTCTGAGGTCTTAAGGGACACAAATGCTCTGTTCACCCTGTGTTTGCAGTTCATTGGAATTGTAGGATTATCTCCAAAGGCTTAAACAGCCTGAATGTCATTCTGGCAGAGCTGGGACATATTTTGCATGTTGCTGTATGGATTGCTGTAGTGAGACTGCTTCTCATGGGCCATTCTCTCATGTTTATATCCCTGGCTGCACTGGTGCAGATAAAAACAAATGGCCTCAAGCTGCACCAGGGAGGTTTAGGTTGGATATTAAGAAAAACTTTTTCACTGAAAGGGTTTTTGAGTGTTGGAGCAGGCAGCTCTGAGAAGTGCTGGGGTCACCATCCTGGGGATATTTAAAAGACATGCAGATATGGCACTAAGGGACATGGTTTAGTAGTGGACTTGGCAGTGCTGGGTTCACAGTTGGACTAGATGGTCCTAAAGGTCTTTTCCAAAATAAAGTCTGTCATCCTATATTTAAGAGCCACAGGGTGCTCACAAGACAGATATACAATTTTTAGGTGGACACTACAGCTGCTGTGCTGATCCCATCTGACTGCTGCTCCAGTGAAACACACTGATGAATGTATTTGTGGACACCTCAGGGATGTCAGGAGCTGGGTGACTGCTGGAGGTGCCGAGTGCCCTCCATGCCCTGTGGTACCACCAGGAGCTGGGCATGGTGCTGAGCTGGTCAGTGTGCAGGCTGGAGATGGGAGCAGAAGGCCAGGCTCTCTAAACATCTGGATGAAGTAGATGTTGTCACTCACATGTATTAAGTTCTACATGCTCTGGGGTTGTCCTGTCACAGGAGCTGCCCACTGGTTGATATGGGCACTAAGTCTGTCCCATAAAAGAGTTTTCTGTGAAAGATTGTGGGTTTGCAGCTAATCTGAAATAGTCTGTATCTTGTAGCTGTGATGCAAAAGACTGCTGTTCAAAAGGGTCTTTAGAGAACACTTGTAGCTCCAACACAGGAGTTCCAACAAGGAGAGCTCCAACAAGGAGCGTCCCTGGTGTCTGTCTATCTGACTTCCTGTTAGAATGATTAACACTGCTGGAATGTCAATGCATTTTCCATAATGTACTCTCACAGCCAGGGTCCTGGGCAGGAATCTTTCATTGTTACCCAGTCTAAACAAAAAAAAAAAAATCCTGCTGATTTTTAGTTAAGCTGAGGTCAGCCAGCATCTTCCCCATCGAATGCATGTAGACCTTTCAAGGCTCTCTTCCTGCTGATAACCTCTTCAGAGAGAAACTGGGAACTTCAAGCTGTTACTAAATATTTGGTTTTCCTCAACAGTAAAAGCAGCAATGTTTCTCAAGCTTTAGTGAGCAATCTGTCTCTAAAACACATTTTCATACCAGGCTTTTAGTGGCTCCAAAATCACATTCCTTCCATTTAATTTTCAAAGGATTGTGTGCATGGACAGGCAGGTAAAGTGTAATAAATCAGGTAGTGAAGGAGAGTTACACCATGTGTTTTCAAGAGCATAGTGCTTTTTTTTTTTTTGGTAACTCAGACATTCTAGAAGCAAAGATTTTATTGTTGTTGCTCTGAAGAGTGGTTTCACCATCTGCTTGCTCACCATTCCTGTGCAGATGGGCAGGGAGCAGGAGCTCTCTGTGGACATTCTGCATCCACAGAAGGATACCTCTGACTTTGTCACCTGTGGTCCTGCTGCAGCCAACAGAGAAAACTCCCACATTACTGAATTCTTGTAAGCTGAGTTGCTAAGTGGAGTGTGTTAGTGGAGTCCTGCCACATCTCAGGTGTGCTGTATGGGGTGGGATGAACTGCACCACAGCAGCTCCTCGGGCTGTGGGGGAGCACACACAGATGCATCTGCACAGCTTCTCCAATCCCTCCTGTTCCACAGCCCTCTGATGGTCCAGGATGATGTCACCTGTCAGATTTTTGGTGATCTTTCCCAATCAAGGCATCAGGATTGCCTGACAGCACATTGCTGTGCTGGTGTATGAGTGGAGAGAATCTCTGATGTACCACTGAAAATGCCTCCAAGCCTTTCCCCAAATTTAATAACCTTCCAGTGTATGAGTGCTGATCAAAAAAGAGAATGTTCATCTAAGACAACCTTTCTGCAGATCATGCATTTAATTAATATTTTTTTGTGGGCATTTACACTTTTCTTACTGTGCATAAAGGATTCAAATGAAAGTTACATTTTTTGTAATATATGAAGAGCTTGTTAATCTTGGAGAATGAGAACCCAATGAGTTTTACTAACTGTATTTGCTGACTTTTTTTTTTTTTTTTGTATTAAAAATGTATTTTGTGTCTGTAGTTTTTCCCCTGCTTGCTTTGCTAGGAAACTCAGGGGTAAAATTCCATTACATATATGAAATTGATAGCTAGCTACAAAAATAAAGCAGATGGCAGCCAAGCAGAAGTGCCAGATATATATTCCTGCATCTTTTGTATGGATCGAGACACTCAGGAACACAAATTTCAATTGTTTACAGTAGAGAAGTTAATGAGCCATATTTTAAAATTCAGAACTCCTCTCTGCACTTATATATTCTTGCTAGTACATCAGAAATTGAGCCCAGGTGACGGGCAAATATGCCTACTGTGGGAAGTCGTATTCCTGGGGTGGCCAGGCAAACTCCTGGAGCTACAAGCAAATTTCAGGCAAGTGCCTTGAGTTGCATATGCTTTTTCTTCAGTTGAGGGTTCTGGCTTTATCTTGTGGGGAGACTGGGCAAATGTAGCTGGAATGAGGACTCCATAGGAGGAAAAGGATGTTTACATTTTCCCCTGTATTCTCTCTGAGCTTTCCACCAAGATATTTAGGCGTGTGACTTTCCAACTACTTTATTTCAAGTCCAGCTCATTGAGCTTTGTTTAATATCCAGCTAAAATAGTTCATTTCTAGCTCAGTTGGAACTTCAGATCTTTTGTTCTGAAATCCCTTTCTTGAGCTGCTGTCGTTTTCTTTTTTAAACAACTCATCTGGGAGACAAGGACCTGCTGCTCTCCTGTCATGTAGGTTTCCTCTGCATGGGGAGATCAGCTTTTGCATTGACAATCATAACCAAGATATAAATGCAATGTAAAATAAAGTTTAAATTTTTTTCTTGCAGACTGAGATACATGGTTTGAAACATTAAAACTAGAAGATCTGGAAGCCTTCACTGTGTGTCTGATGTACATAAAATTTCTTTAGGGTTGTTTTAGAATTGCTGGAATTTTGGCAAGATTCCACAATCTCCATTTCAGACTCCTAGCCTTGGCCTCGTGTTTTCAAAGATGGATTGACTTGTGGGGTTTTTATGGGGGGGCTTAGATACCATTTTGAGGTTTGGAAGGAGGACATAACTAGGAATTGATATGACTGAGATAACCCAGCTAGGGGTGTCCAAAAGCTAATAACACCCTGAAAGCAACACCCTACAGCTGAGTTTCCTGTATTTTGTGAAATGCCCTGGATTGAATTAAAAAGGCTCCTTCTGAGCCATTTTTTTGTACAAACATGCAGTAGCTGCAAGATGAATTTTTAGTTTCAAAATAATTGTGAAGATACACTCTTCTTTCAATGGCACATATGCTACAGAAGGAACAAAAACATTATTGCAAGTAAGGATTTGGCATTTCTAATTGCTTTTGAGCCTTTGCCAGCCCAAAAATTTAAGTGTTAGGTCCCTGCCGAACTTTTGGACTTTGGATATAAGAAAATAATTTTTGTGGGGTAAATTTGTATCACCTACTTCCCAGTGACTGCCAGTGATACATAAGAGGTATTTTGGCCTTTTCAGAGCATTCAGGAGAATAACTTTGTTACTGCTTGGGTACACATGAGAAATTTCTGGCTCTATCGCCAGTAGGAGTATCCAGGAGAGCCTAAGTTTTCTGTTAGAGGGTAAATTTAAAACAGATAGCAATTTTAAGCTAAACTGTGCTGTAAACCTTGATATCAGTGTTCTGGTTTTAGCTTTATGAATTGTCCATGAAATGTAGAAATCCAGGAACTCACATTTTAAGTGAACCGCTACAATGGATGTTTCTCCTGGGGTAACTTTCTCTTGCTGGGCAACTTTGTCCTTGGCCCTGCTTTTTGAACAAATGGCTATAAATCAGAAGTGATGCTCATGAAACCTATGAAATACAGCAGGAGATAAATATCAAAGCTTTGCCATTGTGAAAAACGCCAGTCACTTGGTTTTAAAATTTTAAAAGTTTAGTAGTAATAAAATGGTTATAAAAATAGTAATGTAATTAGAGTAATAATAATTTGGACAATTTGGATTAGGACAATATGAGTCAATAGAAACAAAGAGTTACAGACATCCCTGTACCTTTTTCTGGGCAGCACAAGTCCAAAAAAGGACACATGTTAACAGAGGGTTAACCCTTAAAAGCAAGAGCCCGTTGGATATTCCTGCATCTCATACATGATGCATAGATTCCATTCAAACAAAGGATTCAGTCTGGTCAGTGTCAACTTCTCCCTCTGAATCCTGATGGCGTCTTCATAGCTGAGCAAGGCAGGAAGAAGTTAATTTCTTCTGATAAGAGAGCAATAAATTGTCTTTCCCTGAAAGTTTTAGATGTTCTGTGGCTGCTATCTCTCTGTGAGTCCTTTATTTAAAAAAATATCTTACATAGCATAGTTTCTATTTTAACATTTTGTTATAAACTAAAACTATATTTAACACACTACTTAAGAGAATTAATACAGCATTACTTTCTAACAGAACACATATAATATTCATTTTAATATTTGCGAAAAGCCAATCATAAAACATCAATTTTTCACAGGCATCATGTTGTAAATTTGGTTTGTCTTTTCCTTTCTTTCTTAGGAAGGTGCTTCTGGAGAAGGATGTCCCCAGGATGCAAAGCCATTGGTTGCACCTCACCAAAATCAAACTTTGGGTTTGATTTCACTGAGACCAGCGCAGCGTAGCAAAGATGGATCTGCCTCTGTGTCCATCTGTTGTAAATAAACTTGCTTCTTTCTGGAAGAAGTCTCCTTCTCGGAGGTGGCTTGCATCCACGGCCTCTTTCCTTTTCCCTGCACTTCCCTGGTGTCTCGTTACTACTTCCGTGCAGTAAGCACATGACACCGAGTGTGCCGAGCCATTGGGTGGGTAGCGAGCACAGATGATGCTCTGTGGGCACGGCGGCGGTGAAAGCCAAGATGAGCCAGCCATTGTCAGCACAGGATGAGTTTGAAGAGTTCTCTGAGATTGTTAGCTGGCAGCAGCTGTAAGCAGGCAAGGGTCCAACAGCAGGGAAAGGAAGAACGGGAGAACAGAGCCTATTTTCATCTGGTTTTAAGGAGTATCCTTGGATGGACTTTGAGATCATCCAGATTTCAAGGGGAAAAAATGTTAAATGAAGTCAGCTGTAGTCAGTGTTTGTACCTTCTTCCAAAAGAACAAGGATAATTTAGGATGCTAACACTACATCTATTCTACCAGCCAAAGTGTCACAGCCCTTTCCCTGACCCCAAGGGCAACCCCCAGCCTGTGCCAGAGATCATGTAGGGCCACTGCTGCAAGCACTGGCACAGCCAGAGTCTCAGCTGTGTTTTCAGCACACAACGTGTAATATGGGTATACACTCCTAAAGTGAAAGCCAGTTATTCTGTTGCTTTGAAAATGTTTGTTTCAGTTCCCAATATACTTCTTCCTCTTGAGGTCCTGTTTTAAAAAAAAAGCTCCATTGCTACAGTACTTAGGACAAGTCAGGCAGAGAAACTGAGAGAAATTTACCAAACATCTGATCTTATAGAGGAAAACTAAAAATAAATCAGGCTTTTTTTTTGGCATGAATGAGAGAGGCAAGAAGGGCCTGAATCTGACAAAGGTAATTTTTAAAGATCAGGTTTCTCGCACACACCTCTTACCTGCAAATTCAGGACTACTTGCAGTAGCCTCTAAAATTCCATGGTGCCTGCAATCATCACTACTGTTGCTCAGCTAAGTGCTCAGGGAAAGCAAACATAGTCAAATTAATAGTTTGAAGCCCATGTCCATATTATTATCCATACTGTAAATAAGATCAGGAACTGTGGCTTACATAGGTCAACCGGTCTTGAGTAAAATACCAACTCCTAATTAGTGAGGGGACTTACGAGTGGTGGCTGAATGTATCCACAGCCCAGACAGACCTGATTAGGCTCTGACATATCCATGAACCATGTGCAGTGTGTTATTTGTTGAACACATTCCAAATTATTTCCCACAGAAACCAGTAAAATACTAATAACATTGTTAGCAAACTTAAATATTTCTGTATTTTCTTATTATGCTTTGGAGAATAATCTGTCTCTTTACTAGGGGACACTGTCTGCAGCAGCACAATTACAAACAGTGACAGGGGGTTGCCAGACAGTGCTCCTGTGCAGACATGGAGCAAGCAGGGTTTGGGGGAAGATTGCTTACTGAAGTGGTATCCACCCGCCTCCGCACATGAGCCAGAGGGCCAGTTTTCTGGGATAAGTGTCAAATCAAATTTCAGAGGTTGAGTGGAAACAAGGAATGTTTTGCCTGCGGCTCTGGAGGCAATGAAGGACAGGGGTGGATGAACAGTACTGGTGATAATGCACTGTACTGGCCACCCTCTGCTGCAATTTGGGCCTCTGTCTCTGCCCAGCCGTCTCTTATCACTTCAGTATGTTTCTCTGCATCACCACCACAAAGACACAAATCTCAATAGGGAAGGGAAAGGCTCTGGATTTTCCCAGGATGTGCTGGAAGTGGTGTGGCCTCTGTGTCCCTGCACAGAGGGACACAGAGCCAGCAGCCAGCTAGTCACACAGCCTTGATAAGTTCAGTTTAAAAGACTTAAAGAGGGGTGAGTTTGTGTGTGTGTGTGTGCACATACAGCACTCAGATGGGATGTGGGGATTGAAGCGGAGCAGGACAGGAGCAGGAGAGTGCGGGGATTGTGCAGATAAGGAACCATGAGAAAGATGGACAAAGAAAACAGGAGCAGAGGTGTGAACAAAACAATTACATCCATCTATCTATCTATCTATCTATCTATCTATCTATCTATCTATCTATCTATCTATCTATCTATCTATCTATCTATCTATCTATCTATCTATCTATCTATCTATCTATCTATCTATCTATCTATCTATCTATCTATCTATCTATCATCTAATCTATTTCTATGTATATCCACATGCATACACTCCCAGCACTTCCCAACAGCAGACCCGGCCCACCGCGCCCACGGCAGCGCAGCCGGCTCGGGCCGGGCCCGCCCTCCCGCTCCGCCCGCCGGGCACGGCTGCGGCCCGGCCCCGGGGCGGGGCGGCGGCGAGCGGAGCCAGAGCCAGGTGACCTTGGCAGGCAGAGCCGGGCTGCGCCCGCTGCCGGGGAAGCTGGGTGCGGAGACGGCCGAGATGGTGGAGGACGGCGGCGAGGAGGAGGCGGAGGGGGAGAGCGGGGAGGTGCCGGCGGCCGCGGCCCCGCTGCAGCGCTGCAATGGCTTCCTGCCCGGCAAGGAGGCGGCGGGCGGCGGCCGGGAGCCGGCGGGCGGCGGGCAGCGGGCGGCCCCGGAGGCCGAGGAGATGCTGGCGGCGGGCGGCGTGCGGCGGGAGGCGCGGCTGGAGACGCGGCTGTCGCGGCGGCGGCTGGCGGTGCTGGCCGTGTTCAGCTGCTACTCGCTGGTGAACGCCTTCCAATGGATCCAGTACAGCATCCTCAGCAACGTCTTCGCCGGCTTCTACGGTGTCTCCTTCACGCAGATCGACTGGCTGTCCATGGTGTACATGGTGGCCTACGTGCCGCTGATCCTGCCGGCCACCTGGCTGCTGGACGCCCGCGGGCTGCGGCTCACGGCGCTGCTGGGCGCGGGGCTCAACGCGCTGGGCGCCTGGCTCAAGTGCGGCAGCCTGGCCCCGCAGCGCTACCCGCTCACCCTGGCCGCCCAGGCCGTCTGCGCCGTGGCCCAGGTCTTCATCCTGGGGCTGCCCTCCCGCATCGCCTCCGTCTGGTTCGGCCCCACCGAGGTCTCCACCGCCTGCGCCGTGGCTGTGCTGGGCAACCAGGTAGGGCAGCAGGGGAGCGAGGGGGGTTTCGGAGAAGTGGGCTTACTTGGAGAGCGGCATCGAGTTCAAAACGTGGTGCTTAAGTGGGAAAAGGCTTTCTCCAGAATGTGGTGTTGGGAGAGCGGCCGGGTGAGGAAGCGCGGCTGCCCGGCCGGCCTGGCGGTGCAGGAGCCGGGCCATGTGGCAGCGTGCGGCAGCTCCAGCACGCTTCCAGCAGCTGCCGGCAGTACTTCAGCCGAGAGCCTTCTCAGAAGCGGTGAACTTCCCCTTTCTCTTGCATTTTGGCGCTTGGATTCGTTTGACTGAATCCACCTCCGGTTGGAGGGGTATGAACTAGGTGAACTTTCATGAAGAGCCCCAGCGACAACATGTATTGGTTTCTCCTTTTTAAAATATGGCCTCTAATTGCCAGGTGCCAGTAGTCAATACCCTGGTGACTCCTGAAGTTTTGTGTAACGCTGTGGTAGTTCACATCACTGTTGGGAGCTGATAACTGAGTCACGGATTTCCTCAAGCTCCCTGGTCCTGGCCAGTTTCAGAGAGCTGGAACAGGTGCATCTGAAAGCACAGGTGCAGGTATGATACTTTTTCCTCCTATAGCCTAATTCTCACCTGCCACTGTCCCAGCTTTTTTTTTTTTTTTCCCTGTGGCAAAAAATTGCTAAGATTCAAATCAGCATCACTGATGCAGGCTGAGGTCATAGGTAGAGTTTGGTTAAGATAATGGGGATTTGGTTTTTATCATGTGAGTCTAATGATTTTATGTTGGTGCACTTTGGATTATGACAGCAGTGACATTCATTTTACATATTTACAGTGAGGGTGTACCTAAGGCTAGCTGATTCCTCATTAGCTGATACCTGGCTGTTTGCAGTTCTTCCAAAACTTTTTTTGTTTTTTTTTTGCATCAAAGGTTTCCAGTGGACAAGCCAACTCTCTCTTATGCACTGAAGATTTCAGAAATTGTTGGTTGTTTCAGCAGTGAGGCAAAAATTTTGGATCTGTATCCTGGTACGAGGTTAAAGATTTCTTTGGCAGCTAAATTTCCACTCTTCCTGACATGCACCAGTCCTCCCAGTAGCAAGGAGTTACCAGTTTTCAGTTCTACAGTAGAGTGTCAAGTATCCAGCTTGGAGCCTGAAACTGAGGCTTCACTGGGATGCTGCGATGTGGGGTTGAAGTGGTGCAGGACAGGAGCGGGAGAGCAGGGATTGTGTGGATGGGAGCCACAAGAAGGATGGACAAGGGAAACAGGATCAGGATGTGAACAACATAAGCTGTGGATATTTCTGGAGTGTATTCCCCTCCAGAAGCTAGCACTGATCTCAGTGTGCCTGTTGAAGTGTGTCAATAGAACAACAGAATTTCTCTATTCTCACGTTTTACTTCCTTAAAAAACCCCTAAAAACTCTCAAAAGCTAGATTGAAAGAGTAGCAAGAGGTTAGGCACTTGGAAGTTAGAAGTAATGTCTGTTTATCCCACTGCAGTTCCCTTCTGCATACGCATTCCTGCTGGGTCTCACTGTACTGATAATTGCACAAGGTGAACTGTGTAACAGAACACCCACTCACTGTACTGGGTAATTGCACAACGTGTACTGTGTCATAGAACAGGGTGCTATAATCCACCCAGCTGTTGGTCATCCAATTGCTTATCAGATTGCTTATCACACAGCTTCAGAGTGTGTGAAACTACGGAGCTACAGTGGCTGGGACAGCAACAGGGGAGGAACACAGCAGTTATCAAAATTTAGATCTCACTTCTTTGAGATGCTGATCGTTTGCAGCTGGAACACGAATCACTGGGAATGCAGCGATGTACCTGCCAAGGGTTGTTAGGAGTGCCAGATCTCCACAAGTAACTCATTGGAACACTTTCTTCTGGCCTTAACCTCTCTGGATATAAACGATGGAAAATGGTATCGCTCGACTTTGTTGGAACATTGTGGGTACTGCACTGGCTCCTATTGGGGGAGGAAAAAATATGCCTAAAGAAAAAAGTGACTGTGTGCTCAGTTCATGTTTGTAGGGTTCATATAATGAAAAGTGAGGACAAAAGGAAACAAATTCTTCCTGTGACCACTGGATACTGTGTCAATATGATGGCCTGTGGAGGAAAAAACTAGCAAAGCCCTCATCAGGGTATGCACAAAAGGTGTTTGATGAGCACAGTGGCACACCTCTAATGTGTGTGCTTTCTGATTTTTGGGCTTGCTACCATAACAGTCTTTGGTGCTCTTTTTAAATTTAGCTTTACCTAAAATAAATGTTTCAACACTTTAAAATGCCATTTAGTTTTGGGGGAGCAGAAGGGAGAAATTGAAGAATAGTCCAGGACCTGTTCCTTCATGTTTTAAAATGCTTTATATATACATACATATATATATATATATATATATATATATATATATATATACATCCAAAATTTCAGTCCCTGTTTTATGTCTCCTAAATGCAAAATCAGTTGTTATGTTGGAATTTACTCCACACACAAACCCACTACTACTTCATTCCGTGATCTTTATTTATTTCATTAGCAATAATTGTTGAGTTTGGTCTTAATAAGGCTATTCCTTTTCTCTGCTCTATCTGTTCTTCAGTAAACCTTGCAGTCAGGCTTTGCTGTAGTGGCAGGAGCATGACATCAAATGAAGAACATTTCTACAAGAGTAGGTGGAATCTTGTGTCATCTGTAGCCCTTGAGTTGCAGGATGACTGATACAAATTTGTGTTCATGCATGGTACTTTCACTTGCTGTAAAAGATTCTTGTATAAGTACGATGACTATTGTAAATATATACACTAACCGTGGTATTGTAGTTCAATTGAGAAGTGAAAAGGTTGAACCTGAGTATGGAAGATCTGGTTATAAAACAACATCGAGAGCAAGTGGCTCAGAGGTGTGATACTAAAGTTTATCAGTGCTTATTATGGTAACAATTCTGAATTCTACCTGGTAAGACTTTTCATTTCTGTTGATTTGTATGTTCAGAGGGAAATGATTTTTGTTTTTTTTCCCCTTGCTTTACAGCTCGGTACTGCAATTGGCTTCTTGTTGCCACCTGTTTTGGTCCCAAATACACCGAATGATATTGATCTTATGGCACATAACATCAGCATCATGTTCTACGGAACAGCGATAGTGTCCACACTTCTGTTCTTCATAGCAGGAGTTGGTGAGTGTTTAAATTACTGGAATTTACAGGCTGCCTACAGGGGGTGTTTACAATGTCTCACTTTAAAGCAGCTGACTGCTCAAAGTAGTTGAGGTCACAATTTTTCCAGTTTGTGTTCACTTACCTGTTGTGCCGGGGTTAAGCCACAGCCATTTCACTCTATGTTGTGCCTCGCATGGGGTGATTTTTTTCTGAATATTTAGTTCTCTTAGTTTCTTTGCTGCAAGCACTTATGATATCATGTGAATTCACTCTGTTAATCTTACAATTTATATAGAAAGGTCTTGATGTGTTGCAGACGAAGTCTGTCTTTGACCATATTTTGGTAGCAATCAGATGTCACCAGATAACACATCCTTTGTGGATGTGACTCACTTCTTCCATGAGAAAATCTAGAATTTTTTTCATGGAGTTGTTAAAACTACAAGTCACTCTCCTGAAATTCATCAAGCTGAAACACTTCCAAAAAAAAAAAAAAAAGCACATTAGTTTGGTAGAGATGAATCAAAAATTGTTCCTTCTTCTTTTTCCCCAGTGTTTGAAGAAAAGCCCAAATACCCCCCCAGTCACTCTCAAGCAGTCCTGCAAACCAAACCTCCCGAGGATTACTCCTACAAGCAGTCCATTATTAACTTGTTCAAAAATATTCCATTTATACTTTTGCTAATCAGTTATGGTAAGTGGTGCTATCTGCTTGTAGTCTGGCAGAAAGATTCAAATGCGGGCCAGAAGCACACAGAATTTTAATTGTGGGGGGTTTGTTACAGGGGAGGGGTGTCAAACTTTTATTTACTCAGGTGCCAGTGCTGAAAAATCCATAAGGATGCTTATAGGTCCAGTGAAGAGATTTTACCTGGCACGTAATAGGTTTTGTGTTGTGAGTCTTAAATGTCAGAAGATGAATTCTTTAGGGTAAAAAAATCAGCATGGCTGCACCTGGAATAACTGAAGCTTTTTTCTTGGTACTGCAGGTATTATGACTGGGGCATTTTATTCTGTCTCCACATTATTAAACCAGATGATAGTAACTCATTATGAGGTAAGTTTCTTGGATCTTATCTTTCTCTTTTTCACTGAGGTGATATTTATTTTGATGGTGCTTTGTGTGCTCAGACATTTGGTTTCTTTTATACCTCTGTACAGTTTCTTGTACCCAACATCTGTGGGAGTCATAGGAATGTTTGTTTGCACTTATGACTGCCAAGAGGTCTGAACTTGACTCTGAATGGAAGCAATTATTAATGAGCACCATATAAATATTTGTTGAAAGGGAGAAGAAGTGAACGCTGGGAGAATTGGCTTGACACTGGTGGTGGCAGGAATGGTGGGTTCGATTATTTGTGGTTTGTGGCTGGATTACACTAAAACATACAAGTAAGTGTGGGTAGGCATGTGTGGGGTTAGGGGTAGGAGAGTGGTGTATTTGCATTAGGAAAATACTCCAACATAAGGGCTGAAATGATCTGCTGATGAAATGCAGTTGGTCCCTGATCTTTTAGTGGCCTTGATGGAGAGAAGTTTCTTCAGCTACAGCGAAAGCCTGAGGCTCTTACTGGTTATTGGCCAAAAGAAATGAGGGAGCAGAATGCAAAAGGATTTGTCATCTACTCCTGTCTCTTCAGGAGTGTAAGGAAAGTGCTGTAGGTCCTACATACAGTGGCCAGGTGGCCCAGTGGGCTTCTTCTCCTAGGAAAGCATAAAGTCTCAAAGCCTACCCTGTATTGTTTTCTAAAATGACCAGCTGATGGATTCTCAATTTTTTTATGCTCCTCCTGATCCTATTAGTAAGTGTAATGTTTGCTTTAATTCAGGGGATGGCCATGGAGCAGAGCTCTCTTCTGGGGTAGGAACTCCTGGGTCTGTCATCCATGGTGTGGTGCCCCCAGGAGTGAACAGTGCCCTGGAGCACTGTTTGTGATGGAGTAGTTCTCCCCTGTGACTCTTAGTACATTACGTGCCTCTACAAGCCTAATGGATGTTAATGCTGTAGATTGGCTTTGTTTCTGCATGTGTTTTGGCTTGCAAATATGTGCTTTAAGAATTTGGAAGACATCCCTTCTTCCAGATTGAAAATAAATAGAACACGGTGATGTGATTTGACTTGCCTCTTGGTAGGCTGACTTTTATTGCTAATAGTGTTGGATTCAGCTGCTCCAGTTGATGTACTGTGTAATGGGCAGCACTGCAGAATGGCCAAGAGGTACAGCATAGCAGAGAACTAAAATAGTCTTAAGGTAGTAGTATGTGCTGTGGTTGTCCATTCTTTGAGAGTTTGAGTAAGTGTCCTTAGCCTGGAGTGAAGCAGCCAGATAATCTAGACAATGAAGGGTTCAGGAATGGATATGTGCTCACTGCATGCAAAGTTTGAGGCAGAATTACATGAAGCAAATTTTATAGCTTTAGAATGTAATGTTCATGTTATCCTTCCATGCTTCAGCAATGTGCTATGGCCTTCTATGAACAATGTTAATTTGTTGTTGTTGTTGTTGGGTTGCAGGCAAACTACTTTGATTGTTTACATTCTCTCTTTCATTGGGTTGCTGGTATTTACCTTCACCCTGGACCTCGGATACCTTATGGTGGTGTTTGTGACTGGAGGAGTGCTTGGGTGAGCAATTAAAGAGCACTACAAGACTTACTGCAGTTCTGTTCTGAAACATATTTAAATGGTTATGGTTTATCTAGATAATTCTACTGTGTATTTTGTCACCATGATCTCGGCCTATGCCTTTAGATCACAGTACAGATTGGGTTTCTCCTTCTGTTACATCAGAATAAAGCTAAATTAACTCACTTTTCAGTAAATTTCATTTACCATTTTTTGGACCTAAGACAGGTCTCTATGTGGTCAATTTGTTTGGCTCCAATTCAAAAAGCTGTGTGCAGTGAAGGTGAAGCTTTCTCTTGAGCAGTCTGTAGGCAATTAGAGTTTGACTGGGCAGATCTAGGAAGACTGGCTTCTCTGCATTTTCATTAATCTATGCTTTGACAGCCCAAGAGGTGCAGAGGGAATGTTGCTGTATTGAGACAGAGAAGTCAAGATAAAACCAGAAATGTCTTGAAGTTTCAGTCTAAAAACCAGTCAACCAACCTCAGCTGCATTTTAAGCCTTTTCTCTTCCCATCATTCTTTGATCTCATCAGTTTCTTCCATAGCAGCTTCCAGCAGGTGTTCAAGTGTGCAGCCTCCCTCCCTACTCATGGTCTCTTTTTGTCCTCCAGCTTGGACATTTGGGCTGATCAATGATGATGTTTGTGCATGGCTTTTATATTAAGTTAATTAGCTGCAAGTATGGAGTGGCTTGCAGACTCCTTTGCAAAGGTTGTTTCATATGTATGGTGGTTATGGGAAATAGAACAAGCATGTTTTAACAGCTTTGCCCTAAAGAGAAAGATGTGTGGCTAAAATTCTTGGATCATGCTGAGGGAATGAAGCAGTCACTACTATTTGGAATGATTGAATTCTGTTAAGTCATGAACACATGACAATTCAGAATACCAGCTAATTCGTAACACCACGTGTGTATGTTTGTTAGGTTTTCTTAGCTGTAGTAACAGATGAAGGCCACACCTGTCATCCTCTTGCTCTCCTCTTCAACAGGTTCTTCATGACTGGCTATCTTCCACTTGGCTTTGAATTTGCTGTGGAAATTACATATCCAGAGTCTGAAGGCACTTCCTCAGGTCTCCTTAATGCATCAGCACAGGTTACAGCATTTTATTTCCTCAAGTGAAGTGATGCTCAGGAATGTCACTATGCTCAAGTCTAGGAAGGCTTTCTTAGACTTAGCTAAGTCTCTGTTTTGTTGCTCTAGTCCTGTTTTTTAAAAACTTGATTTCTGTAAGATGTGACCTGGAAGTTTTAAAGGTAAAAGGATAACTCTTTTCTGTGTGATCCTGATGAAGTTACCTGTTTGTTTATAGATATTTGGAATTATCTTTACACTTGTTCAAGGAAAGCTCACTACAGACTACAGTCCTCGTGCAGGAAACATCTTTCTTTGTGCTTGGATTTTTGTGGGCATTATTTTAACAGGTAATTACAAGTGCAAGTAATGGCTTCTCGTTAATGTAAAAAGTAGGTGTTTTTAGGATGATGTTGCTAATATATGGACAGCCATCTGACCCCCATTTCTTGAGACCTGTCTTGAATTTGAGTGGGGTGAGAAATAGAAACAAACACACAAATGGAGGCAGCTTGCAGTTTTCCAAATGCAAGAAATTGCTGATGCACTCTGGAACTGTGCCAGTGTTTACACATATTGACTCACAAATGTGCTGAAAGTGCTGAACTATCAAGCTTTTCTTTAAGTGCTTGTGGCTTAAAAGATCTTATTGGCATTTCCTACTTTGTGTGTTTTGTGAGGAGCAAGTTCAAATTGTCAGTGAGTTCAAATTGTCAGAGTTCAAATTGCAAAGAAAAAATAGGGGTATTTTGAAATTGTGCTGAAAGCAGCTTCTATGTGCTTGCATCCTGCAAACATTTCCCTTGAATTGCATGTCACTGCAAAGGTGTGAACCAACTCTCTTTTTTTCTTCTTTTCTCAGCCTTAATAAAATCAGATTTGCGAAGACACAATGTGAATTCAGGGATTATGAACTTGGACGTTAAAGCTGTAAGTGGTGACTCTTTTACCATGATTCTATTACCTACTTGAATGCTTGACTTCTACTGGCATAACAATAGCAGCTGCAAAAGAGTACTTGACAAAGTCTTATGACTGATTCCATGTTGGTTTTGAACAACAGAGCCCCATGGGATGCTGCTCTCACATATCTGTTTTTCTCCTTAACTCCCATGAAAAAAACTGAAGAAACTTCTGCTCTCAGATTTTTTTTTTAATTTTTGAATTTTTTGAATATTTGAATTTTAAGTGGCTAATAATATTATTTTATTGCTTGAATCTTGCTTTATCATAATAGCAGGGAAGCATTGTGAATTGTGAAGCCTTTTTGTTTATTGGGTTGTGAGGCCATCCTGTAGACTATGTATTTTATTTAAAATACCTGCAGTCTCTTCAGATGAAGTCAGTGTCTGATAAACAGAAGCCATGCTGGAGTTTCTGTGCAGTGCTGCAAAAAGAGCTGTGTTTGTTCTTCTGCTGATGCTCTCAATTTAAAGGAAGACTGAGCCTAGCATTTTCTGATGATCATAAGGCTTTATGTTTCAGCAGTTTTCCAAACTAGTACAGTTACTAGGAGAAATAAAGCTCTCAGTGGAAAATCTTTTCAGTGCTGTGGATTTTTGATTGTTTGGATCAAGAGAGGAGACGGCTTTTTGGAGTCAGACACTGCAAGATCCTCTGCCATGCTTATTTTTGTGTAGGTGTCTAGCATGCCCAGCAGCTTTTGATCATCTGTGACCAACTGCACACTGTTAGTGGCTGTATGAGGTTCCGAAACTTTGAGCTGGTGCTGCCTGAGCTAACTTGAATCTGAAACCTCTTGGCAGCTGCGGGTGCTCTGTGTGGCATCCTGTGGGTTTCCCAGCCGGGGTTGGGGCTGTTCATGACTTACCTGCTTTCCATTATCACCTTGTTAATTAGCCCAGATCATCACACAGCTTCATTCATGTTAGCCAGGGTGTAAGAAAAGCTGCAGTCCTTGCCCTGATGTTGCCATGCATGATTGAGACCTGCCTGTGTTAATAATGTACAATATCACTTTGATAGTGGGCCTTGATCAAGAGTCTGCTGTGGTTAAATGTAATGCAGGAAGTTAATCTTCATGTGACAGATACTTACATGCAGCAAATATATACTTGAGAGTTATACTAAGAAACTAAATTCTATGTTTGGGCTCTCTTCTTTTATTACAAAAAGGAAAGAAAATAGGGTTTCATATAATTTGCTTAATTTGGCTAATTAACTACGTATACTGTTGGACCCTAACCTAATAATTACCCAAGAATACTGAGTTTGAGAATAATGCTGTTGAATAACTTCTTAATTCCTGTTGTGTTTTTACTTATTAATCTCCCTCTTCAGGTACCAGTTGACAGTCCTGTAGAACCTGAAAGCACTACATTAAAGATTCAGTCAGATTTATGAAGCTGAAGGAAGGGGACTCAGAAACGCACAAGATTGGTTAGATGTGGAATGATATGAGCTAGTGTAATCACTGGATTTGTGTGTATGAGTGGTGACATGTGTTTGTGGATTTTGGTGGTAGTTTGTGTACTGGAAGCTGTGAGGATGCTCCGTTCATTTTGCTCAAGATGCGAAGAATTCACCTTTGTATGGAATATTTATTTTAACATTTTCAAGTCTTGCAGTTTCATTAGTAAAGAACTGTGTGAACATTCCACAGTAGGGAGATGTGCATTCAGGATGCATACTTGAAAAAAAATCAGGAGTCTTGAAGTACAGTTGTCATGATCAGAAGTATCTAATCTTTTCTTGTTCAGTCTTGCTGGTGCATTTGAAAAGTCAAAGAGTAGGGAAATGCACAGCAGGAGGATGTTCACGAGTTCATTTTTTATTTTAAATTTATCTGTATTTGAATATAAGCCAATGATTCCTTCTGGAAAAGTGATAGCACAATACTGAAAACAAGAGATGACATGTGTGTTTCATACTGGCATCTGACATTTCTTTTGCCTTGAAACTTCTTTATAGGTATCAAAAGGCAGGTAAGAGAAAACACAGTTTTTGCTATAGCTTCATTGTAGCATTTCTGGGGAGATTTAAAAAGTTTCTCCCTAGATAAATTGGAGAAAAAACATTTCTTATTAAATACAGTAAAAAGGAGGACAAAGGCCTTTGATATCTCTCTTGTGAAATATTTATAAGCAATGGAACACTACCACACAAGTTTCCTCCATGGAATATTTTGAGTGCTTTCTCATTTAAAGAGAGAGGAGTACCTGTTTACAAAGAGCCAGTGCCTTTACTTTGTAAAGAAGATCCCTGCCTCATCTTGAGTTTAATCAGTGCTGCTGAAAAAATTCCATTTTTTGTGTTAAACCTCTGAATATTTGTGGAGTATCAGAAAACGTGTTCTGTCCTTTTTATGAATTGTATCACTTGTCTCATAAGAAATTCCTGTGCTTGTGTAACTTAAATCATGTCTTTTGCAGTTAGTTAAAAGCTGTAAGGATGACTGAAAAGAAAATAGTGATATTTTCACTATTTCTGATCAAATATTTTCTTTTATACCATTTTAGCTGCAAAATGAGCAGATGTTATTAACAGTAACTTTTTGTTACTTCTTTATCTGTATTTGGGATGGGGGTTTTTCAGTGCAGTGCTTTTGAAAATTTTCTCCTTTACCTTGTGCTCTATCTACACACCCACAGAACTGATAGCACTACAATAATACTATTGCTGGGAAAGTCAGACCTGGGTAAGTGGACTTTTTGGAAACATTTCATTATTAGCTCAGCAAACTGAGCCTGCAAGTTCAGTGCCATCAGTGATGCTGCGTCTCTGAGTTCCCGCAGTTCCCGCAGTTCCCACAGTCCCCAGTGCCATCTGGAAGGTGCAGTCTTGCTCAAAGTTTTCCACAGGTTGTTAAAGTTGGGGATGGAGAATTATTTAACTCTGTGCTGGGCTAGGTAATTTTCTTCACAGTGGCTGGCATGGGGCTGTGTTTTGGATTTGTGCTGATCACAGGGCTGATACTACAGAGATGTTTTATCCTTGCTGAGCAGGGCTTACACAGAGCCAAGGCCTTTTCTGCTTTTCACACGTCAGAAAAGGCGAGGAAGTTGGGAGTGCATGGGATCTTGGGAGGAGACAAGCCAGGACAGGTGACCCCAGCTGACCAAAGGGATATTCCAGACCATGTGGCATCATGTTCAGTGTATACAGTGGGGGACAGAAGGAGGAAGGGAGGGATGTTTGGAGTGATGGTGTTTTCTTCCCAAGCAGCCATTGCCCTTGGTGGGGATGGCTGAGCACCTGCCTGCCCATGGGAAGCAGTAAATTAATTCCTTGTTTTTCTTTGCTTGTGCATGTGGCTTCTGCTTTCCCTATTAAGCTGTCTTTATCTCATCCCATGAGTTTTCCAGTTTTTACCCTTCTGATTCCATCCTCAATCCCACTGGTGAGGAAGGGAGGGAGCAAGCGGCTGCCTGGGGCTTGGTGGATGGCTGGGGTTAAACAACAACAAACTCCAGGATAGTCTCTAAGCACAATAAATATAATTAAAAGCTTTTCTTTTTCTTATTTCACTGCAGACTCAGGAAAATCCTTTTGTATAAAAAGGGCCCTGAAAACTTATCTTTCTAAGCTTAGCCTCTAAATGTGATGATTTTGATTTAAACATTTTGTGTGATAAATGCTTTAGAACAGGGGAAGACGTATCATAATAAACTAAGCACGCTTGGAACACTTGCCTTTCCAAAAAGGGTTCATGTCTCTTTGCCAGGTCCAGTGCTAAGGAGAAAATGGCCAGGCTTTGCTGCTCCTGGAGAGGTGAACTCTAGAAGAGTCCACTGCTGAAGCACCTGAATATAGGAAGAGTCACTCTTGGCTATTCAGATGGCAGGCAGGGGTGAAAGTAGAGATGTTGTCATTATGTCAGCCCTTTACACTGAAGCTGCCCCATCAAGGGATGTATAGGTTTTCAGTCTGAGAGAGAAAAGTGAAAGTTGCTGCCTTGTGACATACGTGGGTGGCTCTTCCCTTTGGAAAAATGATAATAACATGTGCCAAAAAATATATATGTTTTTCATCAAGATACAGATACAGAAAATATTTATGTTCATGGCCCATGCATGGTTGCTTTGACTTTTGGTGTTGCAAAATCTTAACAAGATAATATATTTGTAGCTTTGGGGAATTGTTTTCAAATGTCCAGTAGAAAGTCTTTGGCAGTATCCATGATGTTTGCTGACCTGTTCAGTATACACTGTTCAAAATAAGATTGAGTATTTTTGTTCCGTTCTTAAAATTTATTTTTCAAATCCTTTCTTCACTGCTAGTTTCCAGTTTCTTTAGTTATGTTCAGCTGATTATTGAAAAAATATTGTAGTTCTGGCTCCTTGTTTTTTTTATCTTCTGCCAAATTACTTGGCTACCTTCTGAAAAGGTTGAAAGAAGATTTGGCTTGCTGGAAACCGTGCTGGGTCCCTGAAAAGAAAATATTCCTAATAATGAAGGTTTAATTACATCCTGGATTTAATATTCCCCTTCTAAAAGGAGCTTGAAAGTTGGAAACCTATGAGCTATTTTCAGGCAATGATAAAGTATTTAAATGAAAGGCTCAGCAGCAGAATAAAGAGCAAATAAAGAGCAAATCAGTATTTTTTTATGCAATAGTCTTATCATCTGTCAAGAAATTGAGGTTCTAGCTCATGGCAGAAATAAATCTGGAGTAGTTGAGGCTTTGGGGTTTTTGCTTTTAATTTTTGGGTTTTAGCAGAAAACATCCACTCAATCAAACAGAGAATCATAGAATGTTAAGAGGTTGGAAGGGACCTTAAAGATCACCTGGTCCCAACCCATCTGGCATGGGCAGGGACACCTCCCACTAGACCAGTTGCTCAAGGCTCTATCCAGCCTGGCCTTGGACACTGCCACGGTTGGGGTGTCCACAACCTGCCTGGGCAACCTGTTCCAGTGTCTTACCATCCTTACAGTAAAAAATTTATTCCTGATATCTAAATTAAATTCCTCCTCTTTCAGTTTGTACCCATTTCCTCTTGTCCTATCACTACACTTCCTGACAGAGTCCCTCTCTCTTCCCTGTAGTCCCTCTTCAGATACTGTAAGGTTGCTATGAGTTCTCCATGCAACCTTCTTAGCCTGGGAATTCCACATGCACTTGGAATTGCAAATAGGGTTTCTGATTCTGAGCCTTCAGATCCTGGTTCAGCCCCCCAGCAAGAGTAGAGCTGGGGGCTAAAAATCCTAGCTGCTTAAAAAAAGTAATTGTATCTTGAATGGAATTGCACATCAACTAGGAGAGGATGGTGTAAGAAACCAAGTGAGAAGTGGCATCCCAGTCCCATGCATGAGCTTTTGCTTTTCAATTTGCTTTTTTTTCCCCTGAGTCTTTCAGGAGAGCTCTGGAGGATGCAAGAGAACACACACAGTGGGGAGCATAAACAAGGGGACTGCCCCCAAGTTCCCAGGAGCCCAGCAGGTTGTGCAATTGACAACTTTCAGCTCCAAAATTCAGAGATTAGCATTAATATTAGTTCTTAGTATGTGTTTCTTCCCAGCCACATTAAACTTTTGGTAATTTCAGTGGAAGAGACTCAGAGACTTTTATTTAGGATTCCTGCCATGGCCTTAAACCCCTCATTTCTATTGGCTGGGTGTGAAAATACCAGACCTGGTAGGATGGAATCTGCATTTGCTGGTAGGTAAGTCCCTCAGAACAAGTATTTGTAGATGGGTGCTTGTCTTTAGTAACATCTCTTTCTGCTGCTAAATGCCCATGGTTTATGAGGACGAAAGAACAAGGGAAGAAGTAGCAACCATACATATGAGTCATTTTAGATTAATAGTGATGCCTTGAGAGGCTACCTAGAAGAGAGGCTAGACAGTGTAAAAGGAATAAAGTAGGTATTTGTTAGGAAGGCCTTCAAAGGAAACACCTTGGGCAGTACAAGAGCTTGGCCAGGGCTACACCCAAGATGGGCTAAGGGTCACACATTTTCACACTCGTATAAGTTTTGGTCCATTTACATTTTGGGGTTAATTGTCCAATTACAGCTTCAGGTTATGAAGTCCCATCCTCCCAGATTGCTTTCCTCAGATTTTTGGGTCTGAAGCTGCAATGGTGCCCTTGGTTCTCAGGCTGGAAAAGGAAGGTTTGGTCAAACTAAACTGTGAAGAGAATTTGCTAACACTTTAAATGAACTTCAGAGTTATATACTAATGCAGTACAGAATCTGGAAAATATGAAAGCTAAAACTTAAGGCATCAATAGGGCTTTTCTAACTTCAGCCTCTTGGTTATCTCTTGTTCAAGGCAGTCTGTTGTTTCAGAGACAATCAGTGGAGTGTGTAATTAGAGCTGCCAGCCCATGTTGCCTAATGAAAAAATGTTTTTTTGAGAAATATTTGTACTACCTTGTGCATCTACAACCAAGTGAAATTGGGTTAAGCTGTAAACATTTGTTTTCCTTTTCCATTTTGTGAACTCACTGGTTTTACTGTGTGAATGGGAGTGTGTGACCTTTACAACTGCTGTCTTTCAATACATGTATGTACCTCCTTCTCAAGTGTTACAGGCTATTGATGTTTCATGGAGCACAAGCTGTCATTATACACAGTAATGTGTGATTGCCCCAGCCCCACCATCCGGTCTGAATTCTGTGAAGAGGGAGAAGTGATGTTAATGCAGGAACTGGAATGAATTAAGCAAAAAAACTTCCTAAGAGAAATGTATTTCTTTGTAAGACCCATGTTACTTACTGCTCATGCCTTTGTTCTACTCATGAAGATAACTAATGTGTTTTACTGTAATATTTTGGTTTTGTTAGTGTCTAATTCTTTATTTCAAGAGAAAATTAAAAGTTCTTAATGAATATTCTCTGATTGCAATACTGTATGTATGTGTATATGTGGATAGCAACATTCCTTACCATTCTATGTTACTAATAAAGTGTATAATGCCTAAATTGCTTGGAGCCAAAAGTAACATTTTTGACAGCTGGTAATACAGCTCCTAATCTAAAAGTTTGGTTTTTTTTCCTTAGAACCTGCCTTTTAATGTAGGAAAATGTATAGGTGTATGACTTACTGTGCCATTAATAAACCTACATGTCATGTGGGGTATAGAAATTTATTTTACACAAGAGTATTGTCATCCAGAGACATTTTCTTGGGGCATAGAATTAAAGTACTAGCATTGGTAGTCGAGTTGTGCTGCTCTAGCACAGAGATTTCTCCTTGGCTTTGGAAAAGGTCTGTGTGGAAATGAAAGGGCAGGTTAACCCCTAAAGCAGAGCAATCCAAAGGCAGCTTCTTGAGGGTAGTGTAGATATTATTTTAATAAAGCACTTGGTTGCTGAGAGATTATCTGGGGGGGGAGGGTAGGATAACTTCTGAGAGAGGATAAAAGTGAGACATTACATTCAGTTATGGTTAGAATCAGAGGTGTCTTCAGTGGGAGCACTGCAGAACCCTTGTGAGCACTCTGCCAGGGTTCTGTCACCTACCCTCAGGCATTTAGCCCAGGTGTGAGCCAGCAAAATTTGGGGAACCATCTTCAAAGTATGCAGAGTCGTGGTAAGAAAATGCTTCATTTTTTTAATCTCACTTCTCCACAAAGCTGGGATTCTCTCTCAGCTATTTTGGTGTAGGAGATGCTTCACAGGAGGCTGCAGGTGCTGCAGAGCACAGCAAACACAAGCCTTGTGTTGTAAAGCAACACTGATATGCAGTTCAGCACTGGGTTAAATTTTCAGGTGGGTTCTTCATTTTACAACCAGGACTACAAGGTCATGTTCCTCTTATGGTACCTCTATGAAAGCTGCAGGCAATATCCCCAGTTAGCACTGTAATTTAAACATTCCCACAGCTAGTAAGGAACAATCCCAGAAAATTATTATTGTCTAAAGTTTCTGTGGCATTGGGGTTTTGGGGTTGGTAGTTTTATTTCTTTTTTTCTGGTGAGATTCTCGGTCCTTCCAAGAAAACACTAGAAACCTCATCAGGTAAATGGGAAATGTGAAGCCATCCTGACTATGATTAGTCAGATAATTATTTCTATAGCTGGGAGGAGGCTCTGTGATCCAAAGTTAACAATTATTACCCCTTCCAGAAAGTGATGTGGGTTGGGTATGGATAAAATAGGCAGATGCCTAACAGTCCAGCTGCTTCCTGGGCTGGAAAGGTTTCTTAGAAGTCTGCTGGATTTCCTTCTGTCTGTGCTTCACAATGACCAAACCCCATCTGACCATGTTCTAAATCAATATTTACATCTCTATTAAACAACAACTTTTCAGAAAACAAAACAATAATATCCTGAACTTTGTAGAAAGGACTTCAGCAGATATGTCACAAAGGCTAAGTATTGGCAATGGTTAGACATAATTACTGATTTGTGAGTAATTATATATTTGTGAGTAACAAGCTAATATCTGCCTAATGTCAGGGATCAAAATTCAGCCTCCAGGGTGCTAATTTCCAGTGATTCCTCAGTAAACTACTTCTGCTTGTAACAGTGTTTAGACCATTAAAAAGGCAGTAAATAGTATCTAGAGGGCATTGTCAGTATTGTGGCCTCGTGTTACGAGTTTCCAGAAACACAGAACCTCCTTTAAAAGATTCTACAAAAGCTACAAACTCCAATCAGATGGAAAAATCCTGGGAAAGTATGGAAGGCTTCAGAAGATTTTTCTAGCCTGCATTAGGCTGAACCAGAGAGTTCCCACTTTCTTTTTTTCAGAATGGGGCAGTCCTAAGGTTTTTTAGATGTTTATCACTAGTTTGGTTAAGTTAATAGAGGGACTGCAGCTGACTGCAGATCAGTTTTTCTTTTAGAAATCAAATTCTCCAGCTTGCTGCCAAGAGAAAAAGAAGTTAAAATATAACAGTGCAGCTTCCAAGGCTGTGCATGGCGTTTTCTCCACTAAATATTGGAAGGCAACTTGATTTTCTCAGAATAATTCATCAGCTGGTTCTGAACAACCCTGCAGGCATTAGATAGAATGTACATCCTGTGAGGAATGAAGAGACACTGTCCCACAGGGGTGAGAATGACTCACCCAGAGATCATTAACTGGCTCCAGGGGACTTGAATTTGTGTTATCTTCTGCTCCCAATGAACAACTGAATTTTCTTTGGGCCCTAATGCTAAAAGCCTGAAATTCACTTAAAGCCTACTGCCTAAAGCCTAGAAATACCATGATTTCTCATCTTGTCACTGCCCCACTGAAGCTTCAAAAGGGTAGAGAAGGCCTCAAAAGTTCAGAAGCTTGACAAAATTGTCCAACCCAGACTGTCACCAGGGGAAGAAACAGAGGTCCCCCAGCTTTTGGGGAACAGAATGCCCCATGGTCAGTGTGATTTTTCTCTGACTTACCTTATCTGCTCAGAATACGAGAATCTCATGAGATTCATCTCAACTTTCTACAGAAAGTTGAAATGTCTGCGTGCACTGAGAGCATCAGGGAGTCTCCAAGCCCACAGCCTGTGTGATTACACAGCATTCCTGGGTTTGATTCCAAAGCCAGAAGGTGCCCTGTAGGCTTCAGTTTGCTCTGAAGATTACTATCATTCATGTCATGGCAAATAATAAAGATGGCTGAAAAAAAATTTTGCTCCAGATTACTGTATTTCTTTAAGAGCTCTATTTTTAAAATAACTGTGTTATTTTAATTTTACTGTCACCTTCAGGTGCTTCTGCAGCATTTTGATTACTCTTCAATCATGCTCTGGAAAGGGAGACTCTTAATCTGCAGAACACTGTCTCCCAGGGATGCTTGAAGTGATGCTTCAGATCAAAAATCGTTTGATGAAATCATCAGTGTCATCATGACACCTTGGCATTGAGAACAGTAAATCACACATTTCTCTTTGCAGATTTCACACAGCATCTCAATTCAAAGGCTTTTGGTGTTTGGGCTTATGACACATTCTATTGCTAGGCTTAATAACTTTTCCAGTCACCTTTTCTTTCTTCCTGGAAAGAAAATGCATTTGAGGAACTTTAATAATAAGGACAATCTTTGGTCAGTGTTTCCTAACCAGCATCACACTATTCCTAGAGGGCACAGGTTATCCCACAGCAGAACTACACTGCTTAATTTATTTCTGATCAGCAACAACAACTGTGCTTCTAACCTCAGGCAGGCAGGGGTTTATTGCAGTGCATTCCTCTCTCCAGGAAAGCAGGGATGACTCAGGTGCTCATTTGGCAGTGGAGGTAAGTCCTGACTCTCACCTCTGGTGCCACCACTGGCAGCTCCTTTGTGACAAGGCCTGTGGGTGATGATGATTGCTGAAAAAAAATCTCATTTCTAGGTAGCAGATTTTTTTCAGCCACTGCTGTTCTTTCCTACCTATATTTTTATTATGCAGTTCCCCTGGGGAAAGATAAAAAAAAAAAAAGTGATTGTGCTGGGTAGTAAAAAAAAAAAAAATTGCCAATATTCATGGAAGGTTACATTAGTGTTTTCTTGTTTTTATAAGCAGAGCTTGCTGCAGAGATCAAATCATGTGATATGGTTTTAAGTAAGACCTTCAGAGCAAACTGTATTGATGTAATTATTTTCCCAAGCTAGTGCAATGTTTGAGACTGAGACTTTGGAACAAGACAGGAGTAAGGCAGGCTAATTGGGATGCTGATGTTCTACCACTCTGGAACAACAGTTTCACCTGTATCTGATGGCATCAGTTGTAGACCAGAGTGAGGTGACTGTAGGAAGTATGGAAAAGGTTATTTCACTGTCAGCCAAGGCTCGGTCAGGTTACTAGGACATGCTGACCTGCAGTGGGGAGTGGTAAGGGAAAATTTGCAGGCCAGTTTTGGGAAAGGTCTGATTTATAGGCTTTTCATGGCACTTTGATTTTTTTTCTTTTTTAATGCTTTTAAAAATCTTTTTTAATGCAAGAAAAACTTGCCTGTTGGACTAGTCTGAGAACAACTGGAGTCCATCTAGCCCCATGTAAAATAAACACTGTAATGGTTTGTTGCTGTAGAATTATTGCAGGAGATCCTGGACTTTCTCAGGCAGAAATCAAAACATGCTGCTGAAGTTCTTCATTGGTGCAGCCAAAGCAGCTGATGGCTGCTTTTTCTGCTAGACCATTGCAAAATAAACAGTGGGTTAAGAGTGCTCAGAAAGGGCTACTCTGGGGAAAGCTCCAGGGAAGCACACCCTCAGGCATTTCTTTTATAGCTTGCTCTTTTTTTAAAAGTCTGCTTTAGATATTTACTTTCCCAGTGATCACAGGGAAATTCTATGAGTACAGAAAGTTGTTCTTCTTGGTTATGCAAATCACTCCTGCAAACGTGCACGAACAGCCATTCCCATATTGCCATGGTTACATCCTTACCACAGTCTGACCTTTCATTTTATCACTAAAAAAATCCCATTTCAGCAGAGTGTTCAATTTAGGAAAAAAGCCCAAAACAAACAAATTTTATATTTCTTTCAAAGGATCAAATGAGGTCACAATGGTCTTTTCAGGAAATGGGCCAATATTTGTATTGCAATAATGCAATTTACTTAAAGCAGGCAAACTTTCTTGATGTGTGTTTTTCTGCTGCCCCCTGCAAAGCTGAAGCACCCCTATAGGATTAACCATTTTGGACTGCAGCTGTTCTGCTGGCTGCAAAATGCAGAAAAAGCCATTAAGATCACTTGGCCTGACTTTAGCAGAGCAGCGTGCTCAAGCTGGTGTCAGGAAAATCCACAAACACCAGAGGTTTATGTCCAAAAAGGAGACAGAGGAGTCCTGCAACTTTACTCGCATAAAGGGAGAGTCCACCGGAGCACAGGCCTGCAAACTTTTCTCGCCCAAGGTTTTGGAGGGTGCAGCCTCTTTTTATCCTGAACTCCCAGCTGCACCTTGCCCCCTTCCTTTCCCCATTGGCTGAGGCACTAGGATGATACAGCCTTCCAGAACTGCTGACCACATATTCCCCCCCTTGAACCTACTATTTTACCCCAAAGTTCAGAAACTCAGGCTTGTGCAGACCCCACTTGTCTGGTTCAGGAGCTGGGTGGGCTCTGCAAGGAACCTGCTGCCCAAAGTTAGTAGAGACATTAAGCTCCTTTTCAAAGATGTTAACACCCACACCTTCACCCATAAAATTGTTTGTGAAGACATCAGCTTACCTCTCGCTGGGAAGGCATCCAGGCTTCAGGCTTTTGCACTGAGTGCTGCCAGCTGGAGGTACTGGGCACATTTCCTGCTCCACCAGTAACTGCTACTGGTACATTGCAAGTGTCCACTTTTACTGACTTGGGAAACAACCCAGGTCCTGATCTGTCCTGTTACCATCTGATGGAAGGAAGGAGGAAAAGATAAACAAGCTTTTGCTTCCCAGCACTGCCTTGGGTGGCAGCAGATTTGAACACTCCCTTATTGCACAAAAGAAAACTTGTGTTCCTAGGAGGGTTGGAACAAAACGTGTCTCCTGCCCCTGCTGGCTGGGCTGCTGGAGTAGCTCCCCTCTGCCTGCATGCAGAGGCATCGTGAAAAACGCCAATCACTTGGTTTTAAAATTTTAAAAGTTTAATAGTAATAAAATGGTTATAAAAATAGTAATACAATTAGAGTAATAATAATTTGGACAATTTGGATTAGGACAATATGAGACAATAGAAACAAAGAGTTATGGATGTCCGGGTACCTTTTTCTGGGCAGCACAAGCCCGAAAAAGGACACCCGTTAACAGAGGATTAACCCTTAAAAACAATAACCTGTTGCATATTCATACACTTCATACATGATGCATAAATTCCATTCAAATACAGGATTCAGTCTGGTCAGTGTCAACTTCTCCCTCTGAATCCTAACAGTGCCTTCGAGGCAGGAAGAAGTTAATTTCTTCTGATAAGAGGGCAATAAATTATTTTTCTCTGAAAGATTGAGGTGTCCTGTGGCTGCTATCTCACTGCAAGCCCTTTCTTTAAAAAAGTATCCTACATAGCATAGTTTCTATTTTAACTTTTTTTATAACCTAAAACTATATTTAACACACTACACAGTAAGAGAATTAATACAGCATTACTTTCTAACACAACACATATAATATTAATTTTAATATTTGCAAAAAGCCAATCATAAAATACGCATTTTTCATGGGCATCAAAGCAAATGCACCAGGGCCAGCGGTGTGCCGTGGCTGTGGCTCCTGGAAGGGTGCTGTTGTGGACTGGGACCCGGGGAACTGCCACATGGCCTGGCTTGGAGGGGTTCAAGGTCACAGAGCAGGGGCTGACCAGGCAGGGCAGGGGTCAGGGCAATCTGCTGGCAAGCCCATCCTTTGCTGCAGTGCTGCTGCTGGACTTGTTTCTCTTCTGGGTTTGTTGCCCCCCATGTGGCCCTGGTAGCACAAAGTGGCATTTCTGTTCACAGTGGGAAGTATTTTCACTTAACAAGGTTTGTTGATAGCAGAGTCTGGACAAGGCCTTACAAAGGTCTTAGAAAAGGCTGGAGCTGTGCCGGCAAAAGATCTGCAGAGCAGAAAACCACTGAATTTCCAGGCAGCAAAGCAGGAGCATGAGACCTCACAGGCCATGAGACAGCAAATGACACAAGTCATCCTTCCCCAGCCTGGCGGCAGCTCCCTCTTCTGAGGCCAGGTCAGGCTGGAGCTGCTGCCCAGGAAAGCCTTCTGCTGGCTCCTTGCACAAGAAGGGCTGTTTGGAAACAATGGGTAATAGAGGAAGTGTTTTCCCAGACAAGTTCAAATAAATACATGAATGAACTTCCTCTGCTCAATATCACAGGGCAGTGAGGGTTTGCTGCGTGGCTGGGCTGAATTCATTGCTGTTTGCTTTCAGAGGAAGAGGATAGTGGGACTCCTCGTGGGGGTGTGGGTGTGGCACTTTGGAGAAGAAGTCTGCTTGCAAAAAGTGCCAATGCTGATATCACCTTGGTGCCATGGTGCAAATTAAGAGCTATTAAGTTTCCTGCACTTGGTTGTGTAATTGCACTGCAGGGCCTTTTGAATGCTGCATTTAAATGAGTCTGCAATTGGAAATAATGAAGGTTAAAACCCTCTTACATGATGATTCTATGATCAAATTAGTTCCTTTGACCTAGAAAGCAGCTGTGGTAGCAATGAGCTCTGCACTAGGAGTAAGACTGTAGATGGAAGTGTTGTTCAGAGCTAGCTTTAGAAAGGTACATCCACGCAAAGTGACTGAATTTCAAAGTCAGACAGGTCTGTCACACTGGAACAGAGGCTGGGCAGGAATCTGGTGTGAGAGGAAGACCGGCAAACAGAGAGAGGAAGGCAGCACTGCTGAGAGTCATGGTATTACAATTAAGCGGCCCCACGAGGTGAAAGCCATTGGGTATGTGGGCATGATGCATATCCCACCCTGCTTTTACTTATCTTGAATATCTGTTCATAACTAATACCAGGGAGAGTTTTGGCTAATCCAAAGCAGCATTATTCTATTTTTACACCTAATTTGTAGCTGGTGAGAGGGTTATTAAGACTTTCCCTTAGTTTTAGGGACTTAGGAACTCTACTTTTATTTCCTTAGGCTGTTGCTTTGAAGTTGCCTTTATCTCCAGGGCCTCAGCTAACTTCTGCCCTGCCTGTCCAGCCCACAGCTGGCCTTGGACACACTGACTGACCTGTGGGAGTTCAACTTGTCACTCTTCCACCTGAGCATCAGGGAGGAGCTGGTAAGAATTTTCTTTCTTTCTGTCCTGACTGGAAGTGGTCTGGATGCTGCAGACTGCTGTGAGCAGAGCTGTGGTGTCCAAACCTTGCCATGCCCCTTACCTGTCTGGCCAGGGAGAGTCCTTCCCTCTGGCACGGAGCACGCCCTGACATGGTGGATGCAGGAGGCTTTGAACTGCAAAGCACGTAGCATCACTGTAATCTTCACCCTTCCAGGGAGGCTAAGAAGTGGGTGGGTGTAGGAAAACATGATCTGAAGGTTCCTGGCTGCCCTGGACAGTGAAGCAGCACTGAGCAAGGCTGTGACAGCCTCAACATGGTTGCCTGTTCCAAGAGGGAACAAGGCTCTGGGATATAGGTGACTGCCAGTTTGTGTATCAGCATCCCAGAGGATGACATTCCGCTGTGTAATCCCAGCAACTCTGTCACGTGCAGTGTGCCCCTCAGCTGCTCAGACGTGGATGCCACCACCTGCACTGTCCCATTAGTTCTAAGATCCAGGTCTGAAGGATTTTCAGGCTTTCCCCTGGCTCTGCTCCAGTGAACTCACAGACTTCTGAGCCTTTCCTTGCACTGTCTCGCCTGAGCCTCCCCTGGCTCCTTGAGAGCCCTCTCCTCTGCATCTGCAGCCATCTGCAGCCTCTCTGAGTCTTTGTTTCATCATCTCCCACTGAGAACTCTTCTTGGTGCCCTCACATCTTGCTGATGTTCAGCATCATCTGTGCTCCAGAAGGCGAGACTGTGCTTCCCCTGGGATCCTGCCTCCAAACCCAGCAGGGTGTGTGTGTGGGCGTGTGTATCATCTCTGCCCAGCATGGATGCACATTTTCCCTCCAACTGCAGCATTTGCTTGATGATTAGGGAAATGCAGGACATAGTGGAGAAGGTGAAGACTTCACAGCAGCTCTAAATCCACCCTGACCTTTACCCCTTTCCCCTGGATTGTGTTGCCATTTACACAGAGAGCCCCACATTCAGTTTGGGGGGTTTCTACACTGCGTTGAAAGCTGACACTGGGCAAGCCATGTAAGCTGAAGCCCTTGATTTGCTTCAGCCAATGGAACAGCTTTTCGCTGTCCTCGCTTCTGTTAAACCCCCTGATGAGATTCTGGCATACCATGTGGCCAGGGGACTGCAGGGAGGATTACTGGTAGGACTCACAGAGACATCGGCTCCTGTGGAGAGTGATTAGCAACTCATCATGCATTCCTGGTTCCTGAGAGCCTTCGGGAAGCTGATTAGGGCACCGCAGAAATTTATTCCTGTCTGGGGGCAGGGGAGATTGGAGCTGCAGCAGTATCGGAGCGCATGGTCAGGGGATGGCAGCAATGTTTTTCACACTATTTGTATCTGATGGGGGGGTCACTCACAGCTCTAGGAGATGCATTATTACACTGACACTGTTGTGCTTGACATGAAGAGCTGAAAATTGCCGTCCGAGCGTGGCCACAGCCATCCGGGCATGGTGGGCGCCGGAGCGGGCAGCACGGCCAGGGCGGTCTCTGCCGGGCCTGGGCGCTCCTCTGCCCGCCCCTCACAGGCCCCTCTCTCGGCAGCGCTTTGCCTTCAGGATCTCACTGCCACCACCGTCCCGCTGGGCGCTTAACAGCGGGTCTTCCAGCTCTGCTGGGAAGAACGAACAGCCCGGCTCTCTCCAAGGACTTCCATCCTCCGGCCTCCATCACGCACTGGGGACTGGGACGCACGGCTGGGCTCGGGCTGCGTTGGGCTGGGTGCAGCTTGAGGGGACCGCCGCGGCTCGGAGAGGCCGGGCTCGGCTCTGCTGGGTTCGGCTGGGCTGGGCTCGGCTCGGCCGGGCTCGGCTCGGCTCTGTTCGGCCCGGCTGCGGGCCAAAGCGCTCGGACTGCGCCGCCCGGTTGTGGTGTCCCGCGCTGTCCGGCAGGGGGCGCCTCCGGGCGGCGTCTCGGCCAGTGGCGGCCCGCCCCGCCCCGCTGGCCCCGCCCCTCTTTGTTGCGGTGGCCAATGGGAGCGCGCCGCGGGCGGGCGGGCGGCCGGTCGCGCGGTAACGCGCGGCATGGCGCGCGGCGCGGGGCGCGCCCCCTGCGCGGCCGCGGCCGGTACCGGGGTCGGGACGGGGCGCCCGGAGCGAGCGGGCCGGCGTCGCTAGCGAGGGACCGCCCCCGCCCGGCCTCCTCCGCACGCCCGTCACGGGCGCGCACACACACACACATACACACATACACACACATAGACATAAAGAGCGGCCGGGCGGCGGCGAGGCCGTGGGGCACATCCCGGCAGCGGTCCCGGTCCCGGGCATGGCCGCGGGGCCATGACGGGCGTGGCGGGCCGCGGCGGCGGCTGCCGCGGGAGCGGCCGGCGTGCGGCGGCCGGCAAGGAGGGCGGCCGGTCGCGGAGCGCCCAGCCGCGGGCGGCGGGCGGCGGCAGCGGGAGCGGCGGGGGCTCGGAGGAGGAGGAGCAGGAGCAGCAGCGGGACGGCGGCTCGCTCTTCCTGGTGAACAAGAGCGGCTTCCCCATGGACGGGCAGACCTGGGAGCGGATGTGGGGCCACGTGGAGCGGGTGCACCCCGACGGCGGTGCTGTGGCGGCGGCCATCCGGAGCGCCGCCCGCCTGGCTCGGGTAAGGCGGAGCCGCCGAGTGTCCCCTCGTGCGGGAGCAGCGGGTGGCACCGAGCCCGATGTCGGCGTCCGGCGGCCGCCGCGTTCTGTGCGCGTCCAGCGGCCGGGCAGGCTCCGGGCCGGCTGGGAGCGTGTGACACCGCAGCCCGGAGGATGCTCTCGGGGCACTGCGGAGGAGGATGGGGCATCTGCTGTCCGATAGCGCCCAGGACGGGGTACGGGGGCTGCGGGGTGCTTAGGGGCTGCAGTGGGCGTCCTGGGAACAAGCAGAAAGAAAATTACTCCTTTTAGCTTGGGGAGAAAAAAACAGAAAACAAAAGTTAAAAGAAATCTTCAGGGACTGAGTGAAGCATTTTGTGCAATTTAAAGCAGGTTTTTCTTTTGCTTTTGGAGCACAGGTGTTTCCTTAAACACAGCGTTGCTCCTCAAATGTAACAAGGGATTTAAAACTCAGACATTTCTTTTCCAGTATGTGGAAAGATTCCAAATGCTTTTGTCTGGTACGTTCCTCCGTACAAGCCCCAAATAGCTTTGCCTCACCCAAGTCATTTTCCTCCAGACAGCAAATAAAATGTTGGATGTCTGCTGTTGTTCCAAGGCTTCCTGACACTGTGCTGCATTACTGATCACAATGTCTTTTACACTCTCTGCTTTGGCAGACTTTGAGCTTGATTCAGTCCTCACATCAGGCAGCATTAATGTGAGCTGACCGCTGAAGTCTGGCTTGGTTCATACCCCTCTGCGTGCTGGGGTGAGATGGTTGGGCTGCTGCTGTCATGGTCCAAGCTGTCAGTGATACTGACATGAACCATATGCCTGTTCTTTTCCTGGAGTAGAAAGGAAATTCTGTGCACAGGGAAGTTGAAATCTAGCTGTGTAGTGCTGTATTGAGAAGGTGCTTGTCAAATAAGCTGCGGGCTGAAAAGGCCTTTTCTGCAATGTTCAGTCCAGTGCAGGTGCAAAAGGGACCATCTCTCTCCACTCTGCTCTCCTTGTGCTGGAACCAGCCTTTGTTTGGATGGGGGAAGCATATCCAATTAAAGAATAATCAGGTTATGCTGAGTTTGTGGTTCCTTGTTATGGTTCATCTTGTACTTACACAAGGACTTGAGGTGGAAGTGAAGGGGCAGGGACTGGGGAGAACTTCTTGTTTCAGCAGCCTGACCAGCTTATGCCAGTCTAGATGGCCTGCAAGCCCATTTGGTGTTAAGAGGTGGCAAAGCACGTGCTAGACTTGACTTTCATCCTTTACTTCCCAGCTCCAGAGCATGTTGCTTTTACTGGTGACACCCGTGGTGACTGACAAAGCATCTGGTGAGAGACATGCCAGTGTGCATGTCTGCCTGCACACTGTATTCCTGTGGGAATGTCCCAGAAAGCATTGCCCATGGCTTCTTCCTCAGTGCCACAGCTCTGGGCTCACTCCCTGTAGCATCTGTGTAAGCTGGGCAGAATAAAAATGTTTTGAAATCTGCCTGGCCACATCATTTGATGTTGACGATCAATGCCCAGTGCTGTAGGAGTTGTACTCCTCCAGAGTACAGATTTTGCCCAGAAGCAAAATCCCTGTTACAGTGATTAGTTTCTTCAGGGGCTGGAGGACCTGGTGCCCTCTGTGACTAAGCAGCTCTTGCTGGCTAAGTGTGGCACCTCTGGGGTCAGAGAGTGGTTTGGGGACTGTCTGGTCCTTATTAGGGCCAGCAGAGCTCAGGTGAGCAAATGAAGGTTAGGAGCAGGGTTGTTTTTGCCAAAGTGGTAATGGATTACCAAAGTTGTGATGGCAATTTCTGGGTCAGAGTAGGATTGTGACTGGAGACTTGCTCCTTAAATGGTGGTACAAATTATTTTAATTGGCTTGTGCTGCAGGGTATGTGTCACCCTGCAAAAGACCAGGTTTGGGAGTGATGAGGGAAACTTTTGCCTGTGAGAAGACGATTTGTAATCTGCTTGCATGGGTAGTTGGTTCAGGCTGACTGAGTGGCATGTGCAACTGCTCCATTTCTGCATCTGATCTGTTCTTAATTCCTAGTGATGGGAGAGAGTTTTCATCCCCTCTCCAAGAAGCTCCACTTGATTGCTCTAATCATCTTGGCATTAGTCTCAGCAATCATACACGCAGGGTGGTAAGTAGCTTCTGACTGTGCCTGTGAGGTTGCCCTTACTGGAACAAATGCAAGCTGCAGAGGTGCAGGGCTGCGTCTCTCTCGGGAGGCAGAGTCCTTACAAAAAGCTGCCTTGTCTGCAAGGGCACTTTTGGAACCTGTGGGGTCCCCACCTCTGACTGTTGGCTTGAGCTCTGCAAATAGTGCAGGCTCACAGTTTGGAAGGGCTGTGCAATCCTTTACCTGTTCTTGGAGGTACTTGGAGATTATAATAAATTAAACCTCTCAGAAGCTTTGAGGACTCTTGCCTGTCAGCCTCATCCATGCTGAGTAACAGTGTGCTTGCAGGGAGAGCTGGTAGAAAATGACTTTCTGGTCATTAAGTGAGACAGTGGATTCGGGCAAAAGGAGTTCCACACAGGATATCTGTGGTGAAGTGAGACTACAGCATTTCCAGCCTTGGGATGAGTCTCCAGCTATGCCACGTGGTGTTGCACTGCAGCAGCTCCACTGTCTGGAGCTGCTATTCCTTGGAAAGACTGACAAAAGGTCAAGGCTTTTCATCTGACTCATCTCTGAATTTCACTTGCTTTACAAATTCATGGTCTGTAGTGCTGTGTCTGCATTTCCTCTTGCCATCCATGACCTCTTGCCTGCTCCTTGCTGCTGTGGATGCATACCAGGAGCTGGAGGGCTGCATCCTCAATCACAACAAAGCTGTGCTTTCCTGCACTTGTATCGTGCAGCCCTGGCTTTTGCTCCATGCTGGGTGGGTGCCCAGGATCAGTCCTCCTGCAGCTGGGGCAGGAATCAGGGAGGGAAAACTGTTTGGAAGGAGTGGGAATGGCATGTGCCTCCCACTGCCTGGCCTGGCTGGCAGCATGGTGTGTGTCCTGCCTGCCCTGCACTGGAGAGAGGAGAGCAGTGCTGCCCTGTGTGGGCTCAGGCTTATGGATGCTCCTCCCTTCTTGCCTGAGATCTGGAGGGGCTTGAGCCTTCTGGCTCAACAGGCCAGCTGAGGTAACTGGAATATGCTCTGGTGGGAAAACCCTGGTTCTCTTTTCTAGGCCATGTTCTGGTATGTGATACCATCATCCTCCTTGGGAAATGTGATCACCCCACTTTGGAGATGGGGAGCACCTCACCTGGAGTCTGAACCTATCCCCTCTGGTGAGGGTGGCCACTGTGGGTTTCAGGAGGGGCTGTCTGTTCACACTGCTGCTGTCCCTGTGGGATGCTGTTCTGGGTCCCACAGCAGGATGTGGGCTGGGAAAAGGGTGAAATCCCCACCTCTGCAGCAGCCAGGCCCCTCACTGGCTGGGGCTCCCATTGCCTCTGTGTGTTGTGTAAATGCAATGCATGCACCTAGAGCCTCTGTATCTTTGAAGCAAAGGACTGAGTGTATTGGAGCAGAAATGGCCACCCCAGGAAGGTGTGACAGCCCTGCCAGAATTCCCTTTGTCAGCTCCTTGCTGCTTCTGGAACTTGAGCCTTATCTGGTGTGTTGAGTCCAGGTGTGCCTTCGTGCTGGAAGGGACAGGTGAATAATTCATCCAGCCCAAAGGGGCTGGGTGGGAAAGGAACCTGTGGAACCAAAAAAAAATCCTCTAATGAAGAGCTTAGGCATGAAAATCATGATTAAGAAGTGCTAATGAGTCTTGCTCATAACTCCCACTGGTGAGAGGAGAGAGCCCATGTGTGCAGGCGTGCCGGCTCCCCTGTAGCACTGGGATGGCGGGGGCGAGCTGGAAGCCTTGCCATCTGCTTGCCACTTACAGCTTGTTTCTGTGTGCCAGGAGTGTAGGAGTCTCTGGTTTGGTGTTTTTTCCCCTCTTCTCCAAGGTGTATTTACTGTTTCACTGTAGTAACTTGCTGCATGTAGTAAATTTTGTTGCCTTAGGATTACTGGTGCTCATTCTCTGAAAGCAAACACACAATCTTATCAGAGATGGGAGCTGGAGAGGAAAGTCTTTGTGGCAGAGATGCCCCATACCACCTGAACTTGCTGTTCTTATCAGTAATTGCTGACTTAAAGTGTATTAAGGACAAGGATATGTCACTTTATGAGCTTTAAACTATGGTTATGACAATGTGGTCCCACAGACACTTTTCGTTGCACCTTGTCACAGCTGCCCAGATTGCTGGTTCCTGAATTTGAATCTGCATTAATATTCAAATTGCTTCCTCCACTGTGTTTGTGATAATTGTGCTGACTTCTTTTTAGCTGTGCTTTAAGATCTGCTGACCCCGTATTTTGCAGTCTCACCCCTAAAATAAGTGGGCTTGGGACAAGGCTGTGCCCCTTTCCTGCATGGCTGCAGGCTCAGGAGCCAAATAGCTGTGGGGATTAAATGTGGATTGAGGGCCTGCCTTCTTAAAATGCTTAGGCACAAGCAGATGTCTTATGAGATTTTGGAAAAATCCCATTATGTTGCCAGTCTATATCTTTAAGTGTCTTAATGTCATTAATATTTGGGTCCCAGGTGGTCTTCTAGGTGCTGTGCTCTCCCTCCCCAGCAAACGTGCTGCAGACATATGGCAGATGGGAAATTATGCAGCCTAGGATCCTCGTCTCCTTTTATCTTTCTCTTGTGGTAAAGGAGGCCAGAAATTAGACTTGAAATGGCTTCCTGAGGGAGGAAAAACAGCAGAGTCAGTAGTGGGACTCTGCTCATCCAAACTACCCTGTGCAGGGGGGGGAATGGGAAGCATGAGCTTTCTGTGCTGCACTGCCTGCCTGCCTAGGATGGTGTTTGAGGGATGCTGGAGGCTCTGATGATCAACCTGCCATGGCCTCTCAGGGCAGGGCTGGCTCTGCTGCTGGGGCAGCCCCCGTGGTCAGCAGGATGACTTTGCCTGATGCTTGAGTTCACGTGGGGCTTAAGCCATGTGTGCTGCAGCGTTGTGTTGCACTGAGCACATGCCACTGCTCAGTAAATCACTTTTCTGCTCTGCGGGGAGCCATGCCTGTCTAACCTCTTTATCTTTTTTCTTGTGTCCAGCCCTCAGTGCCACCAGTGCCAAACTACAAGCTCTCCATGTCAATCCCAGAATGGCTCCAGGCAATACAGACTTACATGAAGATGCTGCAGTATCCTTCTCGAGTGGGTGTTCTCCAGAAAGGAGGCTGACTTGTGCCTGGTGTGAATTAACAGAGCTTTACTGAAGCTTTAGCTGGTTGCGAGGGCTTGGGATCATTTGGGGGTAAAGGGATGCCTCCAGGGATTTGTGATAGCACCAGCATCACTGAGCTTGTCACAGCAGTCCTCTGGGAGATGCAATTAACTTCAAATTATACTGAAAACTTTAACTGAAGTGACATTGGTGGGAATGGAAGTGCTTATTTTGAAGCTGATGTATGAGGATATTATGATTGGATCATGATGCCTGGAGAAATAATATGGCATTTTGTCATAAAGCCACTAAGAGAGAGCCAGTGTTGTGGCAAGCCCTTTCTCCCTCTGCCTGGGCAGCCCCTGTGGGTTCCCTGAGGATTGCCTGTGTGCTCAGCCTGCAGGGAGTGCTTGTCACTGGGGTGAGGGGCACAAGCAGCTGTCCTGACCCCAAGGTGGGCAGGCTTGCCTGTGACACAGGAACTGACCAAAGGCATCTCCCTTCCAGATGTTCCACCTTGCTTGGGGGGTTCATCAGAGATCTACACATCTGTCTAGCCTGTCTGTCACTGCCCAATTCCTGCCTTTCCGTTGCTGACAGATAATTTCAGGGAAGGTTGCTGGCCCAGATGCTGCTCTTCTCTTTCCCTTTTTCCCTAAACTCTGCCTTTTTGTGTACATGGGGAAACTGCGGGGAGGAGGAATGAGTGTAAAGTGCTGGTAAGGATTAAGAAGGATATGGGAGGCAGCTGGAAGAGCATCCAGAAATAGCAGGCAGGGTTAACTTGGGGGGCAGTCGTGGCTGGGATCAAGGCGACAGCCAAGCCTGGAGCTGCAGCAGCTGCACTGGGCAGGGGGACGGTGCTTTTCTCTTCTCTGTGGAGGCCACCTGGCCAGGACAAGAGGCTTCTTGCTTCCTGGGATTGTGCCAGAGAGGATACCGTGTCATAGAGAGCTCCAAAAATGACATTATCCCCCACCTCCCCCCATAGTGGTTTTGAAATCCTGCGTTCTGCTACGTAGCAGGAGCAGCCCTTAGGCGCAGGGTTGGGATCTGTGTTCAGAAAAGCTTCAAAGTGGGCTGGGGAGCAGCATCTGGGCTTCCTTTGAGGGCTGAGGGAGGATGTATGCTTTGTGCAGAGCACCCTGAAAGGGCCTCCTGAGTTAGTTTTGAAGGCAAGAGGGAAGTAAAGCCTTGTTTGTGGAGAACTCTGAACTCTAATTGAAGTCAGTTCAGAGCATCCTGGTGAGAGCTGGAGTTTTTATTTAGGCTCTGGCTATACATCCAGCAGCTGTGCTATTTATGCCTTGCAAGCAGCTCTTAGCTTCCATGGGGTCACCTGCTTGTGCCCTGGTATCTGCCTTGGTATCACCAGTTTTACTGGCATGAACATTCTGATGGGAATAGAATTTAGGTGCTAGGTTAGGAAAGAGATTCAACAGGAAAAGTAACCTAGCAAAAATAAGGGCAGTGTGATTTTTTTTTAATTTTTTAAATTTTTTTACAAAACTCAGTTGGGTTTTTTGTTTTGTTTTTGTTTTTACTGAACAGATTGTTTTCCTGGTCTGATTTATTGCCTTGCTGCTTGAACAGAAATGCACCAGGAGCAGGGAAGAGGCTGCTTCTGTTGATGCTGCTGTGGGGCAGCCTGCGGTGCTGAGATTTGGTTGACTGCTGGCATCATTTGTGATGAACTTTTCTGCAATTAGTGTTAGCTAATGACCTTGACTTGCACATAGCTGGTGGTTTTCATTTCAAGAGCATTGTGGTTTTAGAGAAGGGTTTATATTTTCTAAGTGTGAAGGCATGCACCTGCAATGGTTTTGGTTGACAGGTCACATGTGAGCCATGAGGCTGATGGAGTTAAAAGACTTCTAAAGGAAATAAGTTTTTTCAGACTATGGATTATGTTGATTGGTTTGGGTAGGCTATTAAAGCTTTCTCTTGCCCATGTGGGAAACTTTTTTCCAAACTTGCAACCTAGTAGTGAGCAGGACCTAGTGGAAAAGAGAATATATAACCTTTAGGTGCTGAATTTGGGTGTCATTTTAGATGGTCAACCTTAATACATGATTCTGCACCTACTGCTGTTAATAAGTCATATAAAAAGACAAGTGAAAAGTTTTGCTTTACTTTACATGCCACGTGTTTCATATCTGAGAGTCAATGGCTTTTGCTGTCTGTTTTGTGTTTCAGCAGGAACTCAGAACTGAAATTCACCTTTTCAGCAGTGTTATTTTGTTGCTTGACTGTTCAAGTTACTTTCCCTTAACAGACAAAATACAGATACAATCACACGGGAACACAGTTCTTCGAGATCAGAAAAAGCAGACCTCTGAGTGGGTAAGTGCCACTGGAACTGGTCTAGTGCCCTTGTCCCTGATCACCTGGCATTCAAGCACTGCAGCACATGGCATGGGAGGGCTGTGTCCTCTGTGCCACAGCTCCTCTGGCAGGGCCAAAGCTGCCTCTGTTGCTGCCTTTGCAAGCAGTGTCCCAGGGGTGCCAAAAGGACCATCAAGCCCATGGAGTGGAAGGGCTGCTCTCACTCTGCAGCTGCGTGGGAGCTGCTTGGCTGCAGGCCAGAGCTGCATGCACAGGGCTGGGAGAACTCTGCTTACTGGTGTTGGGCTGGGAGGGCTGGGCTGCTTTTCTGGAAACTGAGTAAATCCTGATATTCTGATTGTGCTGAAATGCCCTTTGCAGGTGGTAGGAAGGGGTTAGCTGTGTGAAGTGCAGCAGGAGTTTGGACATCCTGGACACAGTAGTTTTCCCTGGAGGCTCACAATGGACTGTTTAAGCTGTGTCTGTGCTTCTGCCTTGCTGCTCATCTTGCTGTTTTGTCTGTGTGGTGGGCTTGTGCTGGTTGGTGATGAGTTGTGCAGTGCAACTGTGAACGTGTGCCCAGGGAGCCTGGGGTCTCCTGCATGTTAGAACTGCATCATTCTTAGGACAGCTCTTTAACAAAACCTGATAAATTAGCAGGTTAGGGCAGGAAGGGTATTGACAGCATTATACTTTTATTTTAGGGTGAAATTAAGATAAGCAGAATATAATTACTCCCATAGACTGCTCTGTCTCTAGCTCTTCCCAGTTCTCTGTCAACAAACTAATGGTTCCTCACTCTAAAATTCCAGTTCCCATCTCAGCTTTGTGCTTCAGGTTTTCATCTTGCTGACAGCAGTCTTTCTCACCTCCTTTATCTAATGTTCACTGCTCTGGTGGAACTAGTTTAAAACAAATCCTGTGCCTTGAATGATAGATGGCTTTACAGAAGCTTAAACCAACTTTCAAGCTGCTCACTCATTTTTAAATTTGTCCCATTACTTTTTTCAAAGGAAGTGAAGGATGAAAATTAATTATGCTCAGCACTTACCACTTAAAAGGTCGTTGTCTTCCTGGGCTGGATAAAAGCCTGGCTTAGAGGATGGTGCTCTTTCCTAGAAAGGAACAGATACAGTGCTCACAGCTGGAGATGTGCCTGTGGCTTTGAATCACCTCCCAAGTGGAGCCATTTCCTCTGTTTATCTGCCTTAATGTTTGCCTGGGGGCAAGTGTCTGACTCCTCTCTTGTTGCTGCTTGGAACTTCTTGGAATAGGGTGGCAGGACTTCTGTGCAGTTAAGGATGGTGCCCCTGGGAATGGTCCAAGCCCTCAGGGGCTGCCAGCTTTCCAGGCACGGTTGCCTGAAGGTGGTGTGTGCTGGACCCAAACAGTGTCAAGTCCTAAGGCCTGTGCTGCTCTGCTCCTGGACTGGGTGGATGGGAGTGCTGGAGGAGTGGAGCTGTCAGGAGCAGATCCTGCTGTTCTGCTGTAGGGCTCTAACACTTGCTTGGCCTTGGTTTCTCCAGTTATGAGAAGGAGAATGCATGCAAGGCTGTCTGAAGTTCCTGTCATTTTTATGAAACCAAAATTCCAGTTGTTTTTATGAGACTTACAGTTTCTGGTTTAGATTTCAGATCTTTTCAAGTTTACCTGGCCAAGTCGGGAGGATGGGATCAGACTATTTTCAGTGGTCCCCAGTGACAGGACAAGGAGCAATGGGCAGAAGCTGGAAGTTCCATCTAAGTATGAGGAAAAAAATGTTTACTTTGAGGCTGACAGAGCTTGAACAGGCTGCCCATAGAGGTTATGGAGTCTTCTTCTGTGGAGATATTCAAAACCTACCTGTGCAACCTGCTCTAAATGAAACTGCTTTAGCAGGAGGGTTGGGCAGATGGTCTCCAGAGGTCCCTTCCAACCCCAGCTTTGGTGTTTCTGTGTGAATAGTGTGTTGAGGTGTGCACAAAAGCTTCCCTTTCCTTTATCTGGCCAGTTTTTATCAAAGCTGAAAAATCACATCTCCAAGTTTTTTTTCCTGGGAGGTGTGTTCTGCTTTGCAAGAAATCTGCTCCCAGCATGGCAAGGACAGGTGTCCTGTGCTGAGGTGACTGGAGCTGCTCTGAGCAATTTCTGTGGTGTGAAAGGCCTCGCTTGCTGCAACACAGTGTTTGCAAGCTGATCGGGCAGGATGCTGAAGGCCTCCAGTTGTCACTGGCTCTTGAAAAATGAGACTGTTCTCAGGGCTTTATTGACACTAAACATATTGCTGATTTCATAATGTGAGGGCTCAAAGCTAGTGAAAGTATTACGAGATCTTTGGCAGCCTCTCTTCAAGACAGCAGTGGCTGGACACAAAGAAGCTGAGTACTAGATGGAAATTGAATATTCATAAATTCCTGTCAAAGTGTCCTAAAGCAGCTGGGGCATATTAATGAGTTTTTCTATTATGGAGGGAGGACTTGATATTGTAGAGATTTACTGCCAGCATCAGTGTGATGTATTAGGAAATAAAAATGTGTGGCTGAGCATAGGAAGAAGAGCATAAATTATCTATGGGTGCTCATTAAGGGGTATAGTCTTGCTATAACTCAGTATTTACAGTCTCTTTAAAAAAAGTTACTCTTTATTATCAACTTAAATTTTAGAGTGGCAGACCACCACGTGGATTTGTCTAGACTACAGATAGCACTTTTAGAAATGCTAGATTTCTGTTGGCGTAGCTGTGCGAGTCAGAGTGGCAGAGCTGTGAACCTGTAAACTTGGTGTGCTGTTCTCGTTGTACTGGCAAACTGTGTCTGAAAGTGTGCCTGGGTGTCCTCTCCTGAGTTGGCTGTATTTGCATAAAATCCAAATTTACGGGTGTAGCTACATCCACTGTAGGAGTGCTTTGCTAATACAGGTGTCCTGGGGCAGTGCCCTTCACAGGCTTCATGCTGCACCTTTTTGTACTAAATAGGTAAAGGGCACCCTGTGAAGTTCAGCTCTGCTGATCCGTGTCTGTGTGCATGTGATGTGAATGTTTCAGGCACCAGTAGGACTGGTTCTCCTTTTCCCATGCTGGCTAAACCTATATTAGGCTTTTGTTGGTACGACCAGTCTGATAAAAAATGGTACTTTTGACTGACATAGTCATTCTTTTTAAAGCTTCCAGGCTTAGATCATGTGCGAGCTTTAGGAAAAAAGTGCATGTCTGGTTATCTAGTAGTATCTGTAACTGTGAATTCAATGTCAACAAGCTGTTACTACTGGGTTTACGAGGAGAGATAAGCCCTCTGGAAGCTTCTGTTCTAGGATGCAGGCATGAGGCACGATGAGAAACAAATCTCTTTGTCCTCCACACAGGATCAGGGGAGGTGCAGTACTGTACTGTTCGCTCCAGTTAAGTGCCAGCTGAACAGGGGGACCTACAACTGAGGCAGAAATTGATGTGTGGGTCTGTTCTGTGGTCTTTGAGGAACTGGAGCCCAGAAGCTGCTCTGTGAGGAGGGAGACCTTCAGTGGCTGCAGATATAATGTGTGATCACTTGCAGGAAAGGAGCGTGATAGAAGCTGTCACGTGGCAACGATGCAACCAAATAACAGGGAAGGGGAGATGGGAAATAATACTGTTTCCACACACCATGTTATTAAGGAACACTGATGGGGCTGTAAAGAAAAATGGGCTCATAGCATTTCCAGACAATAGACTGCAGAAGGCTTTTGAACATCTGCTCCTCTCTTGCACAAAGGGGGATGTTACAGATACGGTGGGGTGTTCAGCATGTGGTGGAAATGCTTTTGCTGCTGCAACAGTGTTTTTGAGAGGATTCACAAGATCCATATCTGCTCTGCTGTTTTATCTCCTTTGGCTCCTGCTAGTGCCTTTTGCTTCTCTCTTGGCTTCCTTATCATGAATGAAACTGTCAGGAGCCTTAAAATCTCTCTCTCCCAAGTTTTTCTCTAGATCTCATGCAAATACATGGGTCTGTGCAAGGAGAATTTTGTGGGAAAATGTGCTGGAAGATCTCACTAATAAATTCATTCAGTCTTGTAGGAGTCTTTCTGGTGAAGGTAATGAGGAGCCTCTCCTAAGCATGGTCATCCCTGAAGGGACTCCAGTGTGATTGGTGCCAGCTGGTGAGATCCTCCAGTTTTGGGCATGCTGAATGCTTTTAAGATTTTTCTAACCTGTATATGAAATTGGGTGCCCCAAGTGAAAAATCTGGTAGCAAAAGGAATTAATGATTCCTATGAGCTGTCTTTAGACACTGCCATTCTAAACAGAAAGCATCCTGAAGAGGCAAAGTCAACTCCTTCCAGGGCCTCTGTTACTGCAGGGAGCAAGGGAGATAGTCCTGCTTGGCTCCTGAAAACACTGAAAGAAATCTGAATCAATTAACAAGGAAATATCACTATCTGCCAAGGACTAGGTCTTGAGGGAGGAACAAGCAGCCTGTTCCTGTTGGCTACATTTGTTAGAGGCAGAAGGGTTCACTGTGGTCTGGAATAGAGATCTGCCTGGCAGACCTCAGAGTGGTGTAAATGCCACAAAGAGGGGAGCTGCAGGGTGCTTGTCTTTGGCTGTAGCAGTCTCTCCTGGAAGAGATGGGCTGCCCCCAGGGCTCACTGGAGTGTGGGGAGAGGGTGGCTCTGGGCTAATTCCCAGCTGTCTGATATATAAGAGTGTAAAGAATAGCTATATATGTGGGCTCTTTTCAGGTAACTGTCAAGATTTAAAGAAAATCCCAGAAGCAAACCCTGCTAAGGCAGGCAATTGAAATGCTTGGTGCTGTTTTTTAATTCTTTTCTGCCTTCCTTAAATCTTCTTTCACAAGTTTAATTGCAGATTTTCTGGTCACTATTAGCATCTGAGACAGTGCATTAGGAATTTAGGAGTGAGGGAAAAGAGGGAAAGGACAAATCAAAGAGCACCTGTAATGAGCAGTTCTCAAATGAGCTGAATGCTCTGTCATTTGCCATGGGTGGTTTTCCATAGATCCCTTAGAGAGCTGACAAGCAGCCTTCAACCACTAATATTTGTGTTAGAGAACGTGGGGAGGGTGGGTGCTGGGGAAGGCAAAGATAGCAGCCTTTAAAAAGAGTAAGGGAAAAGATAAGTCTAGGAACTTTGAGTTTATCTGCAGTTCAAGGGAAGGGAAAGGCAACATTAATATTGTCGGGCACTGTTCGTTTCTGAGAAGTTCCTTCTGTGAGCGTGTGGGAGCTTTTGTCAACAAGGGGGGAGAGGTGGGTGTAATAACTTCTTGTTTCATTGTGGCTTTTGATAAGGCCACATCTTATCTCTGCAGATAAGGCAGGGACCTTGAGTCTAAATAAAACTATTTGATGTAAGGGCCCAGCTTGGTGAAAAGCAGCACGTAGGAAGTGGCACTTTACCAGTCTTGCCTTGCAGAGATTGTCAGTCGAGGTGTGCAGTGCCTGTCCCAGCTCAGATTTCCCTTAATGGTGTGGGTAAGACTAATTGTGTACTGATGGATGATTGCAGTCCAGACTGGACAAGGTGACAAGGCTTTGAAAAGTGAAACTGGGATATTCAGAGTGATCTCTTGGGCTGGAACAAATAGGAGATAATTTAGTGAGGGCAAATATACATGAGAGTTGGGTAGCCAGCTGTGGAGAGCAAAAGTGGAGTTTGGTAAAGAAGATGAGCTTTCAAAAATGAAAGAAACCAAACAAAATTCACCAAAAAAGCCCAGCCAAAAAAATCCCCACCCCCAACAAAAAAGCCTCCCAACCAACCTACAAAAAAACCCCACCAAAAACACCAACAAAAAACCCCACAAAAGCCACCAGAACTCGATTCAGTGTGGGCCAACAGGAAAAAGCCAACAGCATGCTGGCTTGGATGCAAATATGCACTGAAAGATGGATTCAGAGGAAATGGGTCTGTTTGTACTGTGGTGGGCTTAGCCAAAGGACTGTGAGAAGTGAGTTGGTTGAAGGGATTCTAAAATGTAAAGAAACAAACATTGTCCTAAAATCATTACCTTGGGGGAGTGAGGGAAGAATTAAATAAAAATTGGTGTCTGCTTTCCTATTTTTACAGAGGAGAAGGTGGATTACAGTCTTTTGCATATACAAATGTCTGTAGCAAGAGGAGAGGTGATGAATGGTCTCCATGCCCACTGTGGAGAGCCAAAACAGCTCCTGATTTGATTTGCAAAAAGGGAAGGATTTAGTTTAAACATTAGGAGACCTTTTTAGGTGCAAGGTTAAGTATAGGATAGATTAGCTGGTGGGTTCCCAGGCTTTTGAGAAGCCAGTTGAAAGCAGACTGAGAATTAATCTGTGGGGAGGGATTTAGATTTGGCTTGTGCTGCCTTGGGCAGAGCAGTGGCTTGGGGATTCTCCAGGGTCTCTGCTTCCAATACAAACACAGGGTTTAAGGCCATGCTTTGACTCCAGCTTGTTAAAAGTGGAAGAAAAGCTCTCAGTGGCTCTTGAACAGGGTCACGCACATAAACCCTGAGGTCTGTGCTGGAAATGCAGAGAGAAAGCAAACTGTTGGCAGAGTGCTCCCCAGGAGTCCAGGGTGGCTGTGTGTGAGGGCACAGCCTGCCCAGAAGTGCAGGTGGATGCTGCTTTGCTGGCAGCTGGTGGTGCCTCCTGAGCAATGCTCCCCTTGCACAGACCCTCCCCACTGATCTCTGAGCTGCCAGGTCCCACTGCAGCTCCTGGGTCCAGGTGCAGCCTGCTGAGTGTGCCTGAGGAGGAGATGCTGGCCCTGCCCCTGCCCCTGAGGCTGTGTTAACCAGGCACAGGTCACACCAAATGGCTTGCAGGTTAATGGTTTTACTGCTTGGCATTTGTCCTCATGATGCACATTCATAATCAGCTGTGTTTTTCTTTCTTTTTTTTTTTTCTTGTAACTCCCATGTAGTTAGAAGTTAGGAAATCCAGTGGATTATCTTGTTTATGGATACCTCCCATGCCTCATCTGCACATAACAAATCTGAGACAGAGACTGGGCTTTGCAGTGGCCACTGCTGTGACCAGTGGGAGCCTCTGTGGGTGATGAAGGAGCCCCATTGTGTGCCTTCCCCAGGGCTGCTCTGTGCTCCCAGCAGTTCTCTGGGGTTCTGTGCCTGATTGTGAGTGTGGAGGAGGCAGGCAAACTCTAATTAGTCTTCTGTACTGCAGGCAGTGTAAGGGTGGTTGTTTACAAATGAAAAGATAGTTTCTAACTTGGATAAATGGGACATGAAATGGCTGTGACAGGCTGTAATAGCAGTGGAAGCTCTGTTGTCACTTGTATTCGACAAGAGGTTTAAAATGCATGAGGTGGGTGAATCAGAAAGTGGGCGAAGCAGACTGATGGTTTCAGATGTATATTTTCATAATCTTCTCTAATACAAATATTTTAGTCATTTGATCTTGTATTTCCTTAGAGTAGGGATCTGTTTACAAAGCTCTTCCCAGAGGAAGGATATGGATAGAGAAGACTGCAAAAGAAAAGTTATACTCTGGCTGAGTTTTCAGCTGTGCTTTTTTGGGGGGCAGTTTTTGATGTGGCATTGGATGTGACTCTTCTGGCCTTTTTTAGGCTGCTTCCAGTATTTTCTTTTTTTCAAACTGTCCAGGATTTCAGGATCTGTTTGTGGAAGGGGATAGGTTACCTACTAGGTTAATAGTGCCGTGTCAGTCTGGCACAACAGCTTTCTCAGCTGACCTGAGGTTGCTTGTCACAGTGTTGTCCCTGTGAAATAATTGTACTCCAGAGATAGTGTCTAGATTGTAACTAAACTTTGGGAACTTGCAAAATCCTGGGCATGAGTAGTTTCCTGCACTCCTGCAGGAAATTTTGTGGATTTTGCCACTTTCTCTGTCCACAGGAGATGTGGAGCAGCAGCAAGACAATAACTCAGTATGCAGGGATGTGGAGTTTCTGTATTGGTAGAGCTTTCTGCAGTGCAGGCTTTGATAAAAAGGCAATAAGTTCTGGTCTGCTGCTGAAGCTATGGGATTATGGAGGCATTTGTAGCTTTTAGGGGGCCATGTAACTATCCTCTCTATCCTGGTTTGTTTATTTGTTTGTTTGTTTTTCCTGCAGAGGAGAGCCAGGATTATTTTGAAAATAATCCCAGAGCACAACCGAGTTCAGCTTTCCATGACTGCCAGCTGGTGCAGTTCAGTGGGGCTTTGTGTTACAGTCTGAGGTGATGCTCAGGGAGTTGCTGCCAGGTGCAGAGAGGACTGCATTCCTCCCATTCACCTTCAAATCTTTTTTTTTTCTCTTCCTTTTCTTTTCCCCCCAGTCATCCTCCAGAAGTTAACAGGACTCTGACAAATCACTGAAGGGGAGAATCAAGTTCTCCAGCCATTGCTGAGATAAGAACTTGAGATGCCTGGCTCTTGGTGTACGAGAGGACCTTTTGATTCCTGTCAATTGCCCTAGCTGGAAGGACTGAAAACTGTTTTGTTTCTGTTCTAGGTTAATGGAGACAGCAAGAGAAATGACCAGGGAGTCCTTACCAATCAAATGCCTTGAAGCAGTTATCCTGGGGATGTATCCTTTCATGTGCCTGTGACTTTTTCCACTGCTGCTCTGTTGAACACAGTGCCCCTCACAGATGGTGTTTGAGAGGGCTGCAGCCAAAGGTGAGTGCCAGCAGCTTGGGAAGCTGCCCTGGTATTCATCACCAAGTTGCTGAGTTGCCTGGGCTTGTAGGTGGGAGTTAGGATGCTGTGGTGGTGGTTGCAGGGGTCCCAGGATGAGGGAAGAGATGAGAATCTTGAATCCATGTTCCAGAAGGCTGATTTATTATTTTATGATATATATTATATTAAAGGAAAATGATGTACTAAAACTATAGTAAAAGAATAGAAGAAAGGATTTCACCAGAAGGCTGGCAAGGAATAGAAAGGAATGGAATGATAATAAAATCTTGTGACTGACCAGAGAGTCCAAGACAGCTAGACTGTGATTGATTGGCCATTAATTAAAAACAACCACATGAAACCAATCAAAGATGCACCTGTTGCATTCCACAGCAGCAGGTAATTATTGTTTTTATTTCCTTTCTGAGGCCTGTCAGCTCCTCAGGAGAAAAATCCTGGCAAAGGGATTTTTCAGAAAATATGGCGACAGGATGCTGTGTGCCAGCTCACAAGCGTTGTGATTTGGCCATGCAGACTTTGCCTCCTGCCCTGGTAATCTGCATAATGTCAGGATCTGACCCAAAGTGCCCAGATAAGTCCCTTTCTACACAATCCTTGTTTACTTTGTTAGCATTTCTCTGTTGGTTGTTGTTGGAGCTTGGTAACACCCGAGGAGGTGGGTTCTGTTCTGTGTTTGTCTGATGTTTACCTGGCCAAGTCCTGTTAGCTTTTGTCTCTGAACCCACAGCCCTGCTTTGTGCAGAAACATGTGTGTGTTACAGTTAAACATTTGAGCTTCCCCTTAGCATAATGCTTGCTTCCTACTCACTCTTCAGTCATTTAGACACTGACTTGCTTCTCCGCCCGCCGGTGCTGTCACTGATAAATCATCCTGCACCATCCTCAAACACTGGAGGAGGGCAAGGCAGGGCTGCAGGAACAGATTGCCAGACACATCTTGTCAGAAATGATCAAGTTTCACTTAAAACAAATCCCAACTGAAAATGAGCCCTGAAGCAAACCTTCTCCTGGGATGTCTCTGCAGCGTTTTGCTGGCTGCTGCTGCCCCCTCCCGTGGGACAGGGAGCTGGCAGAGCCTGGCAGGTAGTGCCTGTGAGAATCCATGGCTGCCGGGGCTGGGAAGGGCACGGGCTGAGCAATGCGTGCCAGGGACAGGCCTTGGATTGCAGTCTGAGAGGTGGCTCTGGCTGACAGGGTTTCCCCTGGGAATGCTGGCAGGCTCTGCATGAGCCAGAGGGATTGGGGTCCTAGAGGCTTAATGTCAAAAAGAGACTCAAACCCCCTCCAAAGCTCTTCCCAAAGGAAAAGTCACAGAATTGTACAAAATCCTGAGTTGGAAGGGACCCACAAAAACCATGGAAGTTCAGGCCCTGTGTTGTCCAAATGGTTTTTGAGCTCTGTCAGGCTGCTTGGTGCTGTGACCACTCCCCTGGGGAGCCTGTTCCAGTGCCCAGCCATCCTCTGGGTGAAGAAGCCTTCCCTAATATCCAAGCTAAACCTTCCTGACACAGATTCAGGGCATTCCCTCAGGTCCTGTCACTGGCATCACAGAGCAGAGATCACAGCCTGCCCCTCCTCTTCCCTTCAGGAGGAAGCTGTAGACTGCCATGAGGTCTCCCCTCAGTTTCCTCCAAGCTGAACAAGCCAGGTGACCTCAGCAACTCCTCAGCTTCCCCTCAAGGACCATCTTCACTGCCCTCTTTGGGATGCTCTCTAATAGATTTATATCCTTTTTATATTGTGGCACCCAGAACTGCCCCCAGCCCTTGAGGTGAGGCTGCCCCAGCTCAGAGCAGAGTGGGACAGTCTCCTCCCTTGCCCGGCTGGCAATGCTGTGCCTGATGCACCCAGGACACGGTTGGCCCTCCTGGCTGCCAGGGCATTGCTGACTCATATTCCCTCTCCATGGTGCTGTTTTCCAGCCTCTCATTCCCCAGTCTATCCATACAACTGGGTGTGCCCTGTCCCAGATGCAGAATCTGGCACTTCCCTTCTTAAACTTCATAGGCTGGTGATCATCCAGCTTTCCAATTTGTCAAGGTCTGTCTGCAGGGCCTCTCTGCCCTTGAGGGAGTCAGCAGCTCTTCCCAATTTTGTGTCATCAGGAAACTAACTAATCATACCTTTGAGTCTTGCATCCAAGTAATTTGTGAAGATGTTGACCTGGCCTTAAAATGGAGCCCTGTGGAAGCCCACTAGTGAGTGGTTGCCAGCCTGGTGTGACCCCATGTGCTGTAAGCCTTGGTGTCTGACCCGTGAGCCTGTTGCTTACCCATTGTGCTGTATATTTCTCTAGCTGTATGCTGTATTTTGTCCAGGAGAGCACTGGGAGTAACAGTATTGAAAGCTTTCCTAAAGCCCAAAAACTTTATATTAACTGACTTTCCTTGAAGTGATGTCAGTGAATCTGTCATGCTTGCCCTTGTGTCAGGGTTGTGCCCCAAACTATTGGAATGGGGGAAATAATCCCCAGGTGGAGCTGATGCCCCTCTGCAGGGTCAGTGTGGTTTGCAGTGCTGTGTTTCTAGCAGTGAACTGATTATTCCACATATCACAGGAGCAAAGGGTGATTAATAACCATGATAACCTGAAAGTGTTGTTGCTGGTTTTTTTGCTTGCCTCAAACCTGGCTTGTTGGTTCAGTTTGGTGGTTTTGGGTTTTTTTTTTTGGTTTTTTTTTTTTTTTTTGAGAAGTGAAGGAAGCAAAATAGTTGAAAGCTATATTTTATACTATTTGTTGCCATTTGAAGCTTCTTCAGAGTTAAGATGAATTTTTCTGTCTCTAGATGCTAATTAAAAAACCCCAAACTTAGGGCAGACTTTTTTTTTTTTTTAATTGAGAAGTTTTAGCCAGGGGAGTGTATGGGTCAGGCCTTTCTAGGACTTCTGTATCCAGTCTTGGAAGTCTCTGACTGAGAGCAGGGACTGTCTGCTGGCTGGTGGTGCAGTAACAGAAGCATTTAGGTTTACAAGCTTCATGCACTATAAACCCCAGGTGTTCTGCTTGAGCAGTGGGTACACAAAGAGTTTAGCAGTGGTGAGTGGATGGGCCACCTGAATTTGTGTGTCTGGGAAGTGGCTGGTACAGAGCCTGTGCCAGAATGGAACCTCGCAGTGCTGCGATGCGTGTGCAGCATGAGGGGTTTTGGGAGGCGTCTTTGGCATGGCATGTGGGGAAGTTTGCTGGTTTTTGGCAGCCATGAGATTTTGATCTTCAGCATTGCCCTCTGGATGCAGCCACGGTGAGGCCAGCAGCGTTCCAAGGTCAGGTGCTTTCCAGTGAAGATGTGCTTACCCTCTGCTGAGTTCCCAGCCAGTGCCTTCACACAGGCCTGAGCTGAGCAGCCCTGTGTGTGTGCTAACCTCTGGTTCCATTCCGTGTGGCTGGAAGTAAGGAACTGCTGTAATTGGTGTGCTGGCAGGCCCTGAGTGTTGCTTGGATACTGAAAAAGCACAGCCCACTCCAGGACCCTCAGTGTGAGCCTTCCTTCAAAGGCCGGCTGGCGCAGAGCGGCTTAGCGAGATGCCACTTTAATTGAGCTGCTCGCTGGCTTTTTTAAAAATGGCCTTTTACTGTGTGACTTCTTAAAAAATGCTTCTCTAATCCCTCTTGGTGCAGAATTAAGTTTTGCATAATTGCCTATGCACTTGATCTTGGAACGTTTTTATAGGGCAGTGAGGTAAAGTACTGAGCTACCCTGTCTGCACACACCAAGGAAGCAGCTGCTCTGAGATGACTGAGAGCTCAAACAGATCTTCCAGCATTATTTTGCAGCAGTCTGCACAGCTCTTTTTCTCTGTGTAGCTGTCTGAACTGGCTTCATATCTCTGCTTACATGATCTGCTTGTCAGAGCCTAACCAGAAGCATTCCTCCTGCTGTCTTCCCCAGGGCATTTCTCAGTTCAGCTGTAAATCAGCTGAGTAATGGTGCGTTCAGCCCACTCTTTCTGAGCAAAGATCCAATTGATTTGAGCTCATGAAAGGGAATAGTAAACCAGAAAGTGCCAAGGGAATTTTATCTGCGCTGCATTCACTTTATTAAAACGTGGAGAGCAAAATATCAGAGGGGGAGAGGGAAGCTGCACACTGCATCCCTCCTCGGGGAGTCTTGTGGAGCGCGTCCACACTGGCTGAGCATAAATCACAGAAATCACAGAAATCACTCCTGTTGCCTTCAGCATCCTTCTCCCAGTTCATGTGAGGTAACACAGGGTATTAGAGCCCCTGGCCAATAATATCATTAAACAAGGAAGAGAAGAGCAAAAGTGTCTCAGGAGTGAGAAATTATTCAGTAGCTTTTGCAGTGTTCCTTCTTTGAATGCAATCTATGGATGGTGTTTATCACGCCTGGAGGCCTGGGTCCATCCATCTCCTCCAGGCCAGCAGGTACACCCCTGGGCTGGAAGTGAGGGTTTTCAGTAAGGGGGAGAGTTTCTTGCAGTCACTGCAGGGTATTGATGTCCGTGTAGTGCTCCTCTTTGCCTCCTGCATGCTTGTCTACAGCTCGACCCACTTGCTAACTGAAATGTGGGAAAGGAAGATGGTGCTGAATGTCTACAGCCCCTGTGGTGGCTGTGAAGAGCTGGGAGAGAGATTTTACATTGTCATGGTCTAATCTTTAGATAGTCCCCACACCTCTCACTGTAGCCAGGCACTGAAGAGTAGGTTTCTCAATCTAAGGGATGTCATCCTGGCAGTCCTGCTTTGGGAGGCTGAACCAGCTGCTTGAGCCTTTCCTCCATGGATCCTGGAGCTGCCAGGGGGGACTCTGTAGACAACATGCAGCTGTGGGCTCAGTCCACAGTAGGCAATCCCAAGCCCATGGGAAATGCTGTCTGACTCCAGCTGGAAACCTCTCTTAAGTGTTCATTGCTGGTGGCTGGGGGCCCTCTGAGCAGTTGCTTGAAAAACCAACTCTTCTGGCTTTACTGAAGCTTTATTGATAGTTTTGAGATTTATTTTCCTCCTGCTCCACATGCTGCTCTGTGCTAGCAGCTTCAGCATTGCTAAGAACTAGAGCGGCTTCCTAGCTCCCCAGCCTGCTGCAGTCCCTCCAGCTCACTGCTGCTCAGTGGCACTTGCTCACGGCCCCAGCCCTTGGGAGTGGCAGGAGAGGGGGCAGCCAGACACCTTGTAGTTTTCTGTGCTCATCTTGACCATACTTAGGCAAAAACACCCTTGCTGGGCTCTTAAGACATGAAGCACTGCCCTTTTTCAGGTATGGATTCCAGCACTTGCTCTTGTTAAACCTTTTGTGGTTGGTGGTTGCCCATCTCCCCAATTTGTTGAGGTCTCTCTGCAGCACCTCTCTGCCCTTGAAGGAGTCAACAGCTCTTCTCAGTTTGCTGCTCCCCAAACTTCCTTTGAGTTCTGTGTCCATGTTATAATGAAGATGTTGAAGAGACCTGGGCTGACGATGGAGCCCTGCAGAACCCCTCTAGTGGCAGGACTCTGGGCTGATGTTACTAATTCTCTAGGACTCTCTCCTGCCTGGTCTGTGAGCTTCTTGTGCTTCAATTTCTGCCCTGTTGCCTCTTGTCCTGTTGGCTGGCACCACTGAGAGGAGCCTGGCTCCATCATGTTGATTGTCAAGAAGACCCAGGATTAGGAGGCCACTGAGCTTTGCTGCAGCTGCTTTTGCCCTCTCCTGCTCTGCACTGCTTCTCTATTGTGCCGTGTAATTCACTCCCTGACTCTCCATCCTGCAGTCACAGTCCCAGCTCAGAAGTGTGATTACAGCTGCAGCATTGCTGTGTGCTTGCCTTTTGTTTGCCACAATACAGCTCTCCTTGGGCAGAGCAGAAAGGAAAGCTGTAATAATGATGCAGGGACAGAGGGGAAGATCTGACGTGCCTTTCCAGCCCATTTGCTGTGTATTTCATCTCGGGTGGGGACTCTCATTAACCAGTCCCTCAGCAGAAGCAACCCGTACCTAAAGGTTAATTTCCGCAGCAGTTGTTGCTGGGTTGTTTGATGGTGGGTAATTTCTGCCCTCAAAAGATTCTTTTACTCCTACTAAGTATTTAATGAGATTAAATTGCAACTTCTCTGAGCCCTTGTGGCAGAAGTGTGTATGTGTGGCGGGTGGCCACCAAAGCTTTGTATGGACTTAACAGAAAGGCACTTGGGGAGCAGAGTGAAAACCCTTTCATAATGAGGGGGAAAAATAGTGGCAATGTTTGAAAGCTTCCTAGGTGTTAATAAAAGGTAGTGCTTTTTCAGTCACACAGAATGATAAATACAATGGGCTTTTGCAGGAATCGGTCTGTAGGACACAAATTATTGTAACATGACTTTGATGTACACAGGATGCACCTTTTAAGGCCTGAAGCAAGGTGACCTTTTAAATGAGGTGAGCGTGTGCTGAGTTTTCCAGTTGACATAACGGCGCTGGGCCCCATTCTGCCCTTGCAGTATATTTATAATCTTTAATTATAAATCATCTACTGATGGTGGGGTGAAGGTGTTTTTCTAGAAGAAGCTAGTCCTAAGGCAGCAGCAATCCAATGAGACCATCTTAGGCAAAAAGGGCTGTTTCTGTTCTGCATAGGTGATGTTGGGGTGGCTTTGACGCTGCAGGGTGTCAGTGTTTGATGGCAGTGGGGCAGGAGGTGGCTGCACGTGGCCTTGGCTGGGTGACAGATGTGTGTGGTAGGGAGGTCTGTGCTCTGCTGTGCACAGTCTTGCAGACTCATGGTCATAAAGCCAGTGAAGTGCAGCGTGAGCTGAGCCCACAGTGTTGTCTGTTCCTTTATCCTCTAACACATTGTCTCCAGGCTGCTAAAGCTGATGACATCTAGCACTGAATACAGCTAAACATATTTGACATGGAACTGAAAAGCTTCCCTGTGGCTGTTCCAAAAGTTCTGTGTCAAGTTCTGTGTGTTTTTCTTGCCTGACTTTTTTTTTTGTTGTTGTTTTGTTTATTTGTGAAGCTCCTTGCTCTTGACTTCAGATTCTGGGCAGTTCATGCACCTCTTATTAGGTGGTTTCCGCATTTACCCAGAATCCAAAAGTTTGAATGTGTGAAATTCAACAAACACTGGGTGAAATATCCCCCTGAGAAAATGGTTTAGAGAGAGCTGAGCGCCACTGGTTGCTTTTCATGCAACACTATAGAATGAAGAGGAGAAATGTGGGGTGCAGGCAGGGGTCAGCATCCCAGGGAGTCACACTGGTGGTGGCATGGTGTCGTGTCAAGCTGGGCAGAACCAGAATGGAGCCCAAATAGTGTTTTACAGTCTTGGTACAAAGGCTTTTTTGTGCTCTCAGTTTCCCAGCAGCTGTCTGGCAGCCGTGCTGTGCAGGCAGGGGAGGAAGGCTGGTCACAATAACATCCCAGGATATCTCAGCTGTGTGGTGGCTCTCGTTTCACTGCTGTTAGATACCTCCTTTTTGGGCATGAGGTATGGAGAAGAGGGGATGCTGGCGATGCCCAGAGCAGAATCCTGGACAAAGCAGGTTCCTGCAGCTTCAGTGGGAACTGAGCCCGCTCCTCCATCTGTCAGGATGCCCCGACTGTCCTGGCAGTGCTGCCTTTTGGGCTGGTGTATTTTGTAGTGGCAGCACCATGAGCAGCTGACTCAAGATATGGCTCCAAGGTTACAGCAGGTGCCTCTGGCTGGAGTAACCCCAGGCTGGAGCGTTTTGCTACAGCCTTTTCTGGTCATCCCTCCTCCATCCCCCAGGCGTGGGTGGGGGCCTCAGCTGCGGAGGGGACGGGCACCTGCTGTCCCAGGGGCCAGGTGCCAGCACGTGGAGCCAGGGTGAGTTTCAGCTGTCCCAGGATTAGCAGCAGGGAGCTGCCTGCAACGTAGGTGCTGACGCAAAGCTGCTTGTGTGAGGGATTCTCAGCCTGTCCTTTCCCTGGCACGGGCCAGCAGCCTCCCTAGAAGATGACCAGCACGTAGCTCCCCTCTGAGATCACACACTGCACTGGCATGGAGCTTGGTCCTGGCCTCTGCACGTGGTGCCTTTGAAATGGGCAGTCAGTGATTCCAGGGACAGGGTTTGCTTTTTAAGAGCGTTGTTTCTGACCATGCCTCTGTGCTTATCTAATTAATTATTCATCTTGGACCTTTCCTTTGGTTCCTCTCAGCAACAAGGGTAACATGCTAAAACACTGTATGAGGAGTGCAATGGCAAAGGTCAGTTTACAGAAGGAAAGGCAGACTGTTACCTTGGAAAGGAATAAATCCCAATTTCTTGGTACTATTTGAAGACATGAGAAGATGATACTCAGTAAACTAAGTTGTATCAAACCCTCAAGAAAGGGAGGTAAACACTTTTCCCTTTGGAAGCGTGGGAGTTTGATGTAGGTATCAAATGCGGTGCTTCCACAAATCTGGGGAGGGTGGTCTGTCTTTGGGTGTGCTGACCTGAACAGTGTTGTAGTTTTTATCTTTTCCCTAAGTGTGATTAAGAGTCATTTATTTTCCAGGCAGTGAAATGGGCTTTGGCAGCATTGGCTGTATCTGGGCACAGAGATGAATGAGATGAATGAACTCTCACACAGTGAGAATAAGTTTGTGTTTACAGGAAAGCCCTTTGCCCTGGCAGTTAGAACCCCAAACCTGCCGAAGATGTCTCACAGGTGCAATTGTACCTGCTGCTTTCCCAGCACCGTTATTGCCTTGATGCAGTGCACCCCAGCTACTTAACAAACGGGCAGCCCTCCGTGGAACGATTCCCCATCAGCTTTAAAACCCACTTCTCAGGGAACTATTTTCATCACGTGGTGCTTGGGATTTACTGCAACGGCCGCTACGGCTCGCTGGGCATGAGCAGGCGATCGGATCTGATGGACAAACCTCTCACGTACCGAACTCTGAGCGACCTCATCTTCGAATTCGAAGACTCCTATAAAAAGTACTTGCATTCAGTGAAAAAAGTCAAAATCGGGTTGTACGTCCCGCACGAGCCGCACAGCTTCCAGCCCATCGAGTGGAAACAGCTGGTCCTCAACGTCTCCAAAATGATGCGCACAGAAGTCAGAAAGGAGCTGGAGAAGTTTGCCAGGGATATGAGGATGAAGGTAGGTCTGTGCACCTGGGTGTTGGGCTCAGGAGGCAGCTGTGCCTTGTCCCATCCTGCATCCTTGTCCCCCTTGTCCCTTGCTGTGTGTCAGCCTGAGATCATACAGGTATCAGGTGTGCTGAGGGGGGGTGGTGCTTGCATCTCTCTTGGTGCTGCTTTCCCAGGATTTTTGGTGTGCTTTCAAGCTCTTAGAGCTATTTAGTTGAAGGATCTCCCCTGTAGCCTGGGAAACACTTGAACCCATACTTGTCCCTGGCTATCAGGGAGCTGTTGCCCAGTTTGCTTTCCTCAATGACTCCAGAAGACGGTGATTGGGAAGAATCAGCATGGCTGGGACTGGAACTGCTGAGAAGAGTGGCCTGGTTGCAGGTAGGGGGGTCTGTGTTTTCCACCTGAGCTGCAGGAGGTGCCGTGGGACATCTGTGTCAGTGGTTGCCTCTCCTTGCAGGACATGCCAGGGAGCTGATGTCTACTACTCTCAGCTAAATCACAGAGTAGGTTATGTGGGACAGGCGAGTAAAGCGACTCCCTGACAGACTTCCCTGCTGGCTGGTTGGACTGAAAAGCTCATTGGGAAGCTGCCAGGGGCCTGCAGGGTTTGGCTGCCCTTGGGGATGAGGGGTGTCCCTGACCGTGCCGCTGAGCCTGGCATGGGCCAGGAGCTGTTTGTGGTCATGGTGGAAGCAGATTTGGTGCCTGTCCAGTTGGCTGCCAGCAGCGAGAGCAGAGCAGGTGTGTTGCTAAGTAAGGGTCTGGCTCTTGTGCAGAGGTATGTGGCATGGTGTCCAAGTTATTCTGGGTTCTCGTCCCCTTCCCTGCTAAAGGACGGCTCCTACGTGGCAGCCACGTGCCTTTTTGGCTGAGGCACCTGCCCCTTGCCCTGACCTTGGGGTGAGCCTTGCTAGTGGCATTGTAGCCCTGATGCTCTGCTGCCATCTCTCCTGCCCTGCCAAGGAGTTTTGAGGGCCACCTTGTACCATGCTTAAGCATATGGCCTTGATTACTGATGTAATTAAGTTTGGGTTTTTTCCTTCTTGTCTATTCATGCACTTTTAATACTGTCCAGAGAGCAAACAGCTGAAGCAGGCTCGAGTTCAAGAAGTCCACATGGGTGGATGACTTACTGAATTTTCTACTTGCTTTTGATAGAGGGACCAGCTCTCTGTGTGCACTGAGCTGTGACACTGGGTCTTATCCTGGTGAGTGCCTCAGGGCCAGGACCACAGCCCTGAAGCCTTGAAGCTGAAGGCCCTGCATCTGATCTTTCCCTCGAGTTACTACAGAATTCAGAGGGCTTCCATTGCGAGTGGGCTGAGTTTGGAGGATCAGGTCTTTAAAGCTGTCCAGAGTGTGAGTGTAATGCTGATGGCCCTCTGATGTTGGAGGGCCTGGAGGATGGGGGCAAGTTGGAGACCTACTGGAAAGCCTCACTGTCAGAGTTCAGCTGCCAGGCTGAGAGATGGTCACCTCTGTTCGTTGAGAAAAAAGCTGGAGAGGGTGATTTGGCTGCCTGAGTTTCTTTCAGCTGAGGCTCAAAGCCATTTTTCTTATCTCTTGCTGTTGCCAGCTCTAAAGAAAGCTGTGGATGAGACAGTATTCAGCTGGGAACTGAACTGGTGACACCAACCAATTCTTGCAGGGGGCCCCTGAACAGCTATCACATGATAACAGCTTTGAGTTCCTCTTAACCTGGGCAGGGTTTGAATAAGCCCCAAGGGACTGAAGGCTCTTTGTGTGCCATCCCTGCTACTGTATGAGGCCCTTTATTTTAAATTTTTATTTGCAGTAGATCATTGGGTTTATTGAAGGCCACTTCCTTCCCTCCCCCATGTCTCACAGATTCTGAAACCCTCAAGTGCCCATTCTCCGATGAAGGAGAGACCCCGGGGTAAGTCGCTGTCCCCCCGCCGGAGGCAGGGCAGCCCTCAGAGACGGGCCTGCAGGAGAGACAAATCGTGAGTATTCCTGCCGCCATCCCTGCTGGGGCACAAGGGGAGGCTGCTGGTGTTACTTTGCTGCACACAACTTCCCTGCTCACTGGCACGTACAGGAAAACTGCACCAGGTGCCTTTGGTAGCAGAGAGGCTCCAGAAGCTGCTGGCACTGCTGATGTCCTGGCATTGCTGTGCTTCCTGCTGCCTGATGGCCCCTTTGTGCAGGGTCCTTGCACTGTGCAGCTTACAGAGACAGGGGAAAAGTAAACTTGTCTTTCCAAAGTGACATCATCACATGAATTGTGTTCTTTGATTTTAATCAGCTCAAAAAAAACCCAGGCCACTTTCCATGTTGTTGTAGCTAAGAGTTCTTCAGCTGTGTGGGGAAGGATGGATGCAATACCTCTAAATGGATAAAACTGTGCTTCCAGATCCACAGGCCTTTTACAGCCACTGGCAATTCAGACTCCCCTCCCTTAGATGTGGAAGAGCTGAGTTCTAGCTGTAGTGCTCCATGCCAGGAAGCTGACAACTGTGAAAGCCTATACGTAACCCAGATTAGTCACATATTTATGATCATTGCTTTTTAAATAGGCTCCCAGACTACTGTCTCAGCACTTATTTATTTATTTTAAAGCACCTAACAAAGACATTAGACTAACTTTCTAAAGATAACTTCAAGATACGTTAGCAGCAGATGATTTCACAGCAAGCTTTTATTTTTACATGTTCATTGACACTCAGTCCACGTTGCTGTAGTTTGGGCTTTGTCACTGAGAGCTCCTTGTTTAGTGCATAGATAATTATAGTTGTAATGGGCTCAGCTGCTTCAGGCTTCTTCACCTCCTAGATTCTCTTTGAGGAACAGTTTCATTTTGAGCTTCTGATAGTGCTTCTGCAGTTGCTGGAGTGGATCAAGTATTTCTGGAGAGGAATGGGTGTCACTGGGCTTGGAGACTCTCCAGTTGAGGTGGTTTCCTGAAAAAGCTGCTGGGCATGTGGCTGCTCTGCAGTGACTGATCTCTCCTTGGCAGCTTTGCTTTTCCAGCACAGAAAGACAGGGAGTGTACAGGTGGCCTTGCAGGGGCTTCAGCACCTGTTACCTGCTCAGTGGTTCTGTTCTGTTGCTCTACATCAGGAGCAAATTATATGTAACTCTAAAATAAACCCTGAGTCGCCCTGACAGAAGATGCAGGACCCAGACACACTGTGATGAGCTGTGAGCCCTGAAGGGGGAATGGCATCCCCAGGTCAGGGATTAGCTGAATGACACATCCCAGTACATGCAGCGGTTGATATAAGGGGAGAAATACAAGAGGAGAAATGGGGTATTCTCTTCTCCATATTGATGGATCTCTGAGAACCTGGTGGAGTGAGAGGCCTTTGTGTTACACACAGAATAGGAAAGAGTCAGGTTTGCTAGGCTTTAGGCTGGGATCCAAGCTAAAGAATAGAATGGCTGTGCCTATCAACACTGATTTATTTCTTTGTGGGTCTCTTACTCACGTGCTGTAATTACAGCTTTCTTGAGCTTGCTGGGGAGGGGGAGAGAACTCTTTTGCTCCAGTGTGAGCTGGCAGGGGCAGAATAACACATTCATTTGAAAGGCTTCACCTGCTGATGACAAGCTGTTATTACAGCCTGGGTTTTGTCAACAGTAAAATTATATGGGCCTGCTGGGAGAAATCTCCCACTGAAGGATATGGAGTGTGAACTAGAGTATCTTGGCTGGATTGTTTCTGAAGGACAAAGGATGAAACTGTGCTTAAGGATGGAAGAGGATTTCACAGCCACAAATGTTTAACTTCTTATCCTTGTCCCTTCAGCTTTATTAGGTAAATGTTAGTGGTGGCTGCCAGCAAGCCCAGGATAGCCTTTCAGCCTGGAAATGCAGCTGCAAGGCAGGTGGGGCACATTGTAGGACAGGTGGCAATGCAGTGCCCAGTGCATGCCTGCCTAGGAGGCTGGTGTGTAGTCAAATTGCAGCTTGTTAACTGAGCTGTGCAGGAGTCCCTATGCTCTTAGCCCACAGCTGGTGTGATGCTGCATGAATACAGGGCATATAGATAGGGCAGTGTCAATCCCTCTGGTGAGTCTGAAGCTTTACTGTGTCCACTTGCCCATCCTCTGAAGTCCCAAAGCAGAAGGGTGCAGTAAGTTGCAGACCTGTTGTCCTGGTTCAGGGCAGATTTGGGAGAGAACCCCCAAAGGGCCCCCCTAGGAAACTGGATTCTACCACCCCTCCCCCAACCGGTCCAGGAGAAAATACTTCCTAGGAGAAAAGTGGAAAAAAACTGTTTATTAAACAAGAAAACTTAATATTAAACAATAAAACCCCTTGCTGCTCCAAAGGAGATGACAAACCCAGAAAGTCCCCTCCCCAGATTCCAGTTCAGCTCACTCAGTCCCTTATCAGTCCCTCCGGCGCTGGAAATGCCGTGGCCCAGGCCCAGCCCAGCCCACCGATGAGAGCTGCTGGTGCTCTTATGGTTGTTCAGTCCAGAGCAGGTGTGAACAGGTCCAGAGAAAGGGGAAAAAGGAAAAAAAAAAGCGCAGTCCAGGGAACTTCTTTGCCTCAGCTAGCTAAACTAACTAAAAAGCAAGAAAAAAAGAGAGCCCTGTCCCGCCGTCTGTTCATCCGCAGAAAACACGCAGTCCAGAAGCAGGAATGTGTAGGAGTGAGTTCAGTGTCTGAAAACAAACTGCGCGCCTCCTCTCCCCCCCTCAATCTTTGGAGCAAGTCTTAAAGGTGCAAAACTTACTAATCAGCATAAACGGAACGAGATGATTGGGGATAAAAGCATCATATAGTCAACCTAGGACACCTGTGCTGGAACAGGCACTGAAGTGTTTCATCCTCACTAGGAGTTCTTGGAGCTGGAGGGATTTGGGAGAGTTGCTATGAGTTTGGAAGGGAGGGTCATGCAGTAGTCTGGAGAATCTCTGCTCCTAAATGTCAGCTCTCCAGATCTATTTCCTTTCAATTTCATGTTGATCCTTAACATGCATGCTCTGTGACTGGCTGGCAACACTGGCCCTGTGTGTTTCCAGCCCAGTGTAGCTGCTGAAAGGGAAATTCTGCTAGTCTGTTTTATTAGGGTTTGCAAGGGGGCAGGATTACATTAGGATGTGTAAAATCAGGCAGCTCCAGTGCAGACAGCTTATGAATCCTGTGTGCCCAGCAGCTGGGCAGAGCTTGCTCAGCTGCTTGTGGTCAGGGTGTTTTGGACAGGAGGTGGATCTGTGGTGCCTCTGGTCCAAGTCTTGTCTTTTCCTGAAACTTACAGAGGACAGTCTGTTTGTGGCTAAAAGCTACAGACAGTTGTGGATGGGTGGAAATGGGCCTGTCACCATGGGTGTACAGTGACTCTCCATCCCTCCTGGACAATCAGAGAAGGTACTACCATCCAGGCATGCTTTAATTAAAACCATATTGTGACCTTAATTAAAGGAGGGAGAAAAAGGTGTGAAGAGGATCCCTAAATTGGAGAGAAGGGTAAAGGAAGGACACTGGAAGTTTCATACAGTGCATCTATTGCTGGTCTCTGACTCCTACACAAGCTCTGAGGGATGCAGCTTGTAGCTTGTTTACTGGTTAGTCAAATCCCATCTGCTCTGAAGGAATAATGAGGAAAAATGCAAACTATCTTACAGTGATTTCTGTAAGTGTGATCCCTTCCTGCAAGTGAGAGAGACCAGTGAAGACTTCCTCTCTTTTGTGAATTACTTAAATTGAGACAAACACTAGGCATGGTGCAGGGCAGTACTGCAGTGAGGATGGTGAGGTTATTATGAGAGGTAGATAAATGGCAAAGCAACAAGTTTTATTCAATGTGCCACTTGGCCGAAGAGCATTAGATGCCTCAAATGCTGTGCAGATTCTCAGCAGAGGTCTGGTGTTAGCACTTCTGCTCTTAAAAAGAAAAAAAATTTAAAAAATCCTTATTGAATTTAGCAATTAAAAAATATTTCAGAGGCTCTTTTGCACACATTTATGTGTGAGCTATACACTCTCAGTTCTTGGGGCTGCAGCTTTTCCCTGGTGTGTGCCCCAGCAGTGTGCCACAGGCAGGGCTGGGCTTTCCCTGGTTTCCAGCCTGCCTGTGGCACTGCTGCCTCTCCTGGGGCCCTGCTGCCTGCCCTGAGCTGCTCCTGTGGGAATGGGCTGGCAGCCTGCAGCAGGGAGATAAGGGCCTGCCTGGCTGTGCAAACTCAGGGGTCATATCTGCTGCAGAGTGAGCAAAGAGGAAGCACACAGAGTTGGAAACCAGGGCTGAGGAGCTGAAAGCACTGGAGCCATGATCTGCCTCCCATTGTACTGCTGGGGCTTTAGCTGTGTTTCTGCAGGGAAGCAGACGTGCTGTGGAGTACTAGAGAAATGTGTGCTTTAAACAATGTCTGCCTTTAGAAAAGCAAACACATGGCTTAGTGTGAAAGCAGCCAAGAGCCTGCAATAAATTCCCAGATTAGACACTTCCAGACTATAAATCAGCTGGATAGTTTTGGTTTGACAGCTTTGTTGCAGGAGCTTTTCCATTGCTTGCTAAAAAGAGAGAAGACTGATAGCTCAAGGTTTCCTTTGGTTCAGGCTGTTGGAATACTTAAATGGCCTAACAGCATCCCTGTGTGTGAATGGTATCAGAATGCTGGATGCCAGGAGGCTGAAGGGAGTCCACCCTGTGTTTTCTGTTTGCTGTGGGCTCTAGCCCTTCACATGGACCCAGCCAGGAGGAGGGGTCAGGCTGGGGGAGAGCCAACACGCAGTGCCCATGTGAGAGACCCTGCCTATTTGCTCCCAGCTGTTTTGGCTTTGTTCTAAAAGCTGGAGTCCTGCTCCGGGGTAGATGACAGGTGGGGTGTGTCTAGTCTTAGCTACTCATTTAGGGCCTCTCTCAAATCAGGAGGAGGGGGTGCTTCAGGCTCACATCCTAAATCCCAGGCACAGCTTGTCAGAGGCAACACACAGCTAGCTCTATTACAGTAGCTCCTGTAGCCGATTTACCAGGCTTACATTTAAGATGACAATATTAGCTCTATACACCCTCTATGAGGCAGGCTTTTCCCTGCGTGGCTGCTGAGCTCTCCACAGCTGCACAGCCGTGTGGGATCGCTGGTCAGCAGCGCCCTCTTCCCTCCCCTGTGCGCAGGCCGGCGGTGCTGGACAAGAAAGGAGACCTGGCTACACTCAACGAGGTGGGCTACCAGCTCCGCATCTGACACAGCCGTGCCACGGGCTCCAGAGGGCTTCCCGCTGCTGCCGCTGCACTTTACCTGCACTCCCTTGGAAGGAAAAAGGAACGGGACTGGGTTTTAATTTATGTGCTCTCACAATAAAAGTCTGACCTAGATAATAGGGGGTAATTGTTTTTGGTGGCGGTATTTATTTCAATTTATAGAAAAGGCATCAGTGAAGAGAACCTAAAATTAGATTTGCCAGGATATGAGATTTTTTTTCTCTCCCATCATGTAGCAGGTGACTTCAGTGGTGTGAGTTTCTTCAAATATAATTTCCCTGTACAAGTGTTAATTGAACTTGGCCTTGTGCTGGGTGGTTGCATTGGAGTAACTAAAAAATCATATTCTTAGTATTAAGATGTGCTGGGGTGCAGTGCAATTTACAAAAATCATATTCACTATTAATCTTTAATTCAGCAATAAAAGCAGGCAGTGAAGAAGTGGCATAAGTTTTTAAAGTATCAGTATTACCTCACTAGACTTAATAGATATGCAAAACTGTCAGTATTATTGTTTTCTAACCGATTTGTACTGTTTCCCAGCATTACTGGGAGTATTAAAACAGCACTGGATGTTTTACTGCCACCTGTATTATTATTTAATGCGTGTTGCCGAAAGATGTTAAGTAATAGTAATATGCAACTGTATTCTTAACACTGACATCTTGTTAGGCAAGATACAAGGTTTGAAGTTTTTTAAATGATGATAAATGATGAATAATGAATTTTTAAACTTTCATAATTTTTTAAATACTTTTGTCACAAGCTTTTAGTCTTTCTGAACTACACCGCTGAAGCACAAAACATAGAGATTGCTGTTTTGTAGAGACAAGTCAGCTTTTTTCTCATATATGTAGTACCTGGAATAATGGAAAAACTGTGGGAATTGCTAACCTGAGTCTGTGTGCTTTTCTCTCCACATTTATGTGCAAATTTGAACCTTGTCTTTGAAGGCTGAGCAGTCTCTGATGGTGATGCCTTGACACCTTGTATTAAATCAGGCATGGCAGCCTGAAGTTAAACCTTCTGCCGTGCTGTGCAGGGAGTTTTCCTGCACGTGTTGTAGTAACTACTGCTTACTCAGACTTGAATAAGGAACTATGACTGAAATAGATGAAAATCAAGCTTCTCTGCTTCCTCTCTGCTCAGTTGTATTGTTGTAAGACTTGGCTAAGGACCTGTGATGGACAGCAGTGTTCTCAAGTGACGCGGTAAGACTCACTGGGGTCCACCATGTGACTTAGGGAAGTTCTCTGGAAGCATTTGAGTGCTGCAATCCTGGAAATGTTTCATTAGGTGCCTAAATATAAACTGGATTATTGTACATGTCCAGCCTCTACCCTTTGTGCTGTGCTCATAGATGATGCTGCCATGGGCCTGGTGTACCTCCCCTCCTGGGCACTTACTTTTTTGGGATCTCGATGAAGATGGATGCTGTTACAGACTGACAGTAATGCTTATTCAAATGGAATGATGTAAGCTCCTAGGACACTTCCATCAGCCAGAAAATGAATAATTATAGAAGGAAAGAATTGCTTGTTCACAGACCTCATTGCTCAAAAAACTGAATTTCACCTGCCTAGGACAGGAAGAAAAAGCCAAGACCCAGCTAATTAAGACTTCAAAAGCTCTAGAAAGGAAACTTTTCAAAAGTGTGACACCTCTTTATCCAAGTTTACCATATCAATATCAGGAAGGCCTTTCCCATCCCTCTTTCTCTAAACTTTTCCACTCCTGTGTTCACAGTAAGGATTTTTTTGGTTAAGGAGCAAAGCTGAAGAGAGGGAAATACTCTTTTGGTAGAAATTCTTGTGTAATTTGACATCAGCTGCAGAGTTTTGGTTTCAAACTTGAAGCTGCCCAGTGTCTTGTGACCTGAATAATTTTTTAAATGACTTCTCATGGATAAGATGGTGTGGAAAAACTTTTGATCAGTTGTATCCTATAGCACAATGTTACCTGATATGTTGCAACTTTTTTCTATGAAACCATGGTTTACTTCAGCTCAAATAATGGTTGTATATAGTTTCTACCCTTGTCCAGCACACTTAATTTTCTCTTAACTGATACTGAAGCTTTTTAATGCTGTAGAGGTGTGTTGACAAATTGCTTTTGGTCCTTGTTTGAAGTTCTGCTGAAATATTCTCTTGAAACTTGCTTATGATGGCATTTGTCTTAAGTGTGGTTCAAGTGACAGCAAAGTGGTCAAATAGTATAGAAAAACATGCATGACTTTTTGGGCTTTTTCTCATCACTTGTATATGCACAGCATGAAACTTCAATAAAAGTATCATGGTAGTCTTTTTTTATGACTTATGTGTGTTTTTTTTTTTTTTGTTTTTGCTCTTAACATGGGTTGCTACAACTGAACAATGTTTTTAGCTGTAACATGGGAAAAAAACCCCACCCTTTCAGCAGTTCTTTAATATGTATGAAGAACTTAAGATGTATGAATATGTATGAAACCTTAAGATGTCAAGGGCTAAATTTTTTGCTCCTGTATAGATCAGTTAAGTTTTCTGTGATGTGGTGTGCTCTTTAAGCTTAGCTTTATTTCAGATATTTAAAAAAAGATTTCAGTGAATGCTACCTATATTTAAGCCCTTTGAATTTTAAGCAGCAAATTCTTATAGCATAAGTATTTGCCTATATGCCTTTCTTCCTTTGAAAGTTCAATCTTGCAGCCTCTGCACTGACAAAACTGAGTAAATTCCTTTGCAGAAGTGTTAAGATAGAAGTGTCCACAAAGCACTTTTGTAGTAAATTTTGAACTCAATAAAAATACTGAAGTATTATTTTGAACTCATTATAAAATGCTGCAGGCACACAAACACATTCCCCTTTGCTTGAAGAAACACACAGTTCTCAGAATAGTCCTTTTTACTGTGATTTACAATAAAAATCATTTACAACATATTCATGAAAAATAATGCCATTTGGAGTCTGGCACCGATGTTTTCCTTTATCAAAGAGTAAGCTAATGTAAAATCCTTTTTCTCCCTAAAAGACTTTGTAAAGTAAATTAGGCATTTTTATTTTTAAAAAAAGGAAGTCCCTTTAGAAAGTCTACTTTACACAACACTAATAAATCAGCATGCAGGCAAACTTATTTAAACCGGACCAGCAGTGCTTGAATTTTAAAAAAATAATAATAATCATCCTATGAGAGAGAAGGTAAAGGGAACTTTACCTACACCACAAGTCCTTTGGATATTACCGTTCAATAAGCCTGAACTCTGCTAGCAGTGGCAGGTGGTCAGAAGAGTTCTTTTCATTGGGAAGACCATTAACAGTCCAAAGATCTTTCTCTGTTACAAGTGCCAGCCTGCCAAGAAGTTTCAGACCTCCACAAAAAGAATCCTCTACTCCTGTTAGAAAAAACAAACCAAAAGGCAATGTTTATCAGTGTGGGCTAAATATCACACGTTCATACAGATCTAGAATGAGGAAAGCAGTATGGCAGCAATAATGCACAGTTGTTACTGTTCCATGCAAAGTCACCAATACGACAGTTCAGAAATTCTTCTATGATTCCCAAAATAGAGTTTCATCAGTAGAGCTCAAAGTATTCATAAGGACACTATTTTGTGGAGGGGTAAATAGAAATAAAAAGGAAAATGCATTTATTTGTTTGTTGTAGCTCCCCTGAAAAGGCTCATATAATCCAGTCCATTATTTTAGACAACAGCGTTGCTAAACAGAGTTGACACTTGTGAAGGTAAGTATCTTTTTAGAGTTACATAAAGTTACATAGAGTTACATGGTTCACATAACATTTTATTTCTGTATCCTCAAGCACACAGTTCCCCAGCAGGCAGGTCATACAGACACTTTTGCTCATAAGGATGAAGGTATTCTAGCTTTCTATTCCCTTTCATGATAAGAAAGGGATCTCCATGATCTCCTACTGCCTATTCCTGTAACTACCTAAAAAACCCACTCCCACCTCCTTCCCTAGATGGAACACCACGCTGCTCATGCAAGAGGGAACACGACTCAAGCCTTGCAATTACTACACACTTACATAGCATGGTTTGGGTTGGAAGGGATCTTAAGGACCCATCAAGTTCCACCCCTCTTGCCATGGGCAAGGGACACTTTCCACTAGACCAGGTTGCTCAGAGCTCCATCCAGCCTGACCTTGGACACTTCCAGGGATGGGGCAGCATTGGTCCCAGTACTGATCCCTGAGGAATGCCACTTGTCTCCACCTGGTTATTGAGGCATTGATGGCAGCTGTTTGTTTCCAGCCAATTCACGGAGTGGTGGAGTCACCAAATCCATCTCTCCAGCTGCTGGGCAGGACCATGTCAAATGCCTCGCACAAGCCCCGGTAGATGTTCAGTTGTTCTACCTCTTCCACAATTACTGTAACCCTGCCACTCAAGGACACTGGATTTGTCAGTCATTATTTGCCCATCATCAAAGAGCAATCAGCTTCTTAAGCTCAGGTGGAGAAATTTCTCTGAAACCCTTCCATGATGAGTAAAATTTAGATTTCCTGAGCTATGTATTCAAGTTAGACAACTACTCAGCAACCCTACCTATTGCTTCCAGAGTGCAGAGATGATTCTGGGGAAGTTGTGTGCTTTCAGGACCAGTACAAACTGCAGCTGTAACTTTTGACAGAAATACTTGCTGTGTGAAAGTTCTCAGCAAATTCAGAACTTCCTGGCTGACTCTGGTACTTGCTTCCCAAGAGATACTTTAAAGGACTATCCAGCAACTGCTGAACTCCTCAGAGAGTTCAACAGCTTCATCCTTTGCCATCTGCCAGCTTTCCAGCCCTTCAACAACTCAGCAGCTGTTTGCTGCTTTAAAGAAAAGCTTTTTCACTGCAAAGATCTCTAGAGCACATGTCCACCAGGTCTTGAGACAAATTTATCATTTGGGACAGCACGTGCATCTCTACAAAGGAGCAGTTTGTTGCCACAGAGAGCTTGGTCTCCATGCAGTGGTTAAAGTCACTCAGAACATTCAGCAAAACTGTGCCCTGCAGGACTCAGGTAGATACTGAACCCTGGTTACAGGAAATCCTGGCAGGTGGATTTTTTATACCAAATATTTAGATAAACATGACAGCATAAAGCACGAATATTTTAAAATAAAACCCTTTAAATGGAAAAACCAATCTGTGACCCTAGACCACATTTAAAATGCACTTGTACAGACTTTGGCCACTTTAAATACAGAGGCCCAGGTCATTAGAAAACTGAAAATCCAAACCATGGCTTAATTTCTAAGAGCTTATGAATAAAAACTATACTAGTTTAAAGTAGTTGGAAAATTCAAGTAGTTGGTTCTATTCTGTGCTCTGATGTGAGAGCAATCTATTTGAAAAACAAGTTCAAAAAGAAAAAAGTGCTGTATCTCTGCTGGAGCAATGATAGTGCTGATGATGCAAAAAATATATATTGATTGTGCAAAAAATATATAAACAGGTGAATTAGGATTAAATTCTGTGCAGAGACGCACTCTACAATCACACAGCACTCCATTAAATCACATGGCATTCAGAAGTAATTTAAACACTTCCCATACAGTGGTTTTTCAGTCAAAGCTTTTGTATTTGCCATTTTACATTAAGGTAGCATTTACTGCACAAGTTATGACAAGTGAGACTTCTGTGAATCGACTCAATGAATTTTAACAATCTAGTCTCAAGTTACAAGAGATGAAGGTGGTGTTTTTATTCCACATACTGAAAACAATGTTAATTTATAAAAATCAGTGGCACTGTCCAGTGGTAGCAGGAATGGAATCCAGGTTTCTTTGCTCCAAGTTCTGCAGAGACATTTATGTACTAGCACTGCACTGATGTTTGTTGATGGCATGAAACACAGAACTCATGACAGCATGGAAAGCAAACTGCTCAGAAGCACCCACGGAACCAGTCCCCGAGCAGTAAAGCATGGAGAAACAATGTGATAGCCATGACGAAATTCCCACAGAGGTACCGCGACTTTCTTGCACCATCTGGTGACTTTTAGCTGCAACTGCAAACCGGAGAGTGATGGCTGGGCCCGTGCCAGTGACCGTGCTCAGAGCAAAGGCCAAGAGTCTGTTACTTGGCACAAATTACTGCAAGACAAGCTGAGAAGTAAATTGCCAGGAAACGGTTCGTTTATCAGTTTTAATGCACATCACAAATTGCTGTTCACCATTGTGTTGATCAGATGATTGGGAATACTGCCTTGCTATAGGTCTGGCCTGCATTACTGACAGCAGTACTTCTCAGGTGCTACTTCCACTGCTGCTTTCCTGTACCCCAGCTTGTCTCCATGCTGAGACAGAAACCACCCAAATGATGGTTCAGTCAGATGAAAAGGGTGGCCCTGTGTGGCACTACAAGTCCAGCTGTGATGAGCTGACAAGGCCAGCCACGTTTCTCAGGTAACAGCTGACATTCAAAGCACTACCACAAACCTCTGAGGAACTTCAATGGATGAAATCACCACTACACTTCTCTTAAAACAACAAACAATATTCTTGTTTAGCATTTATGAAAATGAAAAGTTGGTTTCTTTACCTGGCTGGTCAGCAGTATCATCATTTGCTGCAGAATAGAAAATATAATCCACGGTGACAGCACTTCGGGAATGACAAGTTGTCACTTCTGGAATCCCAGTTTCAGGGAAGTAATGAGAATACACTGAAGACAATTTAAAATGGTGCCGCAATTTCGAAGACAACCTAAAGAGACATCAAAGAAAAGAATTTTATTTTCTTCCATTACCAAGAAGGAATAAGCAATGAAGAAATACCCCATAGTTCCTGGGTACAAACAAGATGAATTATCTGGACATGCAAACTAGTGTTTCTGTCCTGCAAGCCATCCTGTAGCCTTTTGTGTGAGGGGCCTAAAACTCTGAAGGCAAAATGCAGGCAACATTTTCAAGTAAAATGCTGATCAGAACTGGCTTAGCTGACACTTTACTTATAGATAGCTTTTAACTCCATATACATTCTGTAAGCATTCACATGTCCTCACTCAGCAATCTCTCCCTGACACTCAGGCAGAAATGTCCATGAAAGCAGCTCATATGAAAGCAACAAAACACAAACTCATCTAACCAGACCCTTCAGCATAAAGAGAAATTCAGATTTTTCGAGGATTTATCCTCCCCCAAGCTAGAGGTATCAAGTTCCAAGTTAGGCTATGCTTATGTTTTTCTTCTACTCAGGCTCCCATTTTCTGTCTCCCCATCATTTGTCTGTTCCTCTTTGGTTCAGCCCATCTTGTCTCACCTGTCTTTTCAATCTTCAAAGCAAACTGCAAAATTGCACCTTTCAGCAAAAGAACTCCTGTCTCTCAGACATTTGCTTCCATCATCTCAGCAAATCATCCATCCCTCAGCTGTACCTGCCTCATCCTGCATTTTGTGCATTTTGAACCTAGGCTGCAATGTGTTCTGGTTGAAACCCAAGCAATAAAAAAAAAAAAACCAAAAAAACCCCAGCATGTTACCTTGCCCTGATTCAGAGCAGAGACAAACATGCCAATTGAGATAACACAGGCAAGCAGTAATTTCTGCTTTTGTTACCTGACATTCCTTTTAAGATGAGGGGGAAAAGCCCTGCAAGAAGCATTCAGCATGCTATGGATTTAAACCATAGCATAGGGCCTCCTGTTTGTTATCTACTTCTCTCAGAAATGCCATGACACCTTTTTCATCACCAAGAATCACCAAGAGTTCTACTATGACTATCTGCAGTGATACCAAAATCTCGTTTCTGGTAAGAAATACCTGACTTGGAGCCTACCACCCCATACATACATTTAGGGCAATTTCCTTCTTCTATGCCTTACTTTATATGCCTTTACCAGTTTGGTAAATGCAAATAAATTCTTGCTTTCAAAAAGCAGTTATATTTTTCTCCTCAGCAGTCTAGCCACGGCTTCCTGCTTCTGAGTGGAAGTTGTAATACCAAATCCATAATATTCCACATTTCTCAGACTCAAAGAACTTAAATACTCCCACAGAACTCAAGACAAGGAAGATTTTATGACATTTCCAGTTCCTTTCCCTCCTTCCTCCCAGTTTCACACTGTATTATAAGATTTTATACATCCATAAACCAGTGTATCAAAAAACAATAAAAAGAGAGAGAAGTGCCAATACTTCAGCAGCTGGACAACACTGGCTTATTTTTTTCCTCTCCCTCTTTTAAAAACATGGCTTCTGCAAGTGGACTGAAGTTCACATGTTTCTTGTAATGTCCCTATAGAGGATGATGTTCTGTTTATGTCAAGAAGGGATTAAAAAATGCCAGAAACATTCTTTAATGAGCAGACAGAAAGTACCCTCTAGATAGCACTGACACCTCAGCCCTGCATTCTGAGATAATATCCAAGTTCCTGGAAGAACACACATTCCATTATTGCCAGTTCTAGTCTTTTGCTGTCTGATCAGCCTTTTAATGTTTTAATGAACAATGATGTTTTTGCCAAAGGGCAGACTGGGTGATCATCAGGTATCCACAGCTGGAATCAGATATAAATTTGGTCTAAAACCAAAACCAGCCCCCAAGTAACTAGCCAAGGGCTTCCATTTTTTCCCCCAATACATACTTTTCAGATGCTATTACAATCTCCTGCATGTTGTCCGGTTTTGCTGCTTCAAATTTTTCTCCTGCAAAATAAAAATAAATTCAATTTATATTTAAAATAGGATATAAGTGAGACCAATGCTGAAGAGCTACAGTAAAATAAAAAAGTACATTTAAGTACACTTATTTTTTTTACAGCAGAGAAGACAGAATTCACCAAGCTGGATTAAATTCTTCTGCTCCATTAGTAACATCCCTTCTAAAGACTCTTTTATTTTATACTCCAATCATTTAAAATTGCTTTTTCTGTCAAAGGAAAAAATAGTGGATGAAAGATGTAGCCATACTCAGCAAGGAATCACTTGCTTTTCCCAACTGTTCCATGAAGTGCCAACACTATAATTCATAAACACTGAGGCACAATGCAGGTCCACACTATGTCCATGTGCTGCATTCCTTCACCTCCCTCTCCCAGTCACAGCACAGCTGCCTTTCAGGATGCAGACACAGGAGTTTAAACATTACACACCAATTCCTGAAGGGTAATTTCAAACTATTATCTTATAAAGATTCAAATATGCAAAGTTTATGTGAATAAATCACTTTACACTCTAATGAGCCCAACAAGAAAGTTTTGTAAGCTCAAGACTCACTGTTTTTTCCCCCACTAAAACAGAATGTATGATTTTCAGTACTAGCTGAATGGTACTTTCAAAGGCTCACAAAAATTCACTCATTCAAAAACTGACCTGCATTTTCTTCCTTTGGTTGCTGTTTTATTTCATATACACAGTTTTGTGAAATACCTAATTTTTTTGGCCAAATTGGAATAGATAAGATTCTTTGTCCCCTTGGAAACTGTTCTTGTCCAGAGACCTGAGAAAGACAATAAGCTTTTTTCAGATAAAAATCTGATTTAAAAAACAACAACAACAAAAAAGAAAACCCACCAAACAAACCTGAAATAAGTGAACATTTTTTTGTAAAGTTTAAAGAAAAAGGGCCAGCCCTTTGGAATAATTATAACGAGTCAAATCCCTGTAAAAATAACATCCATTATGTACACCCACTCTGTTTATCTGTAGCAAGTTCTTTGCAGGTACCCAATTTTTCCAGATGGTTCTTGTGACACTGAGACACTTCCAAGCACACTTTTAGCAATGTGACAGCACTGGCTCAGCAGTCAGAGCTACCCAGCAGACACTTCAGCTGCAGGATGCTGATCCTTCTGGGAGCAGGTCAAGTCAAAGGGGGGCTTGAATCAAGTCCCTGCTAGCAAAGAACACCCAGTGGGCTATTTTTTTGGTCATGTTTCCTCATTTTATGTAGTTCAGTCACTTCTATTACATAGCATATGACACATCCAACAGCTGCATACAAGAGCTCACAAGACATCTTTCACCATGAAACAGTTGAGATTCAGCATCTAATTGCAGCTTTGCTTTTACAATTACTGTAGCCACCAAGTTTATCTACAGTAAGTCATCTTCCCACAGAGCACACAGTAGGTTTTTGATTAAGTGGTTATTTTATCCTACTTAAAGACTGGGACACTCAAACACAGTGATAAAATCATCCAAACACAGTGATACAATCATTCTGTGGATTCACTAAATTTCAGGAATGATTGTTGGTGAGTCTGTCCTTTCAGAATGCTGGGAGAGGACACAGTATTCCCTAAGGCACAGCTAATATATCCAAACTTATTTAACTGCCATAACTTTTGCTTTGCAGGCTGCTGACAGGGCACTAAGAGAGGCACTGCAAACGAAATAATCACAGCACAACCCAAATACTTCTCTTTAATCAGCATTAACCATTTTTTGGTGAGAAGTGAGAAGCACAGCCTACCTTCCCTATAGCAAGTCCTTCATAATTTAACTTTCCTTCCTTTATAAATCTGTACAATGGAGAGCCAGGAACAGAATTGAAGTCCCCACAGATGATAATTGGGCAGAAAGAGCCATCCTTCTGAGGAGCAACACTGGCAATCTCTGCCAAGAGCATTGCAAGCTGGGTCAGTTTGATGTCCCCTCTCCTTGGGTTGTACAGCAGGTGTGTATTGGCAATACAGATGGCAGCATTGGCTTTACAGTGAAATCTGGGCTGCAGCAGCAACACCAGTCCAACGTTGTCCCTGTCCAAGAGCGGGATATCACGGCGAAAAAATTCCACTGGGTTTGAGGAAATCAGGCTAAATTTGGAAGTTTTGAAGCAAATGGCACAGCCATCAGGTTTTCTGCCTGTCCTCATTTTATACTCACAGTGGTACCCTGCAAGAAAGGCAATTAAGAACATAAAATACTATTGTATAAATAGAGATTTTAAAACAAAGAAACAAACAAACAAAAAATCAGAAAGATCTCGCTGCTTTCTCACATAACAGTCAACCTCCAGTCTGAAGTACCAAAGTCTGTGTGAAGTTCACATAGACTTGTGCACACTTTTCTTTCTGCCCTAATGTGAGCTGAGGCAAGGCAGGGCAGGAAACGTGGTCCAATACCTTATGCAATGTGTAAACATCTACATACTATAAGATACCAGTCATGTTCTCATCTCCTTATCTGGAAAAAACTCAAACCAAAACAACAAAGAAACCACCACAAGGCATATAAAAGTGGCCTTGTGCATTGAAGTTCTTTCTGAATGCTACAAGAATGGCTTAGGAGTAACACCAGCGAAGCATTACCAATCAGAAGCCTTAATCATGCTAAGTCATTAGTCAATGTCTAAAATTATTCATGGTACAAAGGTCTCAAATGTATTTACATAATTATGTAATTATCCAGGGAGCAGCAAGTGGCAAGATTTCATCAAGGAAACAGAGACATTTATCAAATGACAGCACTGGAGTTCAAATAAGTCCATCTAGAAATAGTGATTTGCCAATTTCTTCATTTTATGCAGAGGTGATTTAAACAAGACCTTATCTACGTAAGGAAAAAAATTAGATCTTGAAACAGTATCTAGTTTTTGCCATTTTTAAATGTTCTCTGCCCTGCCCAGACCATAAGAATTCATGAAGTACAGCCTTAGTAAAGTAGGGTGAGCTGACCTGAGCTCACACCTGGAGCTGGAACAGGGGATTCCCATTCCCCTCTCCCAGATTCAGGCCATGTTGCTCCTGTCACTTGTTGTGGCACTTAGTGCTAAATCAGTAAGCTAACAGAAAACTAACCCAGAAAAATAAAATTTGTCTGGATAGTATTCTGCTGGAGTGATGGATTTCACCAGTGAGTGCCAGAACTAGCCCAGGATAAAGGGCAAGACATGCATCTGGGAGCTAGGGATGGGGAAAGGAAGAGCTAAAGCAAGCTCCAGATCCTCCTGCACACTAGTTACAAGCTCTCTTGCCCCCACAAGCCTGGCCTCACAGTGTTGTTTCATGTTTCAAGTGGATTTCAATCAGTACTGCCATTACCCTCTTCTTTGCAAACACTCAATTCTGGGAGCTAGACTACCTCAACTAACCAAAAAAGAAAAAAGTACCAGTCCAGTGCTGCTCCTTTACCATGTCCTCCTGGCATCAGACAAAACCAGCCAGGATGCAAGCAGGGCCCTGGAACTGGAAGGTGGTGCAGGGCATAAGAGATTCAGATCAGTTTAAACCACCATGGAATCAACCCTTAGCAACACATTCCTTCCATAAAATCACAGTGATAGTGACAGGACAGTCTATTCAGGCGGACTGACAGCACTATAATGCTGTATATATTCATTAGGTATAAAAACCTAATGAATGTATACTGACCATAGATAACATTGAGTGCTAATATCTGGAAGGCTTCAAGGCAGAAAAAGCATGTCCTTGAAGAGCTACCCAACAAGAATACCGGTAAAAAAGATTAGGGTGGTTTCAAGGGAGCACTTGATGAATTTATAAAAGAGGATACACAACATTGTTGCATGTGATAGCAAAAGACTCGATTCTACAATGTATAAGAGTTTTTTTTTTCCTGAGGAAACTAGTATTGAGTTCTCAAAGGGTAACAAGTTATCCCTGCAAGGGAGAAGACAATGTATTGGTCCTAAGAATTTCATCATACCCAGAGATTCCAAACTTGACTTGATCTCTGTTCTATAGTGGTCTTCTTGGACTTCCTGTAAGCAGAGCACCTAAGGCAAAGGTTTACAATTAAAATATATTAGTAAGTACATAAAAATGTTACTACAGCATATCTCTGTTGGCCAGTCTGTACACGTATTAAAAAAAGCAAACTTAGAAGGTTTTTGACTGCATTATCCCACAAAAGAATTCACTCTTCATAGAAAATGCTCCCTAAGACTATGAAGAAGCCCCAGTTCCTCCTTTTTCAGACAGACATTTTCAGAGGTGAGATTCAATTTAATCAAAATAGTAACTTGTTCCAACATTCTCAGCAGCCCAGGGGAAGGCTCAGGGAGACGGGATGAAGAGGCAAATGGCACACTACAGGATGGAAAACAGGCTTCCATATTATAAGAACCTGAAACATAGATAAAACTCAAAATATTAATTTAAGAGAGTTCACAGAATCACAGAGTATTTTGAGTTGGAATGGACCCACAAGGATCATTGAGTCAAACTCCTGCTGTGAGCATCTCTGAGCCTTCCCCCAGCACGCTGCAGTAACACAGATCTACAACCACCACTGGGATAAAGGACTGAGCTCCCAAAGGGGAACAAGTTATCCCTGTTTGCTGAACTGCAGCAACACGTTCCTCTTGCCCAGCTGACATCAGCTCATTCAAGCTCTCAAGGGAGAGTAAAATATCAAGCAACATTCTGAAATCTCTGCTTCACTTAAGGTTACAGTTCCAACCAATGAAACAGTTAAAAATCTATGTCCTTTAGCAAGAAATTTCTCTTTGGAAAGGACGTCTGCATCTACCAGGGTCTGAGAGCAGCTGATCCTCTCAGAAAGCTATCCAAGGTATCTCATTGTAAAGATACATGCACACAGGATGTGTAGATTTATTAAGAAGAAAGGAAGAGTTTGAAGGGACTTTAATTTACAGATCCCTGGCTACATACTAACATAACTGCATTTTTCAAATGGTACAAGGCTGTTTTTCTGTGGCTTCCCTAATACAACTATTTTTTTTCAGTACTGTTTTTTGACACAAACGGGATGGATTCTATCACTGAACTTTTGTTAGTCTGAACAATGACTGAGGCAACATTTTACTGACTTGACTTCCGGATTACGACTTACAATAATTTATGTGTCCTCAAAAACAAACAATAAACTCTACAACCAACCAAAACCACAGAGGTATTTTTTCAGACCCCAGTACAGAGTAGCAGAACTTGCTATTTCAGTTTATCAGCTCTCAAGAAATATCCACATGCTCATTTTCTACTCACATCTGCATCCAGCTCTTTGATTTCTTGTAGGATGTTGGGAAATCTGTATGTCCAGAATAGCAATCGCTGCCTGCAGTGTCTGTACAGGTGGGAGTTGTCTTCCAACAAATTCTGTGAGAGAATGTTGTAGGACATGACTGTAAAATCAAATGCTGCCTCACTTCCTGTGCTGCTTTGGTCAGATCCTTTATTTTTAGCAATTTTCATTGTTTTACTCTGCTGACAGAAATATTCCCAGTGTCTTTTGATGGTTCCTGTTAAAAGCATATGAAGCAGAAGTTATGTTATAGACCATATGACTTCTTACTGCTCTTGGAAATCATTCTACTGACAACTTTCAAATCTCTTAAATAATTCTAAAAGCCTATTCAATTAGCAGTGATTCAGACCCTCTGTTTAAGATGGATAAGCATCAGTAAAAAAAAAAAAATCAAACAAACAAAAAAACCCCCCAACCTCAAAACAAACAACACATATGCCCTAGATTTCAACTACTTTGAAACTGGGGAACTGGCCTGTTCTAAGGAGATAGTTGCAATCAGACTACATCCCCTGCTCCTGTAGAAGGGCTGCATAACTGGTGAGCCAAATCCAGTCAGTCGGGAGTCTTGCACTGCCTTGTGCCACTGCCTCTTCAGCAGAGATGGTGTATGCCAGTATGGGATACACTCCTTAGGGCAGCATGTGGGCACCTTGTTGATCTCTCTATCCATGACTAACAAAGGGTTAGGAATCCATCAATCACCCCTACCACGTGTACAGACTGTAAAACTCAGCCATAAACTGCAACAGGGCCTACTACAGGAATCCCAAAACAAATAATGAACCCAATTTTTCTCAGTGAGCTGAGAAATCAAGAAATTGTTAAGTTTCAGAATTACCAAGAACTTCTGAAAAGGCATCCTTCACCTTCCTGCCATTTTTAATTTCACACTCACTCTTAGTAGGAAAATTCATAACAACATATCTCCCTACAATTAAGCATCCAATTACTTCTTAAGAAATGTACTTCTCCAGTTAAAAGCTCACAGAGATGCTTTTCACCCTTTATATCTGACCTCATCTGAGAGCAAGCTGAGGTCCAGTTATCTGTGCTAGCAACCAGTGGCAGACTGCAGCTATAGCTGTCACCATCTGTCCTATCTGAGTAGTAATTTTCATTGCTGTGCTTAGATTATTCAGGACTTTACAGTGTTTGCAATGAATACAGCAAAGCTTTAAGCTGTTTCTGTGGTGGGAGAGAAGCCACATTGCTCCTCAGCAGGTATCTTTAATTAGCATCACCTTAAAAAGGGTGACTGGGAAGGACCACAGGGCCAACCACACCCTCAGATAAAGCTATCTGATAAAAGGCAAGCAGGGTTCAGAGAGGACTCTGTAATTAAGGCACAAAGCAAAGTCTCCTCCTTTGGCTCCTGAAGATGATGTTCTAAGCCTTATGGGTTTTTGTGTCCAAAAATCCCTTTGGGATGCTGATAGCACCTATTGCCCTTTTTAGTCGTAATACAATTTCCAGTTTATTTTGCTAAGGAAGTGATTTATGCAAGAGGGCAACAATTTTGACTGTGTCCCCCTCTTTGTCTCACACTAGACAAAACTGTAAATATACACAAGACTCAGTAAAAATACTTGGATGCTATTTACAAGATTGTATCCGTAACAAGCTAACACAGACACTTTGAAGTTTCATGGAAGTTTGTTACTAAGTCCAGTAGACAACTCTGCACTTCTTCCTGCATTTATCTGGATAAGCACACGTGCTGCCTGCTCTGTCAGACGTGATCTGACACAAAACTTGCTACCATGCCAGCGGCAGAATACAGCTGTGTAAGAACAAAATCACACAAGCACACTGGAAGCATGCACCATTAAAAATCAGTACATTCATTCTCAGTTTTCTAGGTCACAGATAACACAACTGGTCTGGAAAGAAACCAGTTCAGGTCCAGTAGGGTTCATGAGCTCAGGTAGGGCACAAGGAATGAAGCTATGCAACTGCCAGTCCAGCTCAGCCCTACAGCAAGTCAGCAAAATCTTTTTGCTTTCCAGAGCTTCCAAGTTAACAGACATGACCTGGTGACAGAGACATGAGAGAATGTTGTCTGAACCAAGCTCAGGACTCCCCAGGTTGGGCAATCCCTCACACAACCGACTGTGTTCCACTGCCAAGTGCAGCAAACCTAGTTCTGGTGCTGTTTGACAGCACAAAATACAAGTTTGCAGACCAAACAGCATTACAAAACTGGAGCATTTTAGAGACACGTTTCCCTGAGAGGGGTGCCAAGAAAAACAGTAACTCAAAAGGAGCAGGCACCACTGCTCATGTCTCTAACCTTATTTGGTGTATTCAGCATTACAAATAAACACGGCAAATGAGCAAAGAGCATCTTTTACCTTTTTTGCTGCCATGTTTTTCTTCATTCTGTGCTACAGAAAGACAAGATACTTCCTTCTGATCAGACAAGTCTGTTTGTTGTTCAGGAGCTGAAGTATCATCCTGGCCACTGAGTTTTCTCTTCTTTGTCAATGGCTCTTCTCCCTCAGATTTCATACTGGGGTTGGGTAGGTGAAAGCAACAACTTTGTGTGTAGTTATCAAGATGCCAATTAGAGTTCTGAAATTGTCTCCAAGGTCCAAGAAACGGAGGGAATCTCCAGTTTGCTGAAAAATCAGCTGAAATGGGGAGTGGAAACGAGGCCCAGGGAGGATAGTGTCCGGCCCATCTCATACAGCTGGAAACTGGGCTGTTCAAGGCCAGTATCTGGGAGCCATTCCAGTGGGTGATCCAGTCTCTGCCCAGCCTCTGCACATGGCGGGGCAGCATGGAGTGTCTACCAAAAAAGCACAAGTGTCATTACTAGCATACAACTACATCTGCCTGCAGAAAGCTGTAGAAGCAAAGTCATCCTGGTCAGGACTTACAGAAGATACTCTCTCTCTACAAGTTAATGCATACAAGATATTCAAACACTTATATACAAGGTATTTAAACATTTATCTAAATGATATGCAAAATGAGACTTTACAAAGTGATCTTGCATACTTTACCCTCCTCAAATTTGTAAGTGACATTTAGTATCCAAACCCTATCCATCTCAGAAACTATTTAAAATTTATTTTCTGCCTTGTTGAATTCAAGTGTCAGATCTTTCAAGCGCTCAGAGGAATGACCTTTACAAAAGGTCATTTTTGCGCCCTGCATTAACTTTATCATAAGGCTATTTGTAAGGAATGAGAAGACCACTTTCCAGCAAGCTGTCAGAACTTTGTTTGGAAAGCCATTGATTTGGCTCAAATCCCAGTGCCAACGCAACAGGGAAATAAAGGTACTAAGTCTCAAGGCATCACTAGCACCAGTGTAAGACTAAATCTGTATTCTTACTTCTTTGCCAGGAGAGCAAACCACAGCTCAGCAACTAAAGCCATGAAAAAGGTGGGTTTTTTCTGTTTTTTTTCTTTAGAAGAAAGAATTCTCTCTCTCAACAAAATCACAGGAAGGTAGGCTGAGTAACAATAATGTGTCAGATTCCTCACTGCTTAAATAAGGTATATTTTGAGCCTATAAGCAAAAGATATTGAAGCTTGGTATGCTTGAAGTTGCGCTGAAGTGAGAACCTCCCAGCTGCCATTCAGCCCAGCAAATAAGCCAAAATACAGAATCACTGAATCACAGAACACGCTGAGTTGGAAGGGACCCACAAGGATCGTTGAGTCCAACTCCTGGTCCTGCACAGGACATGCTGAGAGTCACACCATGTGCCTGACTGCACTGCCCAAAGGCTCCCTGAACTGTCAGGCTGCCTGCTGCTGTTCCCTGGGGAAACTGCTCCAGAGCCCACCCTGGGTGAGGAACCTTTTTCTAATATCCAGCCCAAAACCTGCCCTGACACAGCTTCAGGGCATTCCCTCGGCTCCCGTCACAGAGCAGAGATCAGTGCCTGCCCCTCCTCTTCCCTTCCTAAGGAAGTTGTAGACTGCCATGAGGTCTCCCTCAGTCTTCTCCAGGCTGAAAATTACCTCGGCCGCTCCTCACATAGATTCCCCTCAAGGCCCTTCACCATCTTCCTAGCGCTCCTTTGGACACCCTCTAATCGCTAACACAACTTTTAGCAAAACCCGCTTGTCCTGAAACAACCCTTTTCCGTCACAGCGCACCAGACGTAGTCCGGCAGAGACAAAAACAAAACAAACCGCCCCCCCCCCCCCCCCCGGACACCACAGCATTACTGTGGAGCAAAAAGAGGCATCACTCGTTTACAAAAAACCCCTAGACCACATGCTTTACAGAAAAGCACTGAGAAACTGCTCCCTCCTAAGCCCCGCAGCCCCCCACCCCCGGCAGCAGCAAGCCCCACGCCGCGCTGTTTACCGCGGCCCTGCACGGCCTAACGGCGGGCATTCGCCACCAGCCCCAGCCCCGCTCACCTCCCGGCGGGCCCGGGCCCCGCTCCCGGCGCCGCGCAGCCCCGGCGCCCCCCGAAGGGGTCAGCCCAGGGCAGCGCCAGCTCCGGCCGCCGCGCTCCTCCGGCCGCCCCGCCGCCGCCTCATCCTCCCCGCGGGCTGGGGCCGGCCGAGCCGCGCCCTCCCGCTTGCTCCTGGGACTTGTAGTCCGAGGGCCGGGCCCGCGGCCATGTTTAGCCCGGGCACCGACGCCGAGGCCCGGCCGCCATCCCCGCCCCGGGCGGGTGACGCCCCCAGCCCGCGCCGCCCGCCGGGGTTAGCGCCCGCTCCGGAGCGCAGCAAAACCCGCCTGTAGGCAGCCCGACTGGGGCTTTTGAAGTGTTTAAATGGAGGTAACACTGTGTTCGTGCAGTAGTTTGTTCACCCTGAGGGTGGTCGGGCACTGGAAAAGGCTCCCCAGGAAAGTGGTGACGGCACCAAGTCTGGCAGAATTCAAGAGTCATTTGGACAAGGCCCTCAGGCCCGTGGTGTGACCCTCGAGGATGTCCTGTGCAAGGCCAGTGGCTAGACTTTGATGATCCTTGTCGATCCCTTCCAGGTCAGCGTGTTCTGTGATAGTGGGCATTAGTGGTCTTCTGGGATCACCGTGTGCTCCTGCAGGGTCAAAGGGGCCGGGAAGGAGCTGCCAGATATTTCAAGGTGCCGTAGTATATTTCAAGGGCAGCAGCACCATGCTTCGTGTTTGCAGAAAAAGACCAAACCCCGCTCACCCAAGCGAGTATCTCAACATTGTCAGGTTTTAAAATGCAGCTGAAGGTGCTCTGCTGAGGAGAGCTGGCCTGAGAGAAGGGTGGGAGACCTGCTGGCCCTGCAGCCCCGCTGACAGATCCACCGCTGCTTACCAGCTGCAGGAACCATCCTCTGCCAATGCTGATGTTACTTGAATAAGCACTCAGAATGCTTTCTTGAGGTCTTCTGAGGACAGAGGAAATGCTGGCCCTGTTTACTGTAAGGAAACGTAGCACAATGCATATGAAAAATTATAGTGCTGAATAGTGCAGATGCTGTGCAGGAACTGTAATCAAGTAAAATACTGTTTCTCTGCATTCCTTTTATATCTATCATAAAAGTGACTTTAAATAACATTTGAAGTTTTCCATCGAGTGGTAGGGAAGACTGGAATTGAAATAATGCAGTGATGAGCACGCTAGTTAGGCAACGTGTCAGATCCACTTTGGGTTTTCCATTTCTTGGACACAATTTACTGGTGAGAGGTAAAAATACCCATCCATTTTCTGTTAGTTTCTTCCCCATATGAGAATGAAACTACTAACCCCATAACACATGTGTAGTAAAGGATCTCCCAACTGCATTTACAAGACCATCTTGTTTTGGTGGTTTGTTCTTTTCTGAATTTTTGTATTCTAATATTTTAGATGTATTTCTAGGACAGAAGACAGTAAGGCATAGCTATAGCAACAACAACTGCTGTTATTTCTAGGAGCAGAATCTACCATAACATGCAGTTATTTTCTGTATTTTGACCTGCACAGGGACACCCAAACTGATCTGTCACTTCAAAGGTTTTTACATAGTAGTAATCTCAGTAGTGATGCTGGAAAAAAAATCATGGAAGCTTTGGGTTTCAATGAAAATGAAGATGTGCTGAAAAGTATGGAAGTTGTGTAATAGACAAAAGAAAAGAAAAATATTAACCTGTTAATATGATGCAAATTGTTTCTCATCTCAGTGTTGCTAGATTTTCTTGCCTTGACCTAGAAAAGTCCTAATGAGCCAGTAACACTTAATTGTGTTTTTTTTTATTCCCGTCTAATTACTATTTTGTGTTGGCTATACCACATGAAAAGATATTCTGCAGAATTAGATATCTCCAAATTCTGATTTGTAAGTAGAAGCCAAATTATTTTATGAGTCATTTGAGCTTTTGAAACTCCCTAGTGAATGGAGGCTACTGACTCACTGAGGGATGCTTTGATTGATTACACTGCACATGAGAACAGCCACGGTGGCTCAGATCAATGGTCCACTGAGCTCAGTTTCCTGCTTTCTAAACGTTATTAGCAGCAGATGCCTAGAAATGTGCAGGGGCTGGGAACACTTCAAATGAACACTCTCCCTGCCTCTTGTTGTTTTCAGCTCCATGCATTTCCTAAGCCTGATGTGTTTGTCTCTTTAGTTGCTCATTGACTCTCTCCCCCAAGTACTTGAATTTGAGAACTTTGGGTAACTTATAGAACTTCCATGAAGTTCTGTGTACCAGCACAAAATGTAAAAGACATGTTCTTCCCCTCTCAGAAGATAAGGGAGAGGGACAAGTGAGCTGCTAACAACCAATGTACTCTTTCTTCCCTCTTCCTTAAGAAAATGTTCCTCAAAGGAGGGGCACGTGCTTACTATGAACTTCAGTACAAGAGACTCTTATCTTTCACAAAGACATACAACTAAGTATTAAATACTTTGTGTCAAAAAACTGTATGAGAGCAGAGATATTAATAACCTGGTAAGGAAAAGCTGATTTTTTAAACATTGGCAATTAAATGAACTCACAGTGATTAAGAAAAAATCGAGTTTTTATGATCCGAGGTGTGAGATCTACATTGGTATGGACCCCACTACAGACAAGAAATTAAACGTAATCTTATAAAAGGACAAGGTCCTGTGGCACAAAGTTATGCTCCTCAGAACGGAAGCAATGCCCCTCAAACCCTGGAGGGTTTCCTAAAACCGAAGTGTTCCACAGACCTGTGCACGCAGAGAGCCCATCCGCAGGGAGAAGTCCAGGTGCAGCTTAAAGAACCTGGAGGAGACAAAACCTACAGAACATGGTGACTCGGTAACCATCAAACTTGCCTTTCTGATAGCATTCCTCTTTAAAATCCGTGAGTCATTTCTGCGTTACAGGCCTATGGATTTGGGACAGCATAGCCTAAAATAGCCCACGGCAGACGCTGGGAGCCGCGTACCAGGGGCTCGTTACGGATTTGTAGCGGCCACGGGCGCCTGTGTGAGCGAGGGGCTCGGCAGTCAGTCCCCGCCAAGTGTAGATCCCCCACGGCCGTGCCCCTGCAGAGCCCCTGGAACGGGGCCGCGCCGCCGCCAGGCTGTGCCTGTCACGTCTGGGCCGTGACACCTCGGCCTCATCCCCGCGGCGCGGACTTCCAGCCCCGGGGAAAGACGGCGAGCGGGGGATCTGCCACCCGAGCATCCCGCGGCGGCCGGGCGGGGCTCCCCGGGCTGGGCCCCCGGCGCCGCCCGGGCGGGGCGGGGCGTTCCCGGGCGCCGCTTCCGCCTGTGCCGGGCGGGAGGGAGGGCGGCGCGGCGGGGGCAGCAGCAGGATGCTGAGCCCGCGGGAGCGCGGCGCCGACCTGGCCCGCTTCTACACCGTGACGGAGCCGCGCCGCCACCCCCGCGGCCACACCGTCTACAAGGTCACGGCTCGGGTGAGTCGGCGGCCGCCGCCCAGCCCCTCGCCCCCGCGGCTCCCCGCGCCCGGCCTGCCCTGCGTTCGGGCTGTGAAGCCGCCGCTGGGTGCGGAACAGCGCCCGCGGCTGCCGTGCTCGGCCGCGACGTGGAAGCCCCTGTGAGGGACACGGGTGGGAGAGAGGGAGGGAAGGAGGGAGGGTAGTTGGAACACGGCGGCCCCTCCCGAGCCGAGCCCCGGTCGCCTCCTGCAAACTTGTAGCCTCGCAACGTTATAATGGCTTCAGACGCGCATTGCAATTAACTCTCGGTTTCCTCACTGTGCGTTGCAAGGCGTGCGAGAGTAGCTTAAAAACAAACAGCTCCTTCTCTTTTTCCCCCGTTCTTCCGGCCCAGATGTCGTGGGTAGGTTGCGGTGGGATTGCCCAGCGTTCCTGCAGCCCCGCAGCGCAGCAGCGCGCCCGGCAGGAGCCGGGAGCGAGCGGAGTGCGGGGGCTCTGCACGCCCACGCCCGAGCCGCACATGCAGGCTCAGCGTGCCCAGGAGGGGCCAGCCTGGGCCGGCAGAGCGCTCTGGGTCATTCAGGTCTAGCACGGGAAGCAGGGAAGCTGCTGCAGATGTTGGGAGAGCTGCTGTGGTGCTGGCTTTGATGAAAGCTCCGTGTGTTCTCCCAGGGAAATTCCTTGCTTTCTTTTCTCTTCCACTTTCCTATTAAACCAAAAAAGGGAGGTGAGTAAGTAAATATGTGGAGATAGGTTCAAGAGGAGTGGCAGTTTAGCTCACAGGTGTGGTGGGATATAGTGAGGGCGTCAGAAGAGGTGTCACAGAGAGACAGAGTTTTTTTAAATGACCCGTGATCCTGTAGTTACTGCAGCTGTAGACATCCTGCCTGTGAGAGGAAGGTATGCTTATAAGCACCCTCCTCTTAATTCAAAGAATACAACATTCTGTATGTGTATACAGATTGTAATGTCAGTTTGTTAACCTATGATCAGTTTGTATGACTTGTAAAATTAAAAATTAAAAAAAAATTCTTTTGTTTACCTACCTACCTCCCTATCTCTCCAAGTTCACCAAACACAAATATGTTTAAACTATTCTTTTTTGTCCAATACAACGTAGTATTTGTGAATAGGAAAAAGAGTTGCTTTTTCCTATGATGCTGCAATTTAAAAAGCTTCTGAAATATAGCAGAGAAGGAGACAATACTATCACATCTTTCTGCAGTTGCTCTTGATGGCCCAAATGTGTACTAAAAAATTGTGTCAGTGAAACAAGGACTAATAGGAATGAGCCAAGACTTCTGCTGCTTATTTTGCTCTGGTTTTGTTCTTACTGGCTAAAGCTTAAATTTCTCTGTGATGTTTTGGTTTCTCTAGAATTGTTCAAAATCATGTTGTGGCTGACTAGTTAGGGATGTCATTCTCTCTCCTTGTCCCACAAACTGTGGGTGCTCTGGTGCCTTTCCAGGCGAAAGTGCAGTGCAGTATCAGGTGGTGTGCTTGATTTAGCTCAGAGCAAGGAGCTGATCAGTCTGTGAGCTGTCCAAATTCAACTGACTGAACCAGAGATCATTAGTTTTTTACAGTGTTTTGGTAGCTAAAATCACCAAAGTGAAAAATTATTTCATTTTCCTGAAGTAAAGGATGCTTTAGACTCCCAAGTGCAGAAATATGAATAACTTTTTTTTTCAGCAGGGCTCTGGTAATACGTCGTGTAGTACTTGAAGTGAGGATTTGGGAAATCGAATAAAATTATTTAAAAAGGATTCAGTGTACAAATCAAGTACCCTTTCTGTTTCTTTCCTCCTATTCCTCCCTCCTGTTCCTGTGGTGATCTGGCTCCATGGATATCACAGCACTCCAGCTGTATTTGCTGAGCATCAGCTCAGCAACTTTGGGGGACCGCCAGGAAAAAAGTGAGGTGGGCCTTCCCATTGTGTTGTATATCATGCTGGCTGAGATTTAGGGTAGTCAGTATGTGTGAGTGGAGATTTGTGCCTTCTTAGTGCAGTATGTGAGTGAATCCTTTGTGAAATGAAGTTAAAGGAACTTCCTGTTTCAATGTAATGTAGGTAAATAATCATGGATAAGAAAGCACTTGTATTCGTGTGTCCTAAATACCTGGCCCAAGGCATAGCTACCCATGCAGTCTCTTCTAGTGCTGAGGGGGTCTATCATTATTGCAGCCTTCTTCTAAAAAGTTTTGTTTGTATAGCAGAGAGCATATATTTTGCTTACTCATAAACTGTAACATAATTTTAAATGCAGACAAGGTTAAATGAATATTGGCTTTTTAATAGCCATTTCCAAATGCAAAGAAACAGATATTAGCAAGTTGTGATATGAGGAGTGTTCTTTAACAATACCTGAAAATATAGGCCACTAATAAAAGTTTAGAGAATTTGGAAGATAACTCATTAGAATTTTAATTATCATTAATAATTGTAATGTTGGATATCTTCAGGACAGATGAAGAATGGGATAATCTGAAATACTTTCCTGGATGCTGAGGATCCTTGTAGGATCTCAGTTTTTGGAGTGTGATGCAGTAATTACACATTGCTTAGCTCATTGGTGGGTATCCTAATGATATTTTTGAAAATAGGTTATAGTTGCTTGTGTTACAGATTTGTAGAAGGAGCTGACTGCATTGATCCTTGGGGAAGGAATAAAAAAAGTACATGGAAAATTTAGGGGTTTGGGTCATCTTTGCCAAGTCTCTAGGTTGACTATAGACTGGGAGGATGGGGCAGACCTCTTGTGAGACTGACCTTCAGAAAAGGATATGAAGAACAAAGTAGGACAACACATAAATTATTACATACTGACTTAAAGTTGGCATGGCTGGGAGATATAGAAGGCGGTGTAACATAAGAACAAGTGTGAAACAGGGCCTCTGGGTTTTATTCCAGATTCTTACTAACTGGCTGGGTAATTACTCATCTCTCTGGGTCTCCTTCTGCCCATCTGGTAACTTCCCTAGCTGCCAAAACTGTTGCAAGGCTTTAACTAAAGGTGAACTGCAAAGCAAAGCAGTTGGTGTCTGCCCTTTGGTGTTCTCTGTGATGTGTAGCCATGCCTGTGATATTTTCTTCCCCCAGCTCTACAGACTCCTTGCATCAAGTACGCCAGCTATTAGAAAAGGAGGTTAGGATTATTTCACCAATAGTTCTTATAAACTGCCTGGTAGTGAATGAAAGAGCAACGGCCACCAAGGTTAACATTTGGTAAAGTTGCCAAATGTTAGATTACTCAAGAGTGAGGAAAAGTTGAGAAGGGTTTTATCAATGTAGACTACGCTGGAAGAAGAGGACTTTGGTGTGCAAGGTGAGAGAGAGAACATGGAGCTGTGAAGGAAAATGTTTCAGGTCTTTTGGGAGATTGCTAGAGAAGGAAACGCTTCTCTTTTCTATCTTGTCTCCTCCAAAATGTGTGAGAGATGAGCGGCTGGGCTGTAGTAAACTGATGGTACAAAATCTGGGAGGCTTTGGCAAGGATTCTTGCAAAATGGAAGTGAGGAGGAGAGCTGAGTTTGTGGGAGATATAAGAGGTATGCTATTGTCACTTAGCAAGAGGAAAGTGTGCATTGGGTGGCTTCCATCTCAGAGCAACAGCTGCGTGGTGCTTGCGGAGCGGCGGGACGGTGTGTGAGTCTCTGGGGTGCCAGTGCCGTGGGCTCCCTGTGCTTCCTTGCACGCATCACCTCTTTAGGGCATCAATTATTCCGGGGTGTGTCGCTGAGGATGGTCCCAGTTGCATTAAGAATGCCCTATTTTGCTTTAGCTAACAATAGACTAATTATTTTGTTAAACAGCTTTGGCTCTTATGATGAAAGATATACTGACTTGCACAAGATAATTGCAGTTATGAATTAAAGATGTTTCTGTTTGGATATGCTCTTACTGCTCTTTATAGAACCAGTACAAAACTTGAATTACAAAGGCTTTTGTGATCAATATTTATTTAAAGAAGAAAAAAAAATCTTGGTGAAATACAGGCTTCTTTATGGTGTGCAGCCAAGCTTGATTTTCACTGCAATTTTCCCCTGGACTAAGTAATTTATAATTAATTAGGCCAAGAGTTTTTAGGGAGAAACAAATACGCCAGGATAGTCAGATGTGTCTGTGCTCTGGTGGTTGTAAGTAAAGTGGAAATACTGTCTTACTAAATACAAATCCTCACATTTTCAGTGAGGTTATTTGCAGCTTATATTAAGCCAAGTAGCCTTAGTGAGCTCTTCTTATTGGGAGTAATGTGGCCATAATATGAATTAATAGGAAGAGACTGGAAAGATGATAGGAGATGTGCTCATTGTAGCTTTGTTTTGAGAGATGCCTTTTATGCCATTCTGCCTAGAATGTACGTCTGTCTTTATGTGTGATCACGACTGACTGCTGCTGAAATCCCTCACTACGTTGTCTTTGGGTATTTGACTTCTCTAAAACTAAATCAAAACTTCCTGAGTGCCCAGGACTATGCAGCTATTTGCCTTTTCCCAGACTTTTCTCTTCAGCAACAAATCATTGTATGTTACTCTTTAACTTCCAAATGGAAACTCCAAGGACTTACGTGGTTTCATTTTTGTTTTGCCTTTCAGATTGTTTCAAGAAAAAATCCAGAGGATGTCCAGGAGGTAACATTTTAAACTTGTGCAAATGTCTTTATGAATCACACTTATGCCTTTTGAAGCATCTTTGATGTAATTTAGCAGTTTCTGTGTGTTTTGTCCTTGTAACTGAGCCAACAATTTTCGTATGTTTCCATTTGTCTTTAGCTTTCATAGTTAAAAACAGTAGCTAGTGTAACATGATGCATTTCATCCCTCAGTGATGAATGGTGACTTGAAACAAAGTCTTAGGGACTAAAGTGTCTTTTGATGACAAAACTGCTTTGATAACTTTACAAGCTCTTTTCTTGGGGCTGCAATTGGCAAATTGATGGTTACTTAACTCCTACTGGTAAAATTAGAGATCAGTCCACAATTAAAGTCTTAGGTCTCAGCTGTAGGTACTCTTTTCCTCTTTAACCAATGCTTCACTGAAAAGCCTACACCATTACTGTGTGTTAGTGAAGAGGGAGAATGGAGGAGTCTAGGAGTCATTGAGAGAGATTAGACTGCATGTCATATATGTTATGCCTTTCTCTCTGAGGCTCCTTTAGTATTTTCCAGTGATATACTTTGACAGAACTTTAAAATTGCTTATTCTTTGCCTCTTCTGAAGAGTCTATGAATAAGGGTCTGCTCTATTCTTGTGTGTCTTAAATACCTCAAAAGTCTGTCACAGGAGTCATTTATTGAGAGAGAAAAATACACCACATGTGTGTGCATTGTAGATTTTTTTTCTTTTTAATTAAGAAATCTTTCCCCCCCGCCTTGATTTTTTTTCTGGACTAGTGACTTGACATGGTTACTATTATACTATGTACCTGCAAAATCTTCCTTTAAAAGCACAACCTTACGGCTTTTCAGACATCGTGTAACACATGCATGTGTTCAGTTTCTGGTGCAGTCTCCTACTACAACTGAGGAGAACCTGCACAGTTGATGAAAGAAGAGCTCATAACTGAATTCATTGCATCCCTGTGTGGTCAAACATGAGTTACTGATAAGTGGCTTGGCAGAGGTGAGAATTGGCTAGTACATCTAACACCCCCTTTACTGCATCCTTTGAAATCTTGAGAATCAGGGAAGCATGAGCATTTGTGCTTTTTGCATTTTTTTTAATCTCTAGGAGATCAAAATAACCTATCGGAATCAGAGATGATCATGGATCTAGTTTAGAACTGCATTACTGTAGTTTGTAGCTTGATGTTCACCTTTTCCAGGGAGACTCCTGAATTGAACCTATCCATGAGCACATTCTGCCATTACCTTAATCTTCATTTGTGAGGAAAAGCACTTTATAAGAGCTGTTGATGAGTCCATTCATCAAAAAAATATATTGTAAGTGTCTTTCAGCTAGAGTATTGCATGAATATGTGTTAAGTAGTTTTGACACAATAGCAAAACCATATCTTTTATTTGGTGCTTTGATTTGTGGCTATAGGTTACCCATGCAGAGTTTCACATACTCTAGACAATAAGAGGACATAAATATGAGATGAACTTCTTAATAGTTAACCTTTTCCACCCTGCATTGTACCTTAATAATTATTCTGCATGTGATAGCATATTAGATGTAGGGTGAATCTGTTATTAGCATTATCTGAAAATAGTTGGTTATTACAAGGAATATCCTAAATGGTAGTTGACATAAGGGGGAATTGTAGTCAGAAACCCTCGTATGCTGAGAGCTTTTCTGTTACATGGCCTCTTTGCAGTGAAAAAAAGAGCTGTGGGCAGCCTGTGGAAGAAAGAGAATATGCCCTTAGTCTGCTCCCACTGAAAATAAATTTACCTCAGTTTTCTAGAATGCTCAATGAGGAATTGAATAGGAAATTTTGTGCACAAAGCCACCTTTAGGATGTGTCTCATGCAGCCTGCTTCCCACATCCGTGTAGGACCAGTGAGCTGTGCCTGCCTCCTCCTCCAGGTGTTTATTAATGCCGCTGCTGTGATGTGAATACATTCTTTACATATGTTCAGCTGCTCATAAGACTGAGTGCTGTGACCTCAACTTGCCAGTTTTCTGTCACATCTTTTGGCTGCCCTTTGGGATACAAGTCTTTACTACAGCACTTCTCCCACTGCAGCCTGTTAGAGCTCAGTGTAATTCCACCTGTTGTTGTTGGGGCAGGAAGGAAGAGAACCCTGTAAGGGCTTTCCTCTTGAAAGAATGAAATAGATCAATCTGAAGTTTTATGTGGGGATAGCAGATACAGAAAGGCCAGTGGACCTGACTTTAATGTCCTGGCTTCTTGATGGTAGCAATGTGGTGTGTAAGGCAATTGCATCTAGTGTAGTCCTGTGATTTTTTTTTTTTCCCTTTTCATTTAAGAGAAAGGCTTATTTGTTGTGGAACAGATGAGTTGCATGAGTTAATAGAGATCTACTGGCTCTCGCCATGACAAGCACCTTATTGCATTACAAGTCTAACATATGTTTTATGATATACTTGCTGTGCTTCATTGGGCCTCAAAGTACAATGTGTCCTTCCTCCAAATCTAATTTTGAATGAGGATGTTAGAGGGGGAACTTTGCTAACTTTGCTGGGCCACATGCATGCAAAGGCATGTTTTCCATGAGCTTCTGGAAGGTACCTTGGCTGCTTTTGCTGTGCAAATTACTTAGGGACATTTATTTTTTTCCTCTTGACTATTGAGTGATCACTTGTATCAGTGAAAAGTGATGCTTTTTTAGTGGAATGAAATCTCATGCTCTTATTTTCTGACAGCTTTTCATGTTGTTTCCAAGTACTGACAGTACAGTAACTCAATGTTTAAAGAATTCGCCATCTTAAGCAATTTTGTGTTCTATATGCACACTGCTCAAGAAGTGCTAATCATGCACTCTCTGGTTATTGGATTAGATAAAAGTATAGCATTGAAAAAATATTATTTCTGATAGCAAAATGACTAGTTTGCCTTCTTGAGATTCCTCACTTGTGTGTGTGAGGAGTACCAGCTGTAATTAAGTAATGAAAATATGTGCCAATAAGGGAGTCAGAATCAGGACTGGTGGTTCCAGTATAGCTAAATTTATGAGGTGGATAATGTGTTGCCACACTAAAGCTTTGCGTATCCACTGTTGACAATCCTCTTACCTTACATCTGCATTGTTCTGTAGGAAGGACTTGCATCTGCTGAAACTTAGAAGGCCTCTGATTGCAGTATTAAAAAAACCCAAACAGTAACACAAAAATGCTCTAAATCAAAGCCTTTCGCTTAGCTCTAAATCTGGCTTGCGTGAAAAAAAATTCAACTTTTTCAATTATGATTGCTCATGAGAAGGCAACCTGGTAAATCATTCAGAAATATGTGGAATATTTAAAGTTGTAGTTATATTAAGTTAATTGAGACGTTTGACTGGTGAAACTGTGGAATCAACTGCTGAATGCGTGCACTCTCCTTGTTTTTTTCCCTTCTGTTCTACTTTAATCACTTTACATTAGTGTTGAGGTTTATTGTGATGGCTTAGTGAGTCTGTCCAAAAATGAGGTCAGGATATTAAAAAAATCTGTGTTTATATCTTTTCATCCTGATAACAAATCCAGTAGCAGTCAAGTGTAAATTTTATTGTTTACTTCTTTCATTGGTTTGATTTTCCTACTGGATTCTCCTCCTTTCTTGAATGGAAAGAATGGGATGGAAGAAGGATAAGGTAGATACCTGACTGGGAGATGACTGCTTTCTGGAAAGGAGGGATCAGGAATAGCTGGTATAATGGACCAATGACATCTTTATATTCCTAAGATGGAGTTTTTTATCTAGATTACAAGAGGGACATACTTTTTTTTTTTGGGGGGTGTTATTACAAAAAAAACGTTTAAGATGGAGACCAGCATTTACATCTGATCCACGCTTTACATACCCAATTTAGGAGCTGTTTTCTAATCCCGGGTGCTTAATATATTGTCCCTAAAAATCCCTTGCTTATATTGGGATTTCTCTTCCCTGGTTTTCTCTTTTACTGTTGTGTCTCTTTCCCACACCTGCAGCTGCACCAGGCACAGTGAGCTGTTGAATGTTGGATAGTGCAACACTCCTGTTCAGCTTTTTTCCCTCTCTTACTGGCTCCCTGTGTAAGTCTGGATCTCAGAGTGACTGAAGCAGTGCTGTCTTTGCCCTCCTTTCACCTTTTACTCAGTTTTTCTCTATGCACTGTGGTGTTAGCCAAAATGTGGGTTGGGGACAGATAATGACCTTTTTTTATGCTTGTTACACTTGGCAGTTCAGACTGTATATTTTTGTTAAACAAATTTGCTGGAGTTAGTGGTCTGATGTGATTAACCCAGAGGATTTGTGGTGTGATGTAATATGAACAGTGAACCTCACTAATACTTCTCTCTGGTTTCTCTGCTTCAGATAATCGTTTGGAAGAGATACAGTGACTTTAAGAAACTGCACAAAGATCTTTGGCAGATTCATAAAAACCTATGCAGACACACAGAGCTCTTTCCACCTTTTGCCAAAGCAATAGTGTTTGGTAAGCATAATTTCTTCCTGACCTGCTGAAATTCTTTGATAACTCAATATCTATAAATACATCTTGTTTTGTAGCTGGATGAAAAATTTTCCTTGTGCTTTTTCTACTCAACTTGTAGGTATGCTGGTATGATAACTTGATGCTTTTATTTATTTTTGTAATGTATAAGAGTTTATGTCCTTGCCTCCATGTTAGACATAGTAGCTGAGATATTTATTGATGTATATGTTCTGTATCTTTACAACATACATTCCCTGTTTTCAGGAGCATAAAATCTATATTAGCTTTGTAAACAGCATTTGAACAGCAAAAAAACCATTTTATATATGAGCTGTCTGATTTTTAGTGATGAGCTGTATTAAAGTATTAAATGGTTGTTACAGAAAAAAAATTATTATGGCAATTTGATTGCAATTGTCAGTTTTATCTAGCTAGGCTTTTGAGATCAGTTTTGCATATTTCACCAAAACAATCTCCCAGAGAAACAGGTGACAAAAAGGAATTGCTCTTATGGGTCTTAACTTCATCCTGATGTGTATGACCTCCTGAATGAACTGTAGGTGGACTTGCAGTGAAGTGGTGTGACTGTATAGAATTCCACCTACCACATTTTTTAGCAGTGTTGTGTTTATAAAATCATCTTTTTTTAGTGCATGTTTTTCATGTCCAGCACAAACTGGAGCTCTATTTATATATCACACAATATACGCTGCGTTTAAAAGTGTTTTTCAACAAATTTTTAGTGTGTTCAGCATGTTTGGTATCTTTTTTGCATGCATATATTGCATGCTCTGTGAGTGTTTCTGAGGCATTTCTAGTGTTGCTTTTGGTGTACATTTACCACTTGCTTTTGAAACCTTTTCCCCGAGAATTTTAAAGTTGTATTTTGAAAGTGTCCAACAAGTGTTTGACATTTGTTTACATGCATCTGTCATGCACATTTGGCTTGGTTTTGCATGAGCTTTTTAGTTTCTAATGTGCTTTTGGGGTTAAAGGTTTCCAGGACTGTTTTTAGGTGTGGTTTTGGTCTCTAGGGCATGGCTAAAATGTTATTTCTGTTCAGGATTTCTTTAGTGGGTTCTTTTTGCATACATACACCGTATGATTTTTCAGTGTGTTATTTTATGAGTTATCCAGTGGAATTTTTTCTGTGTATCCAGTATTTTTGCTAGGCCTTTTTAGCATGAATTTACCATCTGCAATTTACAATTAGGCATTTTAATGGTTTTTAATCTTTGAACATGTTTGGTGTTTTTTTTGGCATGCATCCACCAGATCCTTTTTGGTGAGGTTTTCAGTTTCTGAGGTGTCTTTTGGGTTTATTAAATCCTTTTCAGAACCTAAGGCGTTTTGGTCTTATTAAATCCTTTTTATGGTGTTTACAAGTTGGTGGTTTTTGTTTTGTTCTGGTTTTTTTAATTAGCATTCATTTGTGTTCATGGTTTTTCTATGCACTTTGTATGGGGTTTAGTGTCCAGGATGTTTGGCATTTTTAAAATGCATCTGTCATATGCTCTTGTTTCTGGTCCGGGATTTTTGTGGTTTTTTTGATGTGGATTTTGATTCTTACAGTCTTGTCCCAGCATGTTTGGCATTACTGCAGTGGTATTTCAGGTGTCCAGTATGTTTGGAATCTTTTGGCATGAATTCCAATGTGGTCTTTTTTTGGTAAGCTTCTTGAACTTTTGAAAAAATGTCTTTTGTTTCTTAGGCATTGCTGCAGTGTTGCTTTCCATTGCCATGTGTTTTGAATATGTTTTGATGGTTTTTTTAAACATACAGCACACTTCAGCATGGATTCACCCTTTTTTTTTTTTTCCTTTTGCATTCTGCTACCACATCCTTTTTTTTTCTCCTCCCCATATTTTTAGCATTTTTAGTGTTGAGCTTGTTTGGCATTTTTTTTCCCACACCTCTAGGGCATGCTTTATGTGTATTTGCAGTTCCTATGTGTTGTGTCTGGTTTTTGTGTTCATTGCCATACGTGCTTTTTGCATGGTTTGGATGTATTGTGCACGTTTTAGCACCCAGAGAGTATTTGGTGTTTTTTCGTGCATATCTAGTGCTGATTTTTGCAGGTTTTCTTTGTGTGGCATTTTTTAGCAGTGTTGGGCAGTCATCTAGAGGCTATTTTCCCAAATTTTCTGTGTGGCTCAGATTGGTATGTTTTAGCATCCAGTGTGTTTCACATTTGTTGGCCTGCATCTCTGAAGCTGAATTCTGATGTAGATTTTGTGGCTCTCTGCTGGGTGTAGAGCTAGGTGAAATTCCTGGTTTAAATTGTATTTCACATCAGCCAAATTGTATCCAAGTTTCACGTAATTTCATTTTTTCTTATTTGTGAAGTTGGAAGTGGGGTAAGTTTTAGTGCTATGTCAGAGTATGGGCAATAATTGTTAAATAAAGCATATAGTATTAGTTTCATTCTGAGATTATTTTAAATCTGATTTACAGAGTAGAGTTCTCACTGGACAAATTATTTACAAAGCTAGTATTTGCAGAGCATAATTTAACTTAAGGTAGAAGATGTGATAGCTATTCATAGGGCAGAAAAGAGAGGGATAAAAGAAAATCAGGGTGGAAGAGAGTATAGGTGTCTAATATCTTAAATAATTAAAAATTTCTATAAATGCAAATTAACTGTTTTTACACTAGCTCTGTAAGCAAGAGAAGAATTGAGTGAAATCTCTTCTGAAAAACATCCTTGTTGTATTGTATTTAGTGAACAAAAGTGACTGAAAAGCACATTTTGAGAGAAGGAAATACATAGAAACATTCAATGCAGTTATTTATTAAAAAGCTCATTGAAATTAAACTAAACAAAACCAAAGCCCCCTACATTTAGATGAAGCTGAGACACAGAAGAATACAGAAAAGTGGAGTAATGTAAAAACAAATTTTAAATGATTGGTACATAGCTGAAAGGAACAGCATTATCTGACTCTCCAATTTAAGAATTATTTTTGTATTTACAATATAAAATTTTACTGTGTATCCTTCCATTGCAATTCTGCACATAGTAACTGCCATATGATTTATTTTAATTTAAAATAAAAATCCTAAGGGTTTTTTTGTACTAATAGAAAAATACAATCTTCATAGGTAACAAGGTTTTGAAAAACTCGTTTTCAGTCTCATTCTGTTAGCAACGACCTGCAAGGTCCATCTCTTTCAAGATCTTTTGTTTCCATGCTGCTTTGATGGACCATTTCTGCAGTGTTGCTTCCCTGTGGCAATGTTACAATTGTTGCAGCTTTTAGACTAGTTTCTAATTAAACTTGTGAGTAGAATTGTTGGCAACTGGTGGGGGGGTTTTTTGTGATTTTTTTTTTGTCAGGTTTGGTTTTTTGTTTTGTTTTGGTTGGTTGGGATTTTTTGGATACCTGTGCTTTAAATAATGTCTGTACCTATTGTTTGCAGAGGGTGCAGTTTGCAAAACGGGCATTGGTGGTTCTGACAGTTGAATTTAGTTGTAGTAGAGGTGTTAAATCTGAGGAGCATCTCCAGTTCGGTATTCAGAGTTTCAGGAGATGGTGTGGAGAACTGAGATGTATTTAAAAACAAATGTGTCATGCTGTGCTTCTGTATTTCATGGAACTAAGGACTTGCCACAAAGTGTGTGTGTTTTTATGTTGTTGCAGTATAGCTCCTTGTATCAAAGCAGAAAAATTGCTATGGGTGGGAAAAAGAAATCATCTGACTTTCTCTGTACTTCACTTGAACATTTCCTACTTGTTTTATAGGAAAAAAACTCAATGAACTTGATCATGGAAATCTAAAATGTTCTGACATATCCAGCTGCTAAAATTATGATACCTATATCTAGGACATAATTACTGTCCTATCCTAATATGCATTAACATAATTTTTTCAGTACTTTCAAGCTACTTCTATTTTTTTGTTGTTGTTGGACACTTGTAAGTATTTTCATATGTTGACCATACATGGCATTTTACCAAAATATGGGTAAATCTGCATGTACTGTATCTAGTAATTGCAGAAATGTACTCTAGTATATAAAAAATACTACACTCCCCCCCCCCCCCCAACCCATCAAAAAAGAAACAAAATCTCCCCAGATATTGATAGCAGTGAGTCAGAAAGATGGTTTTCATTATAAAGCTCACATAGAGGTGCTCTTTGTATTTGAAGACACTGAATGAGGTAATGTGTTTATGAATTTGGTGCCGTGTACAGTAGGAAGTTTTGTGAGAAGCTAACTGAAACATGAACATGCACTTTGCTGGGTGTTTAGTTGTTCAGGTCTGCTCCAGAAAATTAATTGTGGATTCTTTTAACAGGAACTTACATTTGGTTTTTATGTAAATAGGAAATTTTGAATGGCTCATTGCTGGAGAAGTAAGAACTGTGTTATATGCTAAAGTTGTAGTTGACACTTCTTAAAAATATCAGAAAGATGTGATCTGCTAGTCTTTACAATTCTCAGACATACACACACTATAATGAAGTGTGTGTATGTCTGGGAATTGTAAAGACTAGCAGAAATAATGTTGATTTAGATGCAGAATGACATCCTGAAAGAAATGTTGGAAGAGTCAGCTGGCTGCATAAGCACCTTTGAGCATTTCCTTGAGAAGAGTGATAATGAAAGTATTGAGCAGTACAACATTGCTTGAAAGTACAAAAAGAGGAAAAGGAGGAAGGAGGTAGGCAGGGCTGCCTGGGAATTAAACTGCCAGCAAGATGCCAGGAGGTCTGTGAACTGAGCCAGTACTGAATAATGTTCTTCCTTCCCCTAAAGCCCTCTAGTTCTTGAAGCAGTTTTCCTGATGCTATCATGATGTTAATGGGCTGGAAAATGCGACAGTGCCTAATGTTTCAGCTCTGTTCTAACATGTATTTCTATTTTTTTTTAGCTCAGCGTCCTGAGAAACTAAGGCTTGTGTAATTGTGCCTTTAGAAAGTCAAACCCCTTACTGATGTGGCTAATATCAGCTCAATTTGAGAGTAAAGCTAGTTGCAAATGTAATTATACTTCTTCAAATTCTGCGAAATGGCAGCTGAGTAAGAGGAGAGCCTGTGTTTTGGTGCTGCTGAGGGCCAGGCAGGCTCAGCTCATACCTGTGAGGTTTGCAGCTGCCTGGCAATCAGTGAATGCACACCAGTCAGCCTGGCAGGGCTGGTCCTGATGTGTCCTATCTGGTGCCCAGTGGAGATACTGCGAAGATGTGGATAAGCAAAATTAGTTTTTATTGAGTTTGATGAAATGGAACAGGGAGAGATTCTTGAGAAACGAGGGAAAATATCGTACAGAATTTTTTTCTTGTAAAAAAGTTTTCTGTTTCTGGTATTGTTAGGTGTTTACTTCTTCACCATTCATTTTCTACTGCATTGTAACAGCGTTCATGTGAATTTGTAGATTCATTTAGCTGCTGCGCTTTGCTGAGGGAAGTTGTTTTCTTTCCATGACATCCAATTTTGCATGGAATGAGCCAAGAGCCCCTAATGCACTGCCAGTGTGGCTCTGAAGACTTAGGAAGTTTGGTGAGCAGCTTAATAGGGCCTGATTTCAGTGTTACCACTGACTGTGGTAGCATTGCTTTTGCCTTCTTTCTGCTTGCTTGTTGCTCACTCTTTTGTACAGCTGCTCCTGTTTGTACAGCTGAAACGGCAGGGTGGGCAAGGCACGGAACCAGTCCAGCTGAAAATTAGCCCAATGATGTCTTTTCTTTTCTTTCATGGGAAAAATAAGCCCCAAAAGCTTTGTTTGTGATCTTGTGAGTATGTGTGTGTCTTTTTAGTTTTATTTTCTTTTTTCTGATACCGCATGGGCAGGAGCTATTTACTTGAAGAATTTCTGGAAAGAATCCTGCTTTGATACTTTCTTCTGGGATTATTTTTTTGCTTGCTCTAAGTATAAATGAATTTTGCTTTTGTATTCAATGTTTCTTTTGTCCTCTTCAAAGGTTAATGCCACAGAGCTGTCACAGGTGGTTCTTATTTTTCTGGTCATGCTGTTATAGCAGTACTGTTTCTTGAACTTGTCTTCCCAGTCCTTTTTTTCCCCTCTGTATAGCTGTTGCAATATCTGTTCTATTCTCCTCCAATTATTACTGTTAACCTTTGCCCTTTTTCTTTTGTAAACTTGTAACTATTTCAACAACAAAGTGATGTTGATATAAAAAGCTAAAATAAGTTGCGTGCAATTGTGAAGGATGTGAATTTAAGGTAGCAATCCAAGGGTTTTCTCCTGAGAAGCAAATCTCTTCAGGTGAACTGTGGGATTGTTTTTAAGTTGTTTTTTTCTAATTGGAATGTTTTGGGTGCTGAGTAGAGAAAAAGGAATGATCATACATTTTAGTAAATGAGCAGCTTCCAGCTCTGTTTACCTCTTGAATCCAGAAGGAGATGAGACCCTGTCTGCATGGAGTTACTTCAGAGGAAAGCTTCAGTGTCTGGTAGCAGGGCTTCACCATCTCCCCTACACTTTGTCTCCTCCATAAATGGCACCTTGGAATTGAAGATCTGTTTGGGGGCTTTTAGCAATACTTTGTTTACTACCCGCTCATATTGTGCGTTGTTCTTGAGAATACGTGAAGATTGCTCAGCTCCTTACAGGATTTGGGCCATAATCAAGGCTGACACTGACTGGCATATTGTCAAATTGTGCATGTATCATTTATTGTCAGATAACACTGGACATCCGTTAGTGTCTCTTGGCTAATCAAGAGTGTTGCCTCACATATTCTTACGATGAGAGGGCGAAGGATTCTTGTCGTAGCTGCCAGCTTTCATCATCCGAGCGGATTGCAGAAGACGGGACTCTAGGGACAATTGAAAATAGGAAGTTTGAAGATTTGCTATGTTCTCCTGAAGCGTTGGAGTGACTTTCATAGACTCAGGGCATTGTCTCCAGAAGGTTGCTTTTGTCTCATTTGTTTTCTTTCGTTGTAGTTATTATTGCAAAATAAATGTGTAGTTATTGCTAAAACTGTCAGTCTGTGTGTCTGTTCCAGGGCGATTTGATGAAACTGTGATTGAAGAAAGAAGGCAATGTGCTGAAGATCTCTTGCAGTTTTCTGCCAATATCCCTGCTCTCTATAACAGCAAACAGCTGGAAGAGTTTTTTAAGGTTGGTTAGTATTTGCAGAAGTATTTGCTTCTTACGGACATGACCGAAGTGTAGTGCTGATTCTGCTTTACTTTATAAACCACGGAATGGCAGTGAGCTGCTCTGACATACTTTGTGAAGGGACTGGAGCTTTTCTGTTCACTCTGGAAATGTGGCTTTAAAAAAACTCCATGCCACACCTCTACGAGGTGAAAAATTTTACAGGAACTTCAGGTGAAGGGATTTGAATTTTTTTTTTATTGAGCAAAACTTGTGAGGATAAATTCCAGTGGGAATTAATAAAAATATTGCCACTGTTCCTATATTTTCAGTAGGTGTTTATAGTTTCAAACCAAAGGAGTGAAGACTGTTTACACTGTTTCCTTATGGTCTTTCTGGACTCAGGTCCACAGCAGCAAATTTGGCATGTAACTAGTCCAGCCTGCTGCTTGTACAGTGCTGTGAGAACCAGTATCCATAACAAATTTTAGAACAGTACATTGATATGGGCTTGCTCTTTATTACAGCTGAAGCAGTTTCTGTTCAGTAGTTCCTTCAAACCTCTTTATTTTCAGTAGCTTAGTCTAATGTTCTGCAAACTCAAAGCATAAATTTACATGTACCCATGATAGTAACTGTCTGGGATTAAGGAAATGTTCATCTGGCTGAGATGGGACTTAAGCATATTAATGTGTTTAGTATATTTAAATGACATCTATATGCAAGAGCAAAATTTTATCAAAGCTTAAGATTCTTCACTTGTTTTCATGATGAAGTTATTGCAGTGTTCTTTAAAATTCTCAAAATAGTGTTCTTTAAGCTTTGGTGTCAACAAATGACTGGGAGACCGAGTTAGACTATTTTACTTTTTGATTTATTTGCATTTGCATTTTTTCTGTTCTTTGGAAATACTTCTGTGGTTTTGGGTAGTTTTTCAGACCTCTCTTTCCTTCCTTTGCTTAATAAAAGTGTTAGTTTTAGCCTCCCAATGGACCTTTTCTGGCTTTGCAGGGAAATGAATAATACTAGAAAACCAATGTTTTTTTTAGGACAAACTGTGTCTTCAAGGGGGTTATGCAAATGCAATAATTTAGGCTCATTTAACAAATGAGCTAAACCACAGCTGATGTGGTGTCATGCTTTCCTGGAAGAGACCCTTAGGTTTAGTCTGTCACCAGCTCAGCCTGTGTGCTTTTAGCTCTACCCATGGGTGGTTTTGTTCCTTTTCAGATTTTTGTGGCTGTGGAGAGAGAGACTTGGACAATGAATTCTTAGAAACATCTGAAGGGAGTGTTCTGTGCATCTATGTGTTATAAACTCCAGAAGAATGAGCTGGCTTGTGTGAAAATGTGCTGGGCTGGTTCAAGACAGATTAGCAATGCCTGTTTGCAATATGATGTTGAAAATGGTGCACTTTTTGTTAAAATGGCATGGAAAGTGTGCACCTGAGATGTGAAGCAGAAATTTAAGAAAACACTGGAAATGTTTAGGTGGTTTCTAATGCTATTGTTACTTCTCTTAGCTTTGATTCCTTTAAGGCTTGGAGAGGAATGTCCTCCCTGTATCTTTGTAAAGTCTCATCTATGACTGAACTCAAGATAGTGGGTCATGAGTGGGACATTAGTATGATGGACAGTCCTGTGCTTGGGAGCACCACTGAAGGGCACAGACTATATGTGACACAAGAGATCAGGAGCATTATTATTCTCTCCCTGTTAGACTTGGGTGTGTATGTCTATGTGGCTCAAAATTCTGATGATGCAGTAGGCTAAATATTTAGATACCTAGTCAGTCTGTGGCAACCAAACATAGCTTAACTGAAAGTCCTTGTTAAATTTTGAAGGCTTATATAGTTTAATTCAATTCATTAACTCTAAAGTAATGGAGCACTCACTGATTAGGAAATATCATTTTGGCTATCACTTCTATACAGTGAGAATTTCCATAGAGCACAGCAGCTGAGTAATTCCTTTGCCTCTTTTTTTTTTCAGGGTGGAGAGGTGCATGATGGCTCTGAGTTGATTGGTCCTGTTGAGCCTCTGTCTGACTTTCTGACTGACAACCTGTCTGACTGCAGCTCTGAAGGTTCGTTTTCTCTTCCCACATAACCTCATAGCATGATCTGTTTTAAAGCAGCTCGTAAATGGCAAGTGACAGATTTCTTCATGGAGCATTGGCCTCCAGTTTTTGTTTGCTTGTTACAGCAAAAATGCTGAGCTGGGATTGGCAAGAGATAAATTGGGCTCAGCAGAGCTGTCTGCACCTCTGGAAGTTTTATTCTAAAGGTGTACATGCTGACTTGGATACCACGTGTAGAGTAATTTTAGTGGCACTTTTAGTGGCAGTTCACTTGCACTGAATAATAGTAGAGCTGTAAGGAAGGGTCAGTCAGCCCCAATAAATACTGTACTGGAGCTTCTTGCCTGCCTCTGGGCTGAGTCAGTTTAAGCATTTCTGTGTACCATGCAATCTTTTAGATATTTATGTATTTCTGAGTTATGCTTGGTCCTTGTGATTTCTATGAAATTCGTCTTCAGCTCTTAACTTTTCCTTTGGAATTGCTTAGCGCTCCTATAAATCCACATTCTTATACAAACGTTTTTTAGGCCTATTTAGGAGGGGATCTCATCAGTCTGGCACAGAATTTGCTTTGATAAAACAATCCTTGCATAACAAAACATGGGTTTTGTCTTCTGACAGTGGCTGGTTAATTTTTTTAACGTGAGGTTGTATGATTTGTCACTGGGATCTCTCTGTGTCAATAACTTTGTGTTTAGTTGTACAACATGTTCTACATAGGAAGTGAGCTTTGCATTTTATTTTGTAGTACCTTCTATGACGTTAATGAACTGATGTCCCCACAATATTTACTTCTGTGAAGGGAAAGGTATAGAAGTTGTTGTTGTTGTTTATATATATAGCCACATAGGTTTGTGTTTATATATAACACATATGTTTATATATAAACATATATGTTTATATGTAGTTGTTTAGTTGAAGAGGGCAGTTATGATAAATAGCACTAACTAGTGTTAAAGGGTTTTAATGATTTCTGTGGAATTTAACATTTCAGATTCTGACAATGCACTCACTTTACACTGTGCCCTATAAAATAGACTGCTTCTAAAAGTGCTTAATGTGAACGTTTCTATTCATTATTCACAAGGGCCTCATTTTTAGCAGAAGAAAACCACTTCCTTTATGTCAGATAAAATACTGAAAAGAAAAAAATGCTGTAAAGTAGAAAAATTCTTTGATACCCTTCTGAATCGGCTGGAGGGCTTTTACAGGATCCTTGGAACAACTACGAGCACAGGAGTTGAACATGCTGAATGTGAATTTTGTGGAGTTATATTTTCTAAAAACCTATGTGTCTTCAGGCTCACATTGTCTTATGTTTGAAAGCAGATTTTGGTGGGCAGGAGGCTGTGGACAGAAGGAAACGTCTGTCTTTAAAACCTCTAGATGGCAGTGGCAATACTCAGCCCTGGGTCCTCTCCCTGACTCTCCTCCCAGCCTCCTGCCTGCAGCTGATTTTTCCCAGTTTGATTATGGCAGTTAACTGTGGCTGGTTCACTCTGTCACTTTCTGTGGGCATGCAAGGGCCTCCACGTGGGCACTGCCCCTTCAAGCTGTTGTACTGAGAAGTAGCAAATCCATCCTTTAAAAGGTGCTGCTGTTTGCTTTCAAGGGTGGGTTGTGTTTTCTCATTTTATCTGTTCTTTCCAAAAGTTCATTTTGCAGAAGGTGTGCACATTAATGGTGGAAGATGCAAATTGACAGTAGTAGAAATGTTTTTGTACCAAAATAAGCAATTATTATCTTGCTTGTAAAAGGAGTGTGGCAGTTGATGCTTTCATAGGAATCTGCTTTTCAAGAGTCCAGGTTACCCAGGCTTTCCACCAGTTTTTGGAAACCGTGTTTACTTTTCAGATACCTGGTAAAATTGGGCAAGGCAGAGACAAGTACAGAGATTTGTGTTCAATTTCAACATCATTATTCTCATCTTATATTCCTGACAAACAGTCACTTTGTCTTCTTCTCTGAGTACACTGGAGGATGTTCAGATTTCCCACTTCCTCATCATAAATCTTTCTATATGAATTAACTTACCAGATTCTTTAGAGAACTTCATCAGGAAGTAAATTTTTTTTTTCATTCTCTTTTTTTCCTCTCTCCTTCTGTTTTACCATGTACACATTATCTTCCCAGAAATAATATTGTGCACTTGAGATGCTTCCTGCCCCGTAAGCTGACTGGAAACCTGTGACTATTGTGTGGTGCCAGCTCCAGGCTCTAAACCTGACCTAAAGAAAAGTTTATTAGCTCAGGCTCTGTGCCATGCTAGCTGTGTTCATACAGCTTTGGTCCAGTTGGCTACAAGACAAGAGCAAACGTGGTTTTGTTTGGCCTGTAGGGAGGGGAACTTCAGTCTATGTGAAATCTGCTGTGTGGATGGGCTCTAACTCATCTCTAATTCATATGGGTGGCCCAGAACACCCTTCCAAAACCCCCAGCTTTTCCATTCATGGTTTCTCTCTGCACTCTTCATCCATCAATCAGATCTGCTTTCGCCACCTGATACCTCTGAATGGTGTTTAATAAATGCTCAGTTCTCCACCCCCAAATTTGATATTGCTGCCCCTAAATTGAGCAGGTGAATGGCCCATTATTATTATGCATTATTATGCTATTCATTAGCATATTATTATGCTAATGAATCCTCTGCCTTCCTCCAACTTTTCTGTTGTGAGTTTTCCTTCTTTCTTGCAGGATTGGGGGCTACACAGTTTTCTTCTCTGCCTGTACACTTCCCTTCATGGCCCTTCCATGAGAAGATCAGGAACATTGTCTTCTGTGCACCCTGTCCCTTCCTCTCAAGTAGTATAGTGTCTTAAGTGTCACTGTCCCTTGCTTTTCAGACAAAAAATGGCTGGAAATTTGTTGTCCTTCATGTCTTTTTTCTCTCACTCATGTTAAGGAACTGCTGGATTTTAGAAAAGCAGCATTTCTTTAGGGCCTTCTTACTCCTCTTCCCTAAATTGTAAATTCCTATAACTTTACAGCTCCAAAATATGAAAGAAAGTTTGAGTTAGTTGCCTTTGAGTCAGCTCCTAGCTGCTGCCACATACTTTTTGAAAATGAGTCAGAATATGTTACCTGGAAATGTGGTTAAACTCATCACTCTGACAATAATATAGGAGAAAGCAGACACCAGGTTTTAGCTCAGAATTTACTTTCTCTGTGCATGCAAACAGCTAAATGTCTTGACCTTGTTGCCTGTTTTATTGCCTCAGTGGGTACATGTGCCAAGGTGATAAAACAAACTGCTACTTGATATCCAGGTGGCACTGCCAAATTTGTGGCTTGCTCCATATATCTCATGTAGAGTACTATTCTGGAATGACGTTTTTGAGACTGAAAGCTGGATTTTTTTTTTTTCCCTTTGTGTGTAGGTCCCAGCTATGAAAGCTTTCCTGTTTTAAGTCTCCTTAGCCATAAATCGTCAGAGCAGAGAGAGAGAGGGACTATAGTCTTGCTCTTGTTGAAATGTGGAGTGTGAGGTTTGAATAATTCCCTGTCCAAGCAAGGACCTGTGTTTTGTTTTTAAATCTTGGAAGCAATGAGAAATGGCAAACCTAATACCTACTTTTAATGGTGTGTTAACAAATGGGTATCTCTGATATGCAGTCAAAGAGCAGTTTCATGTTATATACTTTTACTTATAGGAGGGTCATGTATTTTCATTCTGATGGCAAAGGAACTTGTTATCTGTTGTACACATGGGTGTCAGAAACATTTTTGTCCTTCTTTTCAGTTCGAAAGGATTTAAGTGGGCTTGATGATGTGACACTTACGAGCCAGTCGGAATGTGGAGGTGAGATCTAGAAGTTGTCTCCATTACATTTGTGGAAATGAAATCTTTAGAAAACCCTAATTGAGTGAATGCCTTTTGTGGATGATAATCCTTACAGAATGAAATGGTATATATGTAAAATAGCATTGTTGCCATTTATTCCCAAATAACCATGAAAAGTACCTGTGGTTTAGTTACTGAAGGTCAGTTTGCAGTAAGGGTGTAGTGACTTATGGCAAATGTAAAAAAAAAAAGTGTTAGCTCAGATTTGAGTGATGAAAGAGGTGTTAATTTATTTTACCATGTGCTAGCAACAAAGAAAGATCATATGTATTACATGTGAGCTGAGCGCTGCATGATGTGTAAGCTGACAGTAGCTCTGTGTTAATTCAAACTCCTAATTTACTGTTTTGAGGATGCTTCATCTTGCTGATTATAAACAGTATGTTGGGATTTCTTGCAACAGTAATTTGGCTCCTGCTGGTTGACTTTTCTAATAGCAGTCACACAGGTTTAGTTTTGTAATTTCTGGGAGCCCAACGGTGACCTGCTTTGCAAGTTTAAGTTGGGTGTTAGATGTTGGTCTCTTCATTTCCAGTACTGAAATGAAGACTGGTTGTTATTCAGAGTTTGTGATTAATTTTTAAAAATATGTTTCTATAGGTACTAAAATTTTTTTAGAGGCAGCATTGCAATCAGGGAATTTCTGTGGGTATTCTGAGGAAACTGTGTAAGTGAAAAGAGCTAAATCTTTGAATGGGATAAGGAATTTTGAAGGCTCCTAAGGTATATGAGCAATCCAGAGTAATGGATGCCTTTCTGATTTCCAGGCTTCTCCAGTGACAGTGACCTGATCTCTCTGACAGTCGATGTAGATTCTCTCGCTGAGGTAGATGATGGAATGGCATCCAACCAAAGTTCTCCCAGTAGAGCTGCTGGCCTTTGTGTTACTTCTGAACCCCCAGTCCAAAGCACGCTGGCATCTGAGCAGGAGTGGAGCAAACCTGAAGGAGAAAAGGAAAGCCATGGTTTGTTTACTGGAAGTTTAAAATCCAAGCCAGGCAAACAAGATTACTTGGAGAAAGCAGGCGAGTTAATAAAACTGGCCTTGAAGAAGGAGGAGGAGGAAGATTATGAAACTGCCTTAAGCTTTTATAGAAAGGGGGTTGATCTGCTTCTGGAAGGTGTTCAAGGTATGGATCTTCTCATGATGTTTGTCTTCTCCTTGCTAATGGTTGTTTATGAAACTTCCATGGCAAACATCAGCTTACTACGTTGCAAAGAAGTAATCTGAAATGCAGAGTTACATGTGCTTGGTTTTCATGTACTTGATAGCTGTGTGCACGTGAGAGAGAGAGAGAGAGAAACCTTTCTAAGACTGAATAATAATTTAGGGTCTCATCTTCCAAGTGCCCAATATCTCTTCTGTTAGAATTGCAGCACAACCTTCAACTTGCAGGTAAGTAGCAAAGTGCTCCACTTTTGCCTCTATTCTTTTTATTGCCTAGCCATTAATTAATATGTGGCACTTGCAGCTCTGTTGAAACATTATTTAATTTACATGGTTAAGTGAGGATTAATTATCCCCATTTTACGCTTGGGAAGAGGCAGACTCAGGTTAACTTCCCAATCACAAAAGGATTAGAATTGCTCTTGTCTCACAGCGTCTTGCTTCTTCCTAAACTATTCTCCTTTTCTAGCTAAAGGATGCATAGAAACTTACATGCTTGCATTGCTAGAGGAGAACAGGGTTTTTTTTTACCTTTTCAAAAGACTTTGGTCTGTCAATATATGTCTGCAAATCCTGTTGTTAATAGACCGGGTGCAACTACATGCAAATTTCTGCCTCCTTGCACCTTGTCAGTAAGGGAGAAAATTTTTTCCTTTCTCTCTCTTGAGAATCTCAAGTGATAACCTCATGTAATCTGCGTTTTGTCCAACAGTGGCTTAAAACTATAAAGTACAGGGAAAGATTTGTTCTTTCCTGGAGTGAATTCAGGGTCTGTGTATTGTGCTTCTGTCCCATACAGATCAAATCAGTGAGATTAGAATTGTGCCTTTGTTTGACAGTGTACAGCACGGGTGCATTTTGCTGCTCCAGATATGGACTTAGACATGAATGTACCAAACACACAAGCAAGAAGCCTTTGCTGCATCCCAGTGGGATGCACAGCAGTGGTCCAGACCTTCTGAACAGTTCTAGCAATGGAATTACCTGCTGAGCTGATTTAATGGGGCCTGGCAAAAAATAATGGGTAGGTTACTGATGAGAACTAGAGGAGTGAGCCAAGATATGTGCATAGCCTTTGCTTAAAGTGTCTTATACTTTTTGGCAAAAGTAAATCCACCTCTTTTCAAGTCTCAGTGATGTCAGTAGGGTTGCTGCTTTGCTGCTTGTTGTGGCTTTTCAATAGCATCCTTCCTTTCCTTGCCTGTGTTGTCAAAATGTTTTTCATTCTTAGTGTTGAATATGCTGGCAGTCTTCTTTTGGAGAGCCCAGCTATTCTTTCTTTGCAAATACACTTTTTCACAGACCTGTGGGCCATTCAGTTGTGATCTTCTGAAGGATATCCTATTTTGTCATAAACACTTCTGTCTGCCAGCCATGATGCAAGGCTGCCATGATGCTGTTTTGAACTGACAGTTCAAAACTTCAACTTCAAAAGCTTTCTTTATTAAACAGTTTCAAACTGTTAGGGCATGAAAACAAGTCAGTCTATTTCACATCAGTTTTGCTGTGGTAATTACTGTGTATACTTGAGTTGTGGCAGTGGTTAAACATGTTGGCTTTGAATTCGTGGTAATCCTTAGGGTAATACATTTGCTTTAAAGTTATGGAAGACTCTTTGCATGTAGGTGACTTGCTCAACTCATGCATATGAACTTGTTAAACCAGAGTAGGTTGAACTTCTTACTTATATTTGCCAAAATTTTCTCCAAGGATTTTTTTCTTCTTTGCTGTTGACCAGCCTCTGTTCCGGCTGCCTCAGATATCTATCACCCACTTATCCCTGCTTTTCAGGCTAGGAAGAAATTCAAGGAATTTTAGAAAATTGTGATATTCTGCCTGATTTTCTTGATGCCACTCAGTGCAGTGGGAGTGTTACTAATAAATTTTTAGTGATGGTTACTTGTGTGGTGTGTGTCAGTGTTCCTGATGGATGAAGAAACATGTAACCTGCACCAGCACCTTTTTCTTTGCAGTTCCTGACATTGCCTCTGTATAGCACAGAAGAGGGAGTAATGGGAACGAGTTGCATTTTAGGTGGCATCTTATCCTTTGGGATAATTGTTCACAGGGTGGTTCCTTGCAGCCAGCTATTTTTTCATTTCTCTGTGTTACCCTGCATGGCTGTGAAGGAATATTCCTTCTCTTCTGGGCATTCACACTAGATTTGGGTAGATACAGCTCATTTTGTCCCATTCTCCTTGAAGCTTATGAAAGCTGGCAGAGAGAGACACTGCTGCCCTCTTCATGATGGCAGGGCTGGTCCAAATGTCTTCCTAAAAATGTGCCATCTCCCCATCTATGAGGACAGTAAAAAAACCCAAAAAAAAACCCAAACAAAACTTCCTAATCTATCTGCTTTGTGAAGGCAGTGTGTTTAGCATAAATATGTGAACGTTTAATGTATATTGCAGTAAAAACCCACAAAGCTTCTACCTAATCACTTGTTATTTAAACGCCCCTAGTTATGTATTTCACACGGATAATGACATACTCCTTTCAAAGATAAGCTTGGTGCAGTTATTACAAAACGCTTCTGGTCGTCTGCCACTGATTATTGTGCACCTCTTCAGTGTAAATAAGACTTTGTAACAGCTGAGAGTGAAACACAGCGCTCATCGATCCTTACCCACCTGTGCAGTGCAGTCTCTGTGCGCAGCCTCTGCAGAACGGGCCGCAGGTGGCTTTTTCCCTGGAAAACGCAGTGACACGGGAATACGCACTTTGGCCACGAGGTGGCGGCAAGGAAATAGAAATTGCCGCCCGAGACTTGGAATCGGGCGACTGTAGCGGCGCGCGGAGATGGGGGAAGGAATGCCACCCATCCTCTGTGCTTCCAGCTTGGCTTTTGAGACCGACCCTCGCTCAGGTGCAGCGCCTCTGCGAGCTGCTTCGCTGGGTCTGAGGGGTGAGGCTGTATCTGGCTCCAGTCGCGCCTTTAGGCTCAGCCCGAGATCTGCTGCTCTGGGCTGCCTCGACAACACCATGCTCAAGAAAGTTCAGTGCTGCAGGTTTATAGACCTGTGCTGGTTAGTTTGAGGTAGGTGGCTTCCCTAAAGGCAGTTGAGCACACTTGAGCCTGTTTTGTTCCTGATGACTTTCCAGCCCTCGGAGTGGCTGGCACTAGTGTTGGGCGAGGCAGGTGTTGTATATTTGAGAAATGGCCATCTTGACTTTGTTTTCAGCTCTGTGCACATGCTCTCAGATGTACAGTGGTGTTAATTATTCTGGGCAAGGTGCACATGTATTTTCTTTTGCTAGTCTCTTGCAGAGTTTAGTACTAAATCCTTTCATGTCCTACTTGTAGTCCTGCCAAGAGACCAAATTTGTGTCCCTTGGAGAAAGACTGCTGCCTGCGTGCTCAGAGACTGGTGTATAGCTTGGACTCTGGGCATCTGCTCCTTATACATATCTGGCCTACTTCTGCTCCATACTCCTCTTTAGTATTAACCAGTTGTCAGTGGGAAGGAGAGTGAAATCTTGGACTGGCAGTGTAGGCCTGGAACTGCACCTTTTGTGCCTTCCTGTTTCATGTACACCAGAGCTGCCTTGCTTGCAGTAGCTCAGTAGTAGACAGGGAGTAGCTGCCATAATTTACTTTTCCTTCTGAATATGTACCAATGCTGCTGCTCCTCTTGTCTTTTCTGGGCATTGCTGCATGCAGGGTTTGGAAGCTTTTGGAAGACAGGTTGTGTAGGATGGTCCAGCAATTCTCTAGGAGCAGAAACCTTCTAGAATTCAAGGTTTTCTGCCTTTTTAAGCATACTGAGTATGCTAACTGATGGAAACTTTGGCTCACAATTATAGCTGTTCCTTTGTTTTGCTAGCATGTCAGAGCACTTTGAGGTCAGTGCATTGCTTCAGGCCTAGAGATGGAAAAAAATGCACTAATCTATAGCAAGCCACCAACTTCTAGCTGGAAGTTAACTCTGTTTTATGCAAAGTAGTGCATTCCCTGACTTTGGTATAGGGCATAGTTTATGTTAGGAAGAAGCAGATCACGAGGCTGAAATTATGGAGAGTTTTTTTCATAATAAAGGAGTCCTGTTTGTATAAACTGCTCCTCTTTTTACAACAGCAGCCTTTCTTTAGTTATATCCATTATGGATCTGAGTCTGAGGTGTGTGATAAACAGAGTTAACACTGCTGCTTATTCCTGTGTTTCAATAACTTCAGGCATGTGAAGAAGCAAGAATGCTGCACAATATGGGCAGCCTAATTCATGTAGAAAAGTACAGGATCTCTTCCATGTGTTTTAGAAACCAAATGTGTTCATTCCTGGTCTGTCTATGTTGCACATTAACATCTGAAGGGAGACGACCCATTTACTCCGTCAGAGTTTTGGGATGTTTATTTTCACTTGTGTAGCAGCTGTGGCTGGGCAGAATGAATATTGATTTAGTTTAGGCAGCATGAACCTTGTTGCGTGAAGTATGTGGTGCCTCTGGAGTGTCAGCAGCCACAAGCTGTTTTCCAGGTATCTCTGTTTTGTGTTAGGGATCTACAAGTTCCGAATAAGCTGCTGGTGTCTTTGAAAGCAGGCTGTGAATGTCAGTTTTGCACTGCACCAGGCTATTTTAATGTTTATCCAGTAAACAGAGCTGGAACAAAAATTACACAAATTACTGGAACCTTGCTAAAATGACTTTGACTTTTAACCCAGAAATGCATATACAATGAAATGCTGGGAATACTTTGGATAACTAGATGATATTTTTGGATATACTGAAAACAAACCAACTTGTGTCTAATTACTGGGATTATGATGGGCTATGATTTGAACTTGTGATGGAGCCAGGGATGCAAACAGGAGCATGCTTGACAGAATGCCAAGAAGACAGTACTTTATGAAAAGGGAAACAGCCATGGCGTTCCACCAGCGCATTTCTGGCTTCCTTTGCTTGTTTGTTGAATGGCACTTGTGAAGACAACTTCTGTTATCACACAGTAGCTATTTTAAATTCCTTTCACTCATGAAGGCCTCTGAGTAGTGCTCCTCATTGATGTTAACAGTTTCTGAGCTATCCAGCAGATGTGTCTGGTTGTGGCAGTGTCTTTAAGGAAAGACACTGAAAACAGACCTGTTTTCTGAGAAGGTGAATATTGGGGTGTGAGCTGATGTCTGCAGGGAAACCCTCAGACTTGTGCTGAACTCCACAGGGAAGGTTGGTGATGGGATGACTGATGCAAGTGTCATTCCCCCCATTTGACCTTAGGCTTCTGTGTTCCTATGGTGTATTATCACTCAACCTGTTTGCTGTAGAACTGTTTGGGCTGAGTTTTCTGAACAATGATAAAAAGTGCTCCCTCTCTCCTAGTGCTTCATACAACCTTGAAATCACAGCTGCTGCTTCAGAAGAAAAGTTTGTGACGGGACTTGTCTGTTGACAAGCAGCTGGATTAAGAATGGATGTTGGGAATACTGTTGTTGGTTAAAAAAAAAGTCATATCTCACCATGCTGCCAGTGATGCTGAAACACATGCTAGTATGGACTATGAACTGTTCTTAGTTGGAATGTGTTGTCTTTCAAGCCCATTGCAGACCATACAGAGCTTCAGAGCAGACCAGTTCTGTAGGATCCTTCACTGTGCAGTAGGTGTTGGGTGGACTAGCCTGGGTGATGTAATTCCCTATGTGGAATTGCTGGGTTTAGACACCTTGTTGTGGCAAAGCAGTAAAATACAGCATGAGCCAGTAAAGTATGGTTAATGCATGTAGTTAATGCCAGAAACTTATTACTGTATAAATACAGCCAGATTTGGCTATGTAAAGGAACACTTAAGGCAAAGTTCCATTTAAACTGCAGGACTTGTCTGCACCAGGAGGCTGATAAAGGTCTGAGGTTTAGTACATGCTGCAGAGCTTAGAGCCTTGCAATACATGTAAAAGTGAATTGTAGTACTGTCTGCATCACACCCTACCCAGTGTGTAGGGTGTGATGCAGAGATGACTCTGAATGTGGTTACTTAGCAGTTGACTGTTAAAGAATTAATAAATATATGACCAAGTGAGCCTTAGAAATCTCATTTTTCTTCCCTCTTGGGACACAGTTAGCTCCACTGACTTGGTGCTGTTCTGACCTTTCCAAGATTTGAGTCTTTCCTCACAGCAGTTCCTTGCCAGGCTTCTGCCTGTGCCTGGCCTCTTTGACAGACATCTCTTCCAGCCAGCGCTGCCTTTTATCTCAGCTGTTGTTAGCCACAACACTTAGCTGCAAAGTGCAGGAATCTTTTTTTGACTGTAGCTGTGTGGGGTTTCTGCCTCCCATCAGAAGACCCAGTAGGGCTGCCACAGTTCTTGCAGCATGCAGGGTAGCACAGGGCAGACTGATTAGGTTACAGCAGTGCCGCTGCTGTCCGCTGGTAAGAAATTTGAAGTCTCTGGCTGCAGAATTCAGTGCCTTAGGCACTGTAGGTGAATTGAGGCAAATTACTAGCTGGAATAGAAAAAATTGCATAGAAAGGTTTAAGGGCATGATGCTGCATGATAATCAGTGCTCTGATTCTCTCCCAAACAGTTCTTGCATATACAGCTTCTCTCTTTTCACATCCTCCTTTTCTCTTTTCCTGTCCTCTTTCCCTCTTAACTCTTCCAGTATCTTAAAATAGCCTCCTTAGCTTCAGAGCTGTCTAGGACTAGTATAGGTTTGATCTCTACAAGGCCTGCTGCTGGCTCTTCTGTTTTAGAGATTCTTGTGAATGCTCGGGGAAAAATACCATTTCCCCATAGCAGTATATAAAAGTACATATGAATTGCATTTAATACATAAATATGAGTGGTATTAGACTGTCAGGATTTATGAATCTCATAATTGGGTTTTTTTAATCTGCCTTTTCCTTTTCTTTCCCCTGCAGTAAACTGTTCTCACTTAAAGAGGTAGGTGTCTGTGGGCCTGGATTCCCTCTGCTCTGAAGCAAGGGATGTTTGTGAATGCTAATTCTAATTTGAACTTGTTCTTTTTGTGAAGAAGTGCAGAGAAGTTGGAAATTTCCTCTCTCTCATGGTGGTGGCCTGGATAACACCTTTCCTTGCTCTGACTGTCATTGCTCTTCCCTTGTTCCAATGGTGCTTGTGTTGGAGGACTTGCTGCTGCTGCCACCATTTTGTTCCCTCCTCTGTGCTAGAATATCACTAGAATATATCTTCTCCTTCTGTCTTGAAACACTTGTAGGGTTTATTGCCTTCTGAAGTGGATCAACAGAAGAACATACAAGAATATTTGTCATATTAAGTCTTATTTTGGTGAAATGCCTTACAGTTAAGCCTACAAGTACCAGCAGATGGATGGGAAGTTAAGAAGACTTTCCTCCCTGAAATACTGGGTGCATTCATTTTATTTTTTCCAGGTACATGCCCATGAAAAGCTACTACCACCTTGTGAATTTAACATGTGAGTTTATCTAGAAGCAGATGTTTGTTGGTTAGTATTTCTGGCAAGTTACATTTCTTTTCTTCAGTGTTACTGACTCCTTCTTTACTGGTCACTCGAACACATTTCACCCACACCATTCTTCTGTGTAATCTTAACTTTGGCAAATGTGCCAACATTTTTTTTTCCCTAGAGAGATGTTTACCTAGACATTTACATGACAGGTGTGTAGCTGTAGGTTTTCTACAGGATGCAGAAGTGGCAACTTCATAGGAAATACAGATCTCTAAGGGTCTCGGGCAACCTGCAGGGAAGATGATGTAAGCAACTTATGGACATAATAGTTACCAGCACACTGGAAAGTTGGAAGAAGAATTTGTAGGTGTTCACTCACTGTCACAAATTTGTGCTTTAGTGTGAAAGGTTTAACTTTTAAATGGCTTTTTCTTCTTGGTTGATAGAGTGCAGTACTGTCCTGAATCTTCAGAAAAGCAGGAAAGAATGGTTCTGATAAATGTGTTGTATCTTAATAAATTTTGGCTCTCTCAAAATGTTAAGAAAAAATAAAAGGAGGAAAAAAGATCACTTCAAGCTGTTTTATCATAATGGGCTTAACCTTTGTCTTATTATTTAATATTTACAGGTTTTTTTCAGCTGCAGAATTTGATCAGCACCTCAAAGTAACTCGCTGTTAATATAATGTAAAGCATACTAGAGATGATGAGGTAGTGGTCTTATTTCACAATTCCAAGCCCCCACCTGCTGCTTAAATCTATAGCTCTTTCCTTGATGCTGCAGTATCCGTCTACCCCAGCACCTGCCACATTCCACTTAAGTAATTGTTTGAAAATTAAAGGTTACCCACCCTCCTGTGAAAGTTGGTGGAGACTCGTTCCAAAATCAGCAGCTTTTCCCCTTCCTGAAATAAATTTTGGGGTTATAAAACAGTGTCCAAAGTCATCACAAACCCGTGCTGGATTATGAGTCGCATTGTCACTTACAGTGTGCCTGAGCTTTTGTTTGGCTAATATGGACAAAGGAGTCTGCTTCACATGATGTAAGAAGTGTTTGCCCTAAGAAGAACAGAGGTCCTCTTGAACCAATTAGGCAAAAATAACAGCTGGGCTACCCACTAATAAGGAAGGTGCTGCTAAACCTCTTTTCATTGTGAGAAGAAATAAATCTTTTAAGGCTTACTCCCTTGCATTTTTATAGAGAGCAATTCTTTGAAAAATTCAGCAATCCAGCTGGGTGATATGTGCAGGAAGACTGTGAAGAAGATAAAGAAACTTTTAAAAATAAAAAATGGTATTATAGCTGTTAGATTTGGCAATTATAAATGTCTCATTGAAGATTTCAGTATTTAGAGAAAGTTTTACTGTTTAAATTGTTAAGAACGTGGAGTTTGGGGCTGGCACAACAGGCAGTCTCGTACAAGTTCCTTGTATCTTGTTCTGTAAGAGGATATTCCTTCCTGGAGCAAATCTCTTCTGATATCTTCTTTAAAGGAAGGCAGCACACATATATTTTTAGTAAGTCTGAGAGAAAAGCAGGAAGAGGAGCTCACAGAGGATTGGGACAGGTAATAGTAACTTTATGGCCTTACTTTTTCTGTGAAAATATTCCTGTCCTGGCCAACTACCTACTCAAGTAGGGAGTGCACCTGTGTTGCCCTGACAGAGTAACTCTTGCTGAGGAAAACCTCTTAACACCTTAAAGGGGATGATTTGGAACAGGTCAGGCACAAAGAAAGGAATATCTAGAATTCCTGGGTGGGTGCTACATATAATGATTTACTGATTTTTATTATCTTTTTTTTTGTGTCTGTGTTAGTAGCAAGTGGCAACTAGGGCTATCTTTATCATCCAGATAGAAGCAGATCTTCGCCATGACTTCATCCTGGATCCTTGGAGGAGAATAGTTACACACCAGAGCAAGTTTGACAGCACTTCTATGCATCTGAGATGTGTTCTCTTTGTAGTATTCCAGATTATTTGAGGAAAAAGGACAGATTTTTGTCCATGGTCTTTACTGACCCAGTTTTTTTTATTTGTCTAAGTTTATTGAATATGGCCCCCTTTAAATAGCTTTTTGCTGTTACTACCTAAGCATAATTTTACTATATGATAGAATTACAGAAGATTTGATGTATGAATAAGCAGTTAATTGAGCTGAACACTTCAGCATTGAGTTAGCTGATCTTTCCAAGGTGTGTCCTCTTCTGAGGTATTGTGAAGTGTGAGTGAAGACTCTGAGCAGAAGACAAACAAAACTTTTGCTAGTTTTCCAGATGCCACTTTTGAACTTTGTGGAAGTGCTGCTTCTTTGGGTTTTTTCTCTCAAATCAGTGCACTATGGGCAAACAATCAGACAAGTCACAGAAGAACCCAATGGCACAATTATTCCAATATTTGTGGTTTTCCTCTATCAAACCCTCCAAATAATTTGAATATTGTTAGGAATATCTATGTTTGAAAATATATTGTAGCTGAGCTGTCTTTAGAAATATAAATTAAAGAACAAATTTTGAATCATTGGCTGCTGTCCTAATATCCTGGCTTACTGTTACTTTGGTCGGTGGGTGGCCTGGTCAGCCTTTCCAAAGCCAGTTTTCATTTTAGGATATTTTTACTTCTTTGACATGGGCAAAGCCTTTGGAAAATGAGGGAGCAGCCTGCTTGTGCTTGTGTGTGTGGATGAAGGCTTATATGTGCAACAAAGTAGCTGTAGAGTTTTTATATTCAGTTTGCAGTAATAGTAAACAGAGCATCTAAAATAACCACTTGCACATTGCAACAAACACATCATCATTTGCTTAAAAAGAGTTATAATTACAGTTGACGAAGCATGGACACCATAAAAAATGCATTAGTTTGGCTTGACACATTAATTACCTGTTTTTGCAGATGTTTTTATATATTGTTGTGTGAACAGTTTACAAAATAATTACAGGAAAGTCATATGGAAAATAAACTAAGTGGGTGGTTTCTCGCCTTAATATTTTCATTCATGTGAATCTGTGTGAGGCACAGCTGCTCTGTAGCAAAAGCAGAGAGAGAGAAATGGGGAATCTTGAGGGGTTTTTATTCTTAGGTCCCTATGATCAGTCTTGCTGCACTTTTATATCTTGCTTTAGCAGTGTAGTTTTTAAAAGTGTAAGATGACATTGCTGATTTAATCCCAGTGATCAGGAGGGGGGAGAAGCTTTGATCCTGATCAGATGAAACATAAATCTTCTAGTATCTAGGAAAATAAATGAAAAATCAATATTATTTTAAGCAGGATGAGCTTTTATGAGCAGTTGTAAAGATTCATCAAAGGCTTTGACACAGTTTAAACATTTCCTGTATGCTGGCATTTAAAGAAAAATGCCTTTCAAGTTTAAATTGTAATTAAAGAGATACCTCTTTAGATTGTGAGCTAACCACAGAATGAAAATAAGAGCTCAATATGCTTACACACTATTTAAATCAGAAGTTCTTAACTAGGAATAAATGATTATTTCTAAATTATTATAAAATAAAATTGATGCTTTTGAAAATACATTTTGCTTAACTAAAACCAATATTCATGGCAAAATGTAGCATTGCATTTAAAAAAAAACCATGGAGTCTGAATCACAGCTTTGACATCTGTCAGATATAAGGATTTGTTCTAGTACTGTGTTTTAGTGATTTATTTGGTTTTAAGTGAATAGTTCTATGACCTCGAATTTGGCATAAATGCTAAAGATTATTTTTAGCTTAATGGGGTCTTTATTGTTACTCTCTGTGTTTGAGGCTTTTTAAGTAGCATTTATTTGTTTGTTAAATTTATATCCTGTATTTATTTACAGATTTTTGTGAGATATTGGCTGTTTAAATGGGAATTTGTATTGTGATGTAGTTTTTTACATTTTCTTGGTTAAACTAATGCAGAAAAATAAAAAGCCAAAATCCTATTTTCATAAATCTAATTCTCAATCATCCACCTGTTAAAATATTCAGAGACTGAACTGTTAATGATCTTGTCCACAAATATGATGCGAGAACTTGTTGAATAAATGTTATTTTTTGAATTCACACCCTTTTTATGGATGAAGATTTTAATGAGTAGAACAGCTTGCAAAGGTTATTTAACAAATTACTCGGGAAGAAGTAGAAGGAAAACTGAAATTAATGTCTTGTGAAAGTAGGGAGAACAAAGACAGCTCTGAGGGGACATCCTAGCTGGTTCGCGTTAATTACTGTAAAATTACTGAAGCATTGGAAAAAAAAACAAGAAACATCCAAACTAAATACACATAACTAACAATTAAGCAGTAAGCTTGACTTTTATGATAGCCTTAGACACTGACCTAGCAGTTTTCTAGCAGTCTGCTTGAAGGAAATGCTGGCTGAAGAGTTTATTGTTGCTGTGCAGATGTCTTGCTTTCCCCGAGCAGCTGCCACTTGGTGTGTCTGAGAGACTGTGGGTGCTCACCGATGCATCAGCACGAGGAAGTTTCATGGTGCTTTCACACTACCTGCAAAGATGAAAGCCAGAGTTAGTCCTGTTTTAGGAAATTGCAACACAGGCTTATTGAAAAAAATACTGTGTATAGACTCTCTTGATAATGCCAACTTCAACTTCAAAGAGTTGAGTGATGCTTTTTTTCTTTTTTTTTAATCCTAGGTGGGAATAAGACTGGCAGTCTTATGAAGGGAACTTTTTACCAAGATTTCCCTAGGTTTTTAGAATGAGAGAAATTACTGAGATATTGATAAATATCCGTAATATTGCATCCTGAAAATGCACTGGATTTCTGTCTGTCTCAAATGATGTGTAGACGAGGGTTTTTGCAGAGCAGTCTTGTGTCTATATTCAAGGAGGGAACAATCACTTTTTCCTCATGCTGTGAAGTAGTTAGTAAAATTTACAAGAGATCACTTATCCCAGAACTTGGAGTACCCAAAGTCTCTTCTGCTTACTTTTGATGGAGTCTGGGTGTGATGGTTCTGTGTGTTGGGGTAGTTTCTAGTCGTGATATGAAAGGAGTGGGAGTCTCTATTTTAAAACAATCTACCTTGATCCCTGCCTTTAAATCTGTCCTTGAAAATCTCACAATGTCTTATACATTGCCACAATTGCCCCCTGAAAAGCTCCCGCAGTAATTTCTGAATGCAAGCATTCACACAGTAAGTTCTCTATCAGAAGTTCCATAATAAACTTGCCCTTTTTTATGAGACTCATTCTTGATAACCCACAATAATCCTGTTTTTTTTCTTATCAGTTACAAAGTTTCTGGTTGAACTCCTTCAAGGTTACACTCGGGTTCCTTTCATGGCCCGGTGATCAGTGTCTTACCTTCTCCAGTCTCTGTTAATATCTGTTATCTGCCGTTGGTTGGGGTTTGTGTATTTGTGTGTTTAATTTATTGCCTCTCCTGTTCCTTGCCTTGTCTTTCATGTGGAGTAGCTGTTGGGCAGATATCCTTGCAGCTCCTTGCCCTGTTTGAGCATCGGTTTGAGAGGTGCTGGCTTGCACCTGGCAGTGCAGAGCCTGTCACAGTCAAGGCTTTGTTTCTGCAAGTCTTGGATGCCCTCAGGGCTGGGAGAGTCTGTCAGGGCCGTATCAAGTCTCTGCTGTCCTTCAGTCTTCTTCTGGGACAGTTGTCTCTGTCTTTTTTTCAGCATAATAATCTCATTTCTCTGTCAGAACAATTGTGTCTCACAGTCTCTTATCTTTGTTCGGTGGCTGACAGGTTGGGTGTTGCCATCACAGGTTGAGTCTGTTACAGCAATACATCGCTCAGGATGTGAATGCCTAAACCAAACTGAAAGCTTCAGAGTGAATTCAGTGTTTGTGTGGTGCCATGTGGTTCTCACCAAGAGTTTGGGTAGATCAGAAATAATACAATGGTTGTTTAGCCATCTGGAAAGTGAAGTAGTTGGTGCAAGTGCTTATTGCTTTCTTCCCATGTTACCCCAAGACAAGAGGCAAGGAATGTCTAGCATAGAAAAGCTGTGGGCAGGAGTTCTTCGTGCCTCTCCTCAGTTGCCTTCTTGCTTTCAATAGCTTTTCTAGACTTCATGTATAATTAGGGGAGTCCATACTGGACACCTGATGTCGCAATATGACATGAAATGAACAACACTCACATGCTGAGATGTCTAAGGTAAAAAAGCACATTTATTTTTGGACTTTGATATTTATAGAATTCTAAAAGTATCTATGGGTTGGAGGATGAAATTGCTATTTCTCCAACCACACTGGTCAAACTAACAGTCTATTAATTCTCTCCTCCACTAGGAAGTAATGCAAAATAATTATTATTTACATGAAAAGTGTGTGAGAAACTCCATTACAAAAATGTAAACGTCAGAAGGCTTAGAAGAATCTTAGAAGAACAGGGCGACAACCTGAGGAAAAAATAAGTTTGCTGTTTTGTTGTAATCATCTTATTCTGTCTTTCCTAATTGATTTTGCTTTTTGGAATGCCGGGTTTGGATCAGTGGTTTGTTTCAGTTCTTACCTATGTTACCATAGGAACATATACCAAATAACAGAAATATTAGGAAAGGCTTTTTATTTAGTGTAGTCTATAGCAAGGCTTAATTTGTTATTTTTGTAGAACTCTGAGATCATAGTCTGGACTTTTAGAAGATGCATATCTTTAGGTTTGATTATGAATAACCCGAAGGGAATCAAAAAGGTAGAATCAAAGTAGTCCTGTGCTTTGATTCCTTAGTACCTCTCTCTTTATAGGGAACATAACATTTTTTTTTCTCCATTGAGGTGAATCAAGTCCAACTCGTCGAGAAGCAGTGAAGAGGAAGACAGCAGAATACCTTATGCGTGCTGAAAAAATTTCCAGCCTCTACCATAAAACCTCTGAAGATGCATCTGTTTCTATGGTAGGCTTTAATTAATTTTTTTCTGAATTAATTTTTTTCAGAATTTGTTATAATTAAGTGGGAAAGCATATTCTAGCTTAAGGTTCAAAAGCTGCCTAGAATGTCTCTTTTGGGAGGCTGGAGGAGTATTTTGATGTCGTCTTTGTGTTAAGTTGCCAATCTTTCTGATTCTTCATAATTTTACAAGGAGTGCTTGGTTTAACACAGGACTGCTTTTCATGCGCTTTCCTACTGTTCATGGTTGATGATGTAGACATTTTTCATCATGCTGAAGAATCTAAAGGTAAAGGAAAAAACCACTCTAGAGTGTAACATTTCATTTGACTTTTCCATGGGAATGTTGGTCGGTCCTGTGGGGAGTGAGAAACCTGTTGGTTTCTTTAGCCTAGCACATAGTGATGTATCACAAGTGAATCAAGCACAGGGTAGGGGGAATCAGATTAATTTTCCACAGAACAAGTCCTTAACAGAGCAAAGGTTCTTCCTGATCCTTTGAAATGTCTCTCTTGGATATGCTTGTGGGATCAGTTCCTTTTTGATTTTTGAAAAGTTTTTGAGTTTTTTTTTTCCACTTTCTTGAGCAGAATACCTTTATCTGTGCTTGTACAAAAGACAAACAAAGCTTGTTCTGAGATACCCTCAATAAATATCTAACTTGCCCTTCCTTAAACAGTTCCTTTAGGATTTATCTGTTTCTACTTTAGACTTTTACTGCAGTCGTGTTAAACTGAGTTATTGTCAATGACTGCCCTATTGCAGTAAGTATAAAAGCTGCAAACTTCCTGACTCTCTAATATCAAGGGATAACAAAAGGGATAGAAGATTATTGCTTCCTACTTTGCACAGATCTATAAATGCTTTAAGGAGACAACTGCTGCAAAAATTGGAAGCCTTCTAAAAGCTGTCTATCTAATAAGCAAATTTAAAAAGCAAAGACACTGATTTTTTAAGGGTAGATTATTTCATGTTGAGAGCCCACAAGTACAATTTTGAGGATGTTCCAAATGGGATATATTTTGTGAGGCTTGGAGTCTTGCTGTTGCTATGAACTGTACTTTGAACAATTTAATATTTTGGACAGATACGAACTCCTACTAGGTATTCTTTCTTTGGGTCAAACACCCCTGAAAATGGGGAAGAAACTATATTGAATGGAATCCTCAGTGTGTTTGGAAACTGAAGAAAAAGAGAAAAAAAATCCATGAACAACCTATTTTTGCCTTTTTATAAGTTTAAAAACTAACTGTGGTTGGGAAGGAGGAAGAAATAGGTTGCATTTTTCTGTGTGAGCTTGAGAGGTGAAGTATTTCCTCTTTTATGCTGTACTGAATAAGACACATGCCTTCTTTGCAGATCCAAAGAAAAGCAGATTTAATTGGGATAAGACAAGAAAAAAAAAGCAGATAGAATAAAAAACCATTCTCCTTCTGTGTTGAAACTCAAAATTGACAAATCGCGGCAAATCTTGTTTTGTACAAAGTGTTGCACCTGGCTGATTCTCCTGTGTACAAAAAAGGCCATGCAGCCATGATTTAGCCTTGTTTTTTTCCTAAGTTTGTACATGTATTTTAATGTCCTTTATTTGCTGTTCATAATGCATAAATTTAACTTTTATCTTAGAATTTTGGAATTTGCTGATATTGAGGGCAGATGGTGCTTCTGGGTCATGATGGTTGTGGTGAGGAGCGGCTTGTTTCTTGTTCATAGCTGAATATTACCTGGGAGAAGGACTTAACTCCCAAAATTATTGTGAGAGTAGTGGTAGGTACCACAAAGAATTGGTATGCTCTGTGCTTTTGCTTAGTGTCGTAAGGAAAATGAGGAATGTGACTGTTCCCGTGTGTTGGTTGCTGAGCAGGCCTGAATTCTTGCACTTTATTTACTGCTTATTATTTTTACTTCCCAAGATAGTTTGTATTGAAATTTGCTTGAATTATTCCACCCCACATGGACAGTGATAAATGCTCTGGAAGAACCTCCATCTATAGACAGTGTGAATCTTGGGAGATACCAGTGGCAACTTGCAGATACTTTGTGTCCTTCTCCTAAAGACCTTGAGTGCAAGATGGGCACAGTCAGTGCAGTACCTGGGCCCCTGGTAGGAGTGTCAGAGTGCAGTTTTGTTATGGAAAGCATGGTTCACTGCAGGGAATGTCATGGGCATTTGCACCCCAATTGGAGGAAGAGGTCTGGCTGGTAAGTGGGTGTGGGCATTTAAGGCAAAGTGCTCTTGTTCATGACCTGGTGTCACAGGGCAGAACTGCTTTGTCACCTCTGTCTGCTGTAGGTGGCTTTGTGTTTCCTGTGGTGCCCTTAAAAGGAGCAGTCATGGGCATCAGAACTAGGCTGACCTGTTGTTCTTACACATGGAATTTTATCTCTTCCATCAGGCCAGAGAGCTGTCCAGCAAGGGAAGGGGTAAGCTCTGAAGTGCAGGTTCAGTTATTGACCTGCACTTCTCAGCCTGTCAGATCTCCCAAAGGCTTGGGATGCCAGCCATGGGCTGAGCCATGGACTGAGCCACCTGCAGGCACAGTCTCAAAAGACTGTGCCCACTAAATGTGCCCTTTGCCATCTGAGCACCACGTGAAGGTAAAGCACAGAGCCTGGCTTTTCTCTGGAGGCCCAGGCAAGGAGGAAGTGAGCCATTCTTTCGTGGCTGGAAATGCCAGGCCCTCTCTGTTCCAAGACCAGATTTCCCTAAAGAGGCAAAAGTCTGGTATATGAGAGCTGAGAAGCAAAATAGTCTTTGATGTCATGGAAACCAGATGAAGAACAACTACTTTGTTACTTTTCAGCAGTGTAGCTGTCAAGGATAGCATCCTTAGCAACCACCCTGCTGCTTGCAAGTTCAAGTGGTGAAGAGAGGAGCACAAGAAGATGGTATTTGGAGAATCCTTGGCATTGTTAAAGAAAGGTTTTGGGTAGAGGGCTTAAAAGAAACATAGGGAATTGACTCAGCTGCGACCTTGAGCTAGGAACTCATCTGAGTGTCTTGTAAACATTGAGAAAAGCCTTGCTGTGACCCATAAGAGTAGGTGATGTGGAGACAGCTTCTGGAGCTTTTAAACAGGCACGTGAACCTTCTGGAAAAACAAGCTGCAGCAAAGTCCTCTTCTTCTTCCTTTGGTGCAGCACAGCAGCTTCAAGGGCCATCTCTTGGACAAGTGCTGCAGAGAACTGTGTAAGAGCAGCACTGGGTCATTTTGCAGATTCTCAAGCTGCATTTTCTCCTCTGCCCCTTTATAAGTAGTGTCTCTGGGGACCCACTTCCAAGGTGAGTGGGAGCTGCAGCAACAGCCTCTGAATCCCACAGGCCTGACCATCAGAAAGCTGGAGTCTTGCATAGCTGTCAGCTGCAAAGCCCAGCACAGCTGCTTGTACAGGCTGTGGGGCAGTTTTAACCTTGGCAGTTTTTATAAAGCATATTTTTATTGCGTCTTTGAAATTAATTCTGATTCTATTTATGCCTAACTTCGTATATTCAGAGTGGTTTCTTTTTGCGCCATTATGAAAGCTGTTGTCTTTTAAAATGTCAATTATTTTTGATTTTTCAAAGCAATTTAGTACCAAGAGGTACATGCAAGCCTGATGCCTGAACAGAAGAAGCAGTCTTTGTGGTTTCCATAAGATATCTTCCTAAAATTCTCATTACGTGTGCATGAAAATTACATGAAGTATAAAGAAAATGCACTGCTGTAGTTCTGTGAGTTATAAATTTAACATAAAATAAGAGATTCAGTCTCAACTTCTAGGATCACATCCAAGGTGTGTCCCAGCTTCAGGAAAAGTGCATTCCCCAGGTGGTGCTCACTGAGGGCCTTCTGAAGCACCACTGTAGTTCTGTCTGGTTCAGATGCAGACAGAAATACAACCTGGTTTTCTCCTGGTGCAGAGAGAGGAAGAAGCCAGGAAGTCTGCCATACCAGGAGAGCTGGAAGCACTGTCACAGCCATGAGGCAGATTCCAGTGTATCTGCATCAAAACAAGGCATCTCCTTGCTGCAAGTGAAGAGCTGGCTATGCTACAGGTAGACAGGTATTGAAATATCAGACTCAGACCTCTGAATGGCAAAGGGAGATTGCATTTGTGATGTGCAGATCTGCACTGGTGTTCATGAAAGTTCTCTTTTCTTATCCAGAGGATCTGTGGTGACTGATGTCAAAGGTGTCAGCATTAGCAATTAAATTAGCAGAGCTTTCTGGGTGAAAGAATGAAGAGGGGAAAATAATGATCAAATATTTAATTAGAGGGAAATCCAGGAAAAATAGCAGTTGTGCTGGGAAAGCTTTAAAGGACCAGTGCGGGGGGCATCCCTGCTTGAGCATGTGGATTACTTTGAGCAACCAAGGAAGGACCAGGACTCCACCATTCCTCATGTTTCACTGCATCCCAGGAGGAAGAGGGTGCAAGGAACCCCACCACAGATGCTGGGGTGCCCCCCAGTCTGAGATGTACACATGGTGTGGTTTTGGGGGTTTCCCTGTGCGAGGCCAGGAGCTGGATCCTTGTGGGTCCCTTCCAGCTCAGGATATTCTATGATTTCCCATCAAATGGTGTTTGTGTTGCTGGGCTAGGGATAGTGCTCTTGCCTTAAATTAGGTTAACATGAAGTGCCCTTTCTGTTACTTGACTGGTGGAATTCTCTGTCTCCCTCTGCTCTTATCCCTGCTGGCAGTGATGCCAAAGCTGATGGAAGGGCTATGGCCATATTCCTAGTGTAGCTTACAAAACCAGAGCTTTCCAAAGGCTTTCCAAGGACCCACAGGCTGCTGGGTCCTTGCAGGGGCATCACAATCAGCATCAGCCTTTTCCACTTGAAATCTACACATGGTAAAAGATGATGGTGGGAGAGGATCTGGTGATGGCTGTCCTAACTCTGGATAAGTCCAGCTGTGCTGCTCAGAGTGTAGTCTGGAAATAGCGAGGGCATGGCCACAACAGAGAAGATTCTGAGATACCTGAGCAGCATGCTGAGCATTTGGACAGGCTGCTGAAGGCCTTCTGCAGGCAGAGGTAGCTTTACAGTTTTTTCAGAATATTTGTCTCATTTCTAAAGGCAAATGAAGTGGTTTTTTTTTTTTTGTTATCCTCCTTCCTGTATTGTTTTGTTCTTCTGTTTTCTACTGAGAGTGAGGATTTCTAGTTATTTTTCTTCTTGCTGCCTAGATGCTGAGCTTGGATTTTTACTCTATTCAGAGGAGCAGGCTGTTTCATAGAGTGCTTAATTGCTGTAGTTTTGGGAATTGTTCTGGAAATTTAGTTTGCTTCCAGCCTGCTTCACAGCAGAATGTGATGCCTTCCCATCATTGGGCTCTTCTATTAGACTTTTGAAACAGTGAAACCAAAGTACTGTAAAGAGCAAAACTGATAAAAATGGAGAACCTGCTGGGAGCTGTGGATGTGATTGTAAATCCCTTAAAAGTAAGAAGTGACTGTAGAGCACACATATAAAAATCAGTGTGTATACACACTATTACTGACTGTGCCACCACTGGTCACATTTTAGAGAAGGACCTAAAATATCTGTACTGGAGCTTTTTGGCTCTTTGGACAGGATGGGTGCAGAAATCTGATTGTATAACATTATTAGACAACTATTAACTTCTGCAGAGATGTATGAACTTAATTCATGGTTGAAATGTTATTCATAAGAAAAAATATTAAAAGTGTGATTATCGAGGAATGGTTATAAAATGTAATAGCAAGCAGATAGAAGTGAAAATCTTTTATAGTAGTCTAGAGGATTAGGAAATGTTCTCTTCCTTTAAATGTCTTCCTTAGAATGCTTTTGAAATCTTGTCATGAATAAACTGTGTTAGCACAACTCTTTGTTTCAAAGGAAGTTTTTCATTATTGCAGAAAAATTGCCTACTCTCAAAATACTTTCAACAGTTCACTGAAATGTGGAACTGAAATTAGGTTTGGAGAAAAAACCTAATTCATGTAGAGTTTTCTTTTTTTATTCTTCTTCCTGTTAAAGCCTTTAGTTTTAGATTGTAGAATCTGGGCTGTTTTCTCTTAACTGATGTTGGTATTCCTGCTTGGCAGGAGTAACGTGACAAAACAATTATCAGATCCATACAAAAAAAATGAAGATAACTAAGAAACTCCCAAACACTGAGCCCAGAAAAGCACACTTTTCTCCCAGCTTTTTGAACATGTATTTATGGTCCTTTCTTCTGGATTTTGTGGGCAATCAGTACTTAAATTAGTACTGATTTTTATGAAGGAATTTGGAAGGAGAGGATGTTGTTGAGTGAATAGGGAAGGCTTTGAGGAGTTGCTTTGGCCTTGGAGGATAGCATAGTAAGGATGCCTCAGGGAGAAAAAATAGGGTGGCAGGAAATTGCCCTGCCTAGTTCAGGATCTCGGAGTTTCTCATCACAAAGAAAAAATTTTTGATTTTCCCTGATACTTAAGCATTTAATCCACAGCATATTTGTTTACCAGCCATTTTCCTTTGTGACATAGCAGTTAAATATTGCCTCAGAATGCTGACCTCCCTCTTCCTTTGCACCTTTGTGTGATAGAAATCTACTTGGGGAGGCCTGGGTATGCTTCAAAGGAGTTTAGCATTCAGCAGCTCTGCAAATGAAGTTACCTTATTTGTGAGGAAGAGATAGAGGTCTATGGTTCCATTAGAAGCTACATGTTGAATTTTTGGAGGAAGATCTAATAAATTCCCTCAGTTGGCAACTAGAAATGCTGAAAATACTTGTTCACATGCCAGAGGTGTATGGGATGCTTAAAATGTTGATCTTTGTCCCAAAAGACTTCCAGTTGAAATGTTGTTTCCCCCTCTGGCATGCAAGCTTTGAATTTGCTCTGAGAAACTACAAAACATAGTATGGACAAATATCTATGTATATTAGCATATTAACTACTTGAATAGTTAGCACCTGCCAATTTTCTTGCTGTGGTGTTAATTTCTATATTAATGATACATAGCTAGTTACTTTTTTCTAAGGCAGCTTTAGGAATCGTTTCTGTTGTGTCCCTTATTATTAAAAAGATTTCATACAGCTCACCAAAGAGCAAGAGAACCCCATTTATAATTCTGTATTTTATGTTCTTCAGGCTTAAAAAGCCTCTAATTTGCTTTCTCCTCCTCAGTGATCTCTCAATTATTTTGTACCCAGAATACCTGTAAGGCTTTGATTGATTATTATTATGTGGTAAGAACTAAGTAATCAATTCCTGGGTTCCATTAAGCATAGAAAATATAAAAATTAATTCCTTTTTTCTTTTTAAAATTTTTGTTTTCAGTGTTATCTTGACTTTTATTTACTTGCAAGTTGTTTTTTTTCCCCCTGCTAAGGACAAACAGAAAACTTCTCCTTTCATCTTCAGTCTCTCTGATTTATGATAAATTTAGTTTCCTTCGGCCTGGCATTTGCTTCAGCAGGCAGTCTTCCTTCAAGTACTACCCTGATTGATGTATAATCTTTGATATCTTCCATTAGCCTCCAGGATCACTAAGTTCAAGGCCCTCTTGGAACCTAAGGAGCCCTGCCGAGGAACTGAAGACCTTCAGAGTCCTTGGGGTGATTGACAAGGTAATTCTTCAGTGTCTCTTCAAGAATTCAGTCATAAATCGACTGCATGCTGACATTTTGTCTTTGAAGCTGTGGATCTTAAGGATATGAAACAAAAGGGGAAAATGACTCAAATGCATCTGCACTTAAAAATAACAAAAGTAGAAGAAAAAAAGGCTTTTATCTAAGCAATTCATGTAAGGTCATGCAAAATGCATTTGAGCTAAAGGATAAGGTACATGTTTGGTAGCATTCAATAGGATGGGGCCTGTTTTTCAAAAATGAAATCATGGTTGCAGTTCTGGGATAAGGACAAGTTGATGTGTTTTCAGTTGAACAGTCTGGTGGATACTGAAAACATAGAAGGGTAGAAATTCTTACTTTTGAACTCTTACTTGAAGTGGGAGCTGGGGACACACACGACTGTTCTCCTTCCCTGAGAATTCAGAATTGAAATCCCTTGCCAAGACAGAGATTCAGCAATGAAGCCAAGCTTATTTTTGAGTCATGCAAATAATGTCTTCCAGAATCCCAGGATAATACCCGTCTGTAAACAGTAAAGGACCATACGGATTTTTTGCAAACCTAATTAAGAGACCAGAAGAATTGTTGGGTTGTTTTGATAATGCTGATTAGTTACCACCTTACCAAATACTTTTAAGATGATGCATTATTCAGCAGTGTGACAGTGGCTAATGCAGACTGTAACGGCTCGTTTCCTTTTTGCTGTGCCAAATCCCTTGTGCCTTTTGATAGTTCCTTATGTAGTCCCTAGTTTGTGCACAAGCTACTGATGCGTGGTCAATTTATGCATTTGTAACGTGCATCAAAAACCTGTGGCTCATCCCTTGAGGTCTGTATTTCTTGGTTGCTTTTTCTTGTTGGACTGAAGCTAGCTATTGGGACTGCTTTTTGTTTTTCTTTGCCTGTTTCGTTGTAATTGTGTGCATAAGTTGATAACTTCTCCTTAGGGGGCTGTGTACATTAGGTATTATGGTTGTTTTTATAGCACACAAGGTTTTCTAAGCTCTGACTTCATATTCATTGTGTCTTCTTTCCTCAGTTGTAAGTACAGAACTTAGCCTGTATTCCACGCTGGACACATAGCAGAGAGTCATGTTGGAAAGACCACCTATCTGTAGCACCTGTTTGTAGGTGGTAACTAAGTTGGTAGCCACTAAATGGATGCAGTGTGCATGGATTTTGTGAATTATTCTGACAGAGTGAGCCTGCAGAAATGTTGGAAATGGATCAAGAAAGATTTTCTCAATATCTCCATTCTTGTGTAGTGCTAATGAACAGCTACTGGAAAAGATGCTTGAGCAGAATGAAGCTTTTGCAGTCCTTGGTGGTACCAGATCTCCTTAGCTCTCTCTGAGCAGTTTCTGTAAGCATCCCAGGTGTGAGCTGAACACGTCCAAATCTTTGAAGCAGAACTGAGGAGAATCAGGGTTCTAATGATGATGAAAACACAGGATTCTCTGAGCTGAAGATGTATGCAAGGAGTAGCAGGCCTGTGCATACAGCTGGAATGCTCCTGTGTAAGCAGTATCATAGGGCTCAGAGTTCATGTTTAATTACTGTGTAGAAAAGGGAGCCAGATTCTTTCAGGTGTCTTTGTACTCTGTGTGCCTTCTTCCAGATTCTCACATCACATTCTTAGCCTTATTTTGAGTATGCTGCTTTTTAGCATATATTTCTAGGGGTCTGTAAAATTGGGAGGCAAACGAAAACCTGCTCTGAGCCCAGAGAATATTTTACTTGGTTTTATAATGTATACACAAAATGCACGTGAATATGAAACAAAAGTGCGCAGATGTATCTGTGGGCTGGAGATGATGTCCCTGCCTTTGGTTTAAAGCACCATCTCCCTTCCTTCCTCACCATCACTGTCATTTCCCTCCTTCTCTGCTTCCATATGCCCTAAAGCTCTCATCATGGAGAAATCCAATCAATGTGTAAGTATCCTTGCTGCAGCCAAGTAGATGACATAGCGTGCTCGTTGCTGAAAATGGATTTTGATTTCCAGGGCCAGCATTGAAGATGCTATGCTTTTGGGCACAAGGCTGTAACTGATTCACCACCACGCGGAGCTTTGCCTGAAAATAATTTTCCATTCTAACCCTAAGGTAGCTGCTTTGGTTTCAGCAGAAAATGGGGGTGTGGTAATGAGCCACTGGCATTGTAACTGCTGGCTTGACTAACCCCGTGCAAGACTGGCTTAAACTCACCAATTTAAAATGGTGTTGGCTGGTTTGCAGACTAGTTCTCCCACTGCTGAATCCCAGAGTGGTGTCTGCCTGCTACAGTGCTGCCTCGAGAAAACCAGCTGTTAACCTTCCCTCATTCAAATGCTGAAAGGTTCAGTGCTTTCCCTTAGAGTAATGTCACTCTTTGTTCTTCTTTTGAAGCCTCTTCAAGTGTTTTGAATTGGCTTCATTTTCATGGACAAAATGCTTGTTGCTACCTGAAACTCTGGGTTTTTCAAACTATTTTAGACTAGGCAGAATGATTAGATACCTAATTTTAGCCTAGGTTATTCCCAATGTGCAATCTTTCTTTCCCTGTCTGCCCTTTCCCCTCCTTGTCACCTCAGTAATTTTTGTTGTTTTGTCCTTTTTCTGCTAAATCTGAGAGTCAGAGATCTTAGCATTATTCATCTCCTTAAATTATTGTGAAAATTCAGGGAAGTATGCCCATATCTGCTTTGCCTTCCATCCTTCTGCTTTTGCTCTCGTGCAAAGGCTGTAGTATAAATCTAACTATTTTAGTAGACCAAAGTGGCCTTATATTTTGCTTGAGGAAGCCTTTTTTTTTTTTTTTTGAGTTCTGCTGCTGCTGTATTTGCTCACTTCATGGTGTCAAAAGGTAACAAGGTGGTGTTTGCAGGTGTTTTATATGTTTAATATGTAAAGAGCCTGCTGGTGAGTAGATTTCTGAAAATGGAGGTGTAATATAATTGTAAAGGTGGCTTTTGTCCTGCAAACCTTGTGAACTGTGAGGTGCTGCTGTTTGGGCAGCAAGGCTCTTATTAATGTTACCCGAGGTACTGCATTGGAAACAAATACCTAAATATTGTAGCTGTTGTTATCACCGACTATGAATGATCAATTATTTTATCATCTCATGTACCTTAAAGTAGGAAACTTCTTTTTTTGGAATAGGGAAGAGTTTTGCTTTCAGAATTTGCCTAATTAAAAATCAAGGTTGCAGGTTCTGTGCTGAGTTTCTGCCCTAGGCAAATCTTTCCTTTGAAGCTACAACCGGCCCCTAAAGAAACGACTTTGTTATGGTGCTGCTGGATACCTTCACAATGCTGTTTCAAACCCAATTTCTTATTCTTTAGAACCCTCTGTTATTTAGATTCATTCAATTTAAAGATTCACCTTGAAAGCAGAGTGCATTAAGTAATAACTATGCCTCTGTAACCAATGGCTGTCTTTTATGTCTCTTCTATCCCCTCCCCAGTCCCCCATCAAGGCTCAGCGCACTGTCGGTACTGGCACTGGCTGTGTTCAGTTCTTCCACAGCTGTCCATGCATTTGAGCTTGTTGTTCAATACACTGTTAAGCTTTATTATGAAACCTAATAAAATCACATACTCTCATCAGGGCCTTGTGGTAAAATTATTTTTGGAGTTTCTGAGATGGATAACGTTTTTTAGAAAATGGAAGCAATTCTGTTAACTGTGAATATAGGGGGGTTTTGTGTCTCCCATGCTGTCCTGAGAAGTCCTAATTCTGGTGGCTGTACATTTTGGTGACGTGACTAAAAATACGCAAGAGAACCAAATTAATATTATTAATTATTTATAAAGTGTGATCACTACTTGTCTGCTTAATGAGTGAAAGTGCCGAAAGGCAGAAATAGGTAGAATATATGTGAACTTCACATGCATAATCTGCAGACTCAGAGTTGAATTCAAACAGGTTATGGCTAGGTCTAATGAAATTTGATCAGAGGGGTCGGTGGAATAGTCCCTACTTATGGCAGCATGTGTGGTGTTGTTCCTGAGTAACAGACATTGCTAACTATGTCCTGTTAGTGTTTGTTAGCAACTTAAATATTCAGCCTTTTATTGTGAAGGGAGATTAAAGACTTGCAGCTGTGAAACTGAGTTGACCGTAGCAGATGTTTTCTCTCCCCTGGCTCTCAGGTGCACTCTGTGAGCACCTTTAGATCATCTTACAGATTTGACTGAGTGGCTGTGTGTGCCTAAGAGGTGTGGGGGAAAGGGAGCTGGAATGTACGTACAAACAGGGCAGAATGGAGAATAGCAGTAGAACAATGTTGAAAATCTGAAACTGAATAATAATAGTAACTATTCATACAAATAAACTTTTAAGAGCTGGTTTGATATTTTGATAAACTTTAAGTTTCTTAAGTGGCTTGCCAAGTCCTACAAAATCAAACCAATTACAGAGTTATTGTTGAAACTGCTTTCTTGGCTCACCACCTTCCTTTCCCTACCGCTGTGGGCTTATTCCTAAGCTACTGTCAGGTTTCAAGCCCCAAGTAACAAAGCTTGCTCAACTTTAAAACGTAGTTTCTCTGCCAGCTAGAAAGGGTCCTGTCCCATCTTCCCTGCCCCCAAACACCTGCCACTTGTTTTCTTGAAGTCTTTCCATTTACACAAATCTGAACATTTCTCAGTGTTTGTTGTTGTAACCCTTGTTTCTCTCTAGCTTCTTTCCTATTTTGTTTCACTAAAATTTCTTTTGACTTGAGTGAGATTTGGTAGAGTAATGCAAATTTTGCTGTTGCCTTTAGAAAAAAGAAATTACATTGTTGATTGTTCTTCTGCAGTCTGTACTATATATCTTCTGGCCTTCAGAAAGAAATAAATTATTGAGATATTTTATTTTAAACCAAGATTATATAAGTTTGTCTTCGTAATTGTTACTAAGTTGCTTACTACGTAATTTGTGCCAGGCAATTACTCTGGGATGCCAGTGGCATTTCATATTGTAAAATGCTTTAATTAGTAAAACCTGCCAGATATATTTTCTAGGTTAATATTTCACCATTTGTAACTTATTGGCCAGTTTTTAGTTTACTTTAAGAAAACGGACTTTCCTCTCTGTTACCAACCGACTCAAAGTATTTAAAAATTCGAATTTGAATATATGCTGCTTTCTTAGCATTTTCATTATTTAAAGCTGCACCATTTGTCTTATAAGTACACTATTATTCCAAGTCATAGAATATACAGGCTGTAAGTTCCTTAGAATAATGGTTTGAAAGGAGGAATAATTGCAAACTGAAGATAATTCATATTGCACAGGTACAAGGATAAGGAATAATCACATTTTTCATACATATTAGCCAAATGTAATCTCTTTCTGTAACGACAGAGGGAGATGAGTGAGAGTCTGGGTGGTGTAATCTGAAAAGTGACAAGAATAAATCTGTGTTAAGTAGATCTTTTAATCCTGGTAGCCTTGTGACAGCCGGCACAGCTGAGGAGAGCAGGAGGAATTGCACCCCTGCTCCTGCCCATCAACAGAGCTGTGTCCTGCGTGCAGCACCCAGCTGAGCTCCAGCCCCGGCTGAGGTTTTCTTGCAGTCCCAAATACTCGTGCCAGGGATCAGGTGGATGACTTGTCTCATTCCTTGTCATCTGTCACTACAGCATTTTCTAGCTGGTGGGGTAAACACGAGAGAAAAAATCCTAGATGATTATCTGATGCATATTCAACTTTTTAGGACTTTTGCTTGAGTATCTATCCTATGATAAGGGTACATTTGTTAAGCAGATAAGGACCAGAGTTAATAGGTGGCCCACTGGTGGCAATATTTACATGATTCAGTGTAAAGTGAATAATGTAAAGTAAAGATAAAGTGTTTTCAGTGTAAAGCAGCAATTTAATAACAAAATGGATTTAAAGTAACAAACTGGTTTTAAAGTAATCCCTTAGCTGTGGTTTGTCTTGGAAACCTTTCTGCTGTCTGATTCTGCAGTAAGAGATCTTATTCAATTTTCTTTGATCAGGTACGAGCTATTTTTCACTTGTGTTAGTGAACCTAAAGTCACATTTCTGTAAGCAAGTGTGTTGAGTGTTTGTTTTGAATAGCATGAAAAGCTGCTCCAGTAAATAAAAAGCACGGGTGTGTTCTGTGCTATGGAAGAACAGAAACTAGGAAAAAAAATTGAGATGCTGGGCAGGGAAGAAGAGAGGGGGGGAAAATCCCAGAAAAGGAAGGGGAACTGAGGAAGCAAATGTGTGACAGGATTTGTGTGCTGGTGCTAAAGCCAGCGGCGGGAGAACATCGCGCTCAGAGCAGCCCTTCCTTCTCCCAGAGCTGTCCCCTGTGACCTTGGCTGGCTGCTCGCTGGGGTGACTGCTGGTTCACCATGTTCTCTTTTCCTGGTGACTTGCCTGTTGCCTGCCCCTGGGTCTGTGCTCCCCCTTATGCTGACTTCTGCAGTATTCCTTCAGTCTCTTATCTCTGGGCTTTGATGCATATGTTCTGAAGGTGGCCACCGTGACTTTGGGTGGCAGCAGATGGTAAACCTTCAGGCTGCCACCGGCTATACTGGTGTTAAGTTGGAAACTTAACGTTTGATGAAGAATCAGTAGTGCATATGAAAGAGCTTTTACTGTAGAAATATCTTTTAATTAAAAAAAATTAGCATACCGAAACATTTGCTAATTTCTGTGCATTTAAAGGATCTTAAAATTAACTGTTTTCTTAAAGCTAGACTATGGTTATTTACCAAGCAGGTTTTATTTTATTTTTCTCCAATTAATTGGACCTACTATATTGAATTGAATTGAATTTATTTTCCACTAAGCTGTTGGGTACACTGTAAATCAAATCTAAGAAGCTAATTTTTTTAAGTAGCTGCTGTCAGCATCAGAATTAACTCTTGACTTAGAAAAGGAAAAAACATTCTCAAGTGGGAAATCCTATTTGGCATCATGGAGGGCTATTGCTGTTTGCACTTTGCTGAGATGCTGTCATGCAGTGCTGCTGTGTTCACTTGTTTTTTGGGATGTTCCTGAGAGCTCCAGTGCTTATACAAAATTAGGATGTCTGTGCTGCTGAAGACACTTATTTACATTAGATATTTATTTGTGGTGATTGCTACTTGTGTGTCAGTGTTTTTGGCCATGTTGAGGTTGTCATCAGTGCAAAAAAATAGAGAAAGAATGAGTAAGCAACAGAGCTGTAAGAAAGAGCCAGCATGATATGTGGACCTTGACTCTGTTCATCCATTAGTATTACAAATAGGATTTTGCTTTTTCTCCTTTTGTGTCACAGTCTAGTTGCTCAGTGCCCAGGAGTGCCCTGCTGTGCCTTCTTCTCCCTCCTCTCTGAGACAGGATGCTGAATGTTACAGTGGGCAGTTCGTTGTTAGGAGAAGTTAAATATTACAACTTACACGGTGAAAGAGGTTCTGTCAGCTCTGTGAGCCAGAAGCAGCCTCGGCTAATGCCAGCATCTCTGTGTGATCTGCTCTGGAGAGTGGCAGAGCTCTGTCCCAGGGAATGCTCTGTGGAATCCTGTTTTGTCCCATTGTGCCTTTAGGGTGAGGACTTGTCACTTTGCATTTTAAAAAGGAATCTTAGAATTACAAAAACACTTTTGCCACGGGAGGGAAGTGTGAAGGAATGCAAACAGGAGACTTGGTGCACTGCTGTCTATAAATTGGCTGTAAAGCGTGAGGTGAGGAGTGTAAGTTGGCACCTGGGTCAGTTGTGCCCTTCTGCAGCAGTGTTGTAATGCATCCAAGAGCTGCTGACCTTTCTCTGCTCTGGATGAGTGATAAAAATTTAAGCAAATATGCTTGTGACCCTCTCTTTCCTGGACTTACCCCTTCCTGAAATAGCTTTCTGACTTACCCGTTTGTGTTGTCCTTTAATTATTTGGGAGAATCTGGTTGAACCACATCTTTGTAATAATGCATGCAGGCTGCTTTCCCTTGAAACAAGTTTTTGATTTGGTTGTTCCATGTAAAGTCTGCAGTCTGCCAGGGCCAAATGGACATCACTACATGAATTTCTGAAGTTACTTCCAAGGCTCTTCCTGGGCTTCTTGAAGTCTCTTTTGAAGTAAACAGTCTTGCCAAAGCCTGGTACTGAATCAACAAAGATATAATTGTCCCTAAAAGGAAGTGGAGCTGTAAATGAGGTGTTAGTCACTCGGGGAAGGTAGGATGCTTGATAGGAAGCAAAAAGAAAGGAGCTGGTTAGTTGGACTGGGTAGTCCATGTATGTAGTTAACCTCAAAGGCACAGGGATATTAATTGTTGTTATTGCAGGTATAAAAGTGTAGCTGCTGCTTTGGTGTTGATGCTGCAATATAGCAGCAGATGAAGTTACCCTACAGGGACCTGCTGCCTGCTTTATTGGCCTTGGTGGTGGTGCTTCTGTACCTCAACTTACAGGGAGAGGGCTCAGTAATCTCTTCTGTTGCACCATATGCTAATACAGTGCTGATAAGCAAGTGTGAAAAATGAAAGGGAGGAATACATTAATTGTATTTGTGCAATAAGGTATGCTATCAAAGGTAATTATTTCATGACAGTTTTAGTTATAGCAGTTGTTTTATCATGGAATAAAAGATGGCTTTAGGAGCCTTTTATTGGAAAGACAATTGTATCAAATTAGTACCAAATTAGATTTTTGTCTTTATAAAGGTGAGCAAACCCATGAGCAGTTTTTAAATTGGTGTCTTCTACTCTACAAATGAACAAATCCTGTTTGAGGGTTAAAGAAGCTATTATTCTGTCCTTTATGCTGACAGCTTCATTACTGATTGGCCTACTGTTGGTATTAAAAAAATGTTTGGCTCCTTATGATCTTTGTGCATGCAACTATAATATTAATACAGACCACGGAACTGTTCATTAAGAAATGACTTTAAATGAGGTTGGTGCTTGTAAATCTGGAGAGATACAGATGTTAAATGCTGCCATTCCTTTTCATATACAGCCGTATGGCTAATAATTTCCAAGTGGCTAAAGCTCTTGTTAGCAAGAGTGCTGGTGTGTTAAGAATGGCCCTATAAATAACTTTAAGAACTGAAGTTGAAGGTGCTTCTTTTAAAGACTATTGTTAACTAAACATTATTGCCAAACAGATGGAAAGCATTCACCAGCCTGATGTTTTTAGGTCTAATTATATTATCACCAGTCCTGTACGGCTCAGTTGAAGAGGTGTATCCAGAGGCCAATTTATAATCATTTAGCCAACACCTGTTTGGGAGATATTGACAGTCAAAGGGCACATTTAAAAAAAAAAAATCACATATGTTCTCGTATTTATTGCCTCAATGTGAACAGTGTCTAGTTGCAAACAAACTTGGGAGAAGAGGAAGGAGAGTGATTGTAAACAAATACATGTTTCCAAGCCATCTTTATCTTCTTTTGGCACCTTCTTGTAAAGTGGCGTTTATTTTTTCTCTTGTTCTGTTGATTTTCTTTGGTTGGTTGATGTGGTTTTGTGTTTTTCTTTAATTTTAATTTTACACCTTTTGGTTAAGCAAGGATAACAAAACCAGTTTAACAGTTGTTATTTACTGAGTTAGTTTCCTCTGTTTCTGGAAACCCTATGTAAGAGGCCTAAAAAGTTTTTTGGCAAACTCAAAAGACTGGGAATATTTGTCTTTCCTTACCATGCCCTTGAAATGGAAACTGTGCCATTCCTTTGTTAAAAGAATCTCAGTAGCACCAGCTTCTGTTGATATTTTTTCCCCACCAAAGACACAGAAAACCTTTTAAAATTGTCTGCAACCCTAGTAAAAGAGGAGGTCTTTGAAATGGGGAAGAGTCTGTGACTTCATTTACTTTGGTGAAATATTGTGAGAGAGAAATGATTGGAAAATACTTCGGTTCTCCTTCTCATGTTTGAGCTGCAATGGGGAGAGAAGTGGGTTTTGAATGCTGCCATCCAGAGACAGCAGAGCATGGCTGCATTGGTGCCCCTTGCCGCAGGGAGCTGAGGGAGCCTGGGTGCTGTTCTCCTTCTGCCACCTGATGAAGCCTTGTTGCTCCTGATGTGTCATTCCTCTGCAAGAAGTCTTTGTGGGTGCAAGCTGACTTGGTCCTCACTGCTCCTTGTCTGTTCCTCCTAACCCAGTGTTAGGTAACCCCAGTACTGGCAAGGGAGAGAAGCCCTTTAGGAGTTTGATTTTGCAGCCGAAATATTTTGCTGTAACTGTATGTGAATATTTATACTGGAAGCTTACATTGTCTGCTGTAAATAAACAATGAGGGCACACGTGTTCCTAGAGGAGGGTTGAGCTTGTGCTGCTCGGGTGGCTGTCTTGCAGCTGGTGCTTTTCAAGCACATCTGTGTTCTTAGGGTTTGAAAACATTTAATTCCTGAGCAGGGTGGCTTGAAGGCGGAGGGCTCCAGCCTTCCAAGATTCAGTTTCCTAAATGTATATACACATGTATCTTTTCTTTTCTTTTTTTTTTTTTGTTTTCAACACATAGCCAAATGGAGCTTGCTAAGAGTGTAGGTGCTGTTTAGTGCTTCTCTCATTGTTTTGTTTAAAGTGCTTTCAGTAGAGGTGATGCACTGCTAGCAGAGATGCTCTTTGCAGCTGTAGGTATTCTTGCCTCTGCAGGAAACCCATCCACACTTTTCTCTCTAAATAAATCCTCTTTTTTGTTGTTGTTACCCTAAGTTTAGAGATCTATATCCTCAGTAATTTTTTTGCTAAAAAAAAAAAAAAAAAAAAAGAGACTGGTTGTCAAGTCTGTATGCTGCAGGGGTTTAATTTTTAAATTGATGATATCACTTCTTTTAAGAGTGTTCAGCATTAGATTTAAGAACCATAACTAGAAGTTTTGTTTGCTTACTCCTGTGAATCCTAAACAAATTCTGATTACTTTTTGCTTAGGTTTTGCTTGTAATGGACACTAGAACACAGCAGACTTTTATATTGAAGGTGAGTAAAATCTTTTATTATATGGCCTCTGAAATTATACCACCACACAACGATCAGTTTATATGCAATTTATAGAGGTATCCCTGCAATATATTGTTGTTATGGTAATACATGTTAAGTGCCCTGGAATTTTTGTCAGTGTTTGGTTGCATTCCTTTCCTTTCTCTCTAACATCCCTAGTGCTCAGATGTGCTGGTTTAGTCACCTGAGATGCTTCTGGTTATTGAGGCCAACACCTTTGCAGGCTTTGGTAAAAAATCACACATTTAATGTGCTGCTTTAAAACATCTATAAAGCCTTGGTGGCTCAGGGCTTCTGACAAAGGTGAAAATTCTCCTTAATCCAAGCACATTGACTGCACTTTGTGTTTGGTCTTCTTTAGCTGAGGAATATCCTGCTGGCCAAATCGGGTTCTGGATGAAATGTACAACTGGCTTCTTCAAATTTGTTTCCTTATGTTTTACATCAATAGTCTGAAATAACTGAGTTTAATGTTACTAACCCACTACATGTCTGTACAGTTACTTGGTCAGAGTAAAATTTTTTCATTACTCTTTTATGTTTCAGAAAGTGTTCAGATCAAGACCCCAATGTGCTCAGAGCATCTGTGATGCTGAGAATTGGTTTAGTTATGAGTATTGTTTTTGTGGTCATTTACTTCAGGCTCCCCTTGACATGAACTCCACTGCTAATGGCAGGAAGGATGGAAAAAAAGCTATGTCCCAAACATGAAGCTTTAATTACTTGTTAACATTTTATGTCTTTGCTTCAGATCTGGCTTACAACCCACCTTACCTTTGTGCATCGGCCTTTGAAATTGTATGTGCAGGGTACAGCAAACCTGTTTGTTTCTCATAAAGGTTCATTTGTGAATATTTTATATTAGAACCTCACATTATCTACTGGCAGATAGGGTAACATTGAATTTCCCATGTAACTGCCTATGTTTATCAATATTGTAATAGGTCACACTATTGACATAATTTTTTTTTCTCTTTCTCTCTCCCCTCCCTTCCACCCTCCCACATCAATTTTTTCACTTCTGGCAACTTCATCCCTGTGCTACCTCCCAAAAATCATTGCCTCTCAAGGAGACTAATCCTTTCCTTTCTTTTTATTGAGGTGGTTGCTGTCTTTAGTAAAGTAAAATGGAAATGTGAGGATTACCTGTGAGGCTAAAGCATTCTTTTGTCTTTAAGACTCGAATTGAATTTTTTTTAACAGTGTCTTTTGGTCACGCGCAAAAATAAAATTTAAAAAAAAGGTCACAGGGAAATAACTGAGTGTCATCCTGATGACTTAGTTTGAGAGAGATTCTAATAAAAACATTGACCCATGTAATTGATTTTAATGGCAGCTTTGTGCCATCTTCTGTTCTCTGGAAACGCGCCAGATGCCATCAGCACAGCCTCGGGGGACCGAGGGGCATAGAGCAGCAGATGAGTGGTTTCTCTGAAGCCCAGAGTAACTCGGATAGATTAGTTTGGTTGATAAACACAGAGCACAGCAGGCTCCAAAGGCAACTGAGGGTACAACTGACCTTTTTGTTCTCTGTCAGGGTCTAAGGAAAAGTAGTGAGTGCAGCAGGAGCAGAACGACCATCATCCCCCGCTGCGTGCCCAACATGGTGTGTCTGCACAAGTACATCATCTCCGAGGAGTCTGTCTTCCTCGTGCTGCAGCACGCAGAAGGTTTGTCTCTCCTTTAAGCATATTGTTGAAAAGAGTCAAAGGTTTTCAGTTTTAATCAATGGTGCACTTCATTGTCAAATGAATCTCTCATACATCCAGTTAAAATATTTTAGTGTGGCAGAGAGGTGTCACGTAAGACACCCCACTCCGTTCTTCTGTCCCTCCCTTTTCCCCTTTCATTCTGCAGTGGAGCTGATTCCTGCTTCAAATAGCCTGAAATCCTGATGTGTTACTTGAATTGTAGCAGTATTGAAGGCTTCCAACTGTTTATTTTCTACAGGAGAGGGAGTGCTTTGACTGCAACAACTATCTGCATTATTTAAAGTTATCTCTCAGAGATAAAGTCTTTGCCTACTTTTGTAAACTTTGACTAGTAAATCTTTTTTTTAGCATCTTCTAGTTAAAATGACAAGTATTTGCACAAGAATTTAATAGCTCTGCTAAAAACCATGAACATTTTCCTGTTGGTTAATATTGCTCTGATCTGGATTTTTAAGAAAATAGCTAGTGGCATCACACAGGAGTTCAAAGCAGAACCACAGAGTTGTACCTTCAAACTATGTCTAAAATTCCTGTTAAATGTACAGGGAACAGGTGGCACGAAATAATTACATTTTGATTTTTTTGTCTAACACCTGGATTTAAATATTCCCTAAATGTAATTACCCATATTTGTTTAGAATGAGTGCAGAATATAAATTCTGGTATTGCTAATAGTAATTTTTTTAGGAAATGTTAATAACTCAGACAGAATGGATGATGTGAAGAAACGAAGCTGACTGATAGAGAAGATAATTTTATTACATTGAATATTATTTCTTTTTTCTCCTAATAACTTAGATTTTCGCTTTTTCATGAACAATTAGTCCTATGAGGCCAGCTAAAGTTAGAGTTGCAACAGGAATTAATGTTTCTGCAATGTGTGACTTGGTTTTGCCATGAGCACTGATGAAGGAAGAAAAGCTTCACATTGCAGTAGTGCCTGATGGTGATCTTGGGAATTTACAGTGCAGCTCTTTTTTTGAGGTGTGTATATAATAATAGACACAATAATTGGGAGATTCTCACCTGAGCTGCAATCTCCACATAAGATGTTACATTTTGTTCAGAGAAAAAGTATTTTAAAAAACTCACAACCAAAGAAGCTCCAAACCAAACAAAAAATCCTACCCACAACCCTTGTCAGATACCAGCTGCCCTTAATACTAGCATAATTACATAACTTTAAAAAGTCTTCCTAATATTTCTGTGGTTTCTGAAGTCCTACAGTTTTGCTCTTCTCTTTAGGAAGAATGTTCTTCCTTGAGACAGCTGGAAAAGTAAGTGGAGTAGTAATGGAATTTTGTGGGAGAAGTGGTCAGATGTAGGAACAAAAGTTTAAAGGAAGGCCTAATGTGAGCAGCTGACAAAGACAATCTTCTGGAAGTGTTAATTTTATTGTGAAAAATAGAGACATGGCACGATCAGAGCCCCTTCATTTTCATGAACCTACTGTCTGGGCTCAGATCATGCAAAGGGAAAGGAAGAGTGATATATTCTGCTGTAAAGAGGGGTAGCTGGGGTACACAGTGATGAGTAAATTGCCTGAAGTGTATTCAATAAGTGTATTGCAGATGTAGGGCTTGATTCCAAATCCCAAACTGGGACAGTGGTCACTGCTCCTCACCCTGCTGTGACACTGATGCTGGAAAGAGATTCAGGAGAAAGGCTTCAAACTCTGTGTGAATAAAGGATAAATAAAAATAGGGCTAAAATTATGCTGCACTGTATGCAGACTAGTTTTTTCTCACCCCACTGATGATGGTCTTGATCAGATCAGTCTTATGTTAGTAGTACTCATTCTTTAAATTACAAGGATAATAACACCAGGAATCCCTACAGAAAAACCTGTCTTAAAATGTTGTCCATCTCAGACTAGATATGAATAGAGAAGGTGCTTGTAGTTGATGTTAGGAAAAGATAAAAATTTCTAAGACAGTACTTTTTAAGTAATAGCCTCTTGAAATTTTATTTAATGACTTGTGAATGCTCTAAATATTCATACTCCAAGTAATTCTAGTAAGCAATAAGATTGTGCCAGTCAAATTTGTAAGTGGTGCTGATTTATGATGTTAAGTATGTTAGCTACACCATTGTGAGTTTGAAGGGTAAAATACTAATTAAATGGGTAGTGGCTCGTATCATATCATTTGCGAAGCTGCTCACTGCTTCCTGTTCATGGTGGTTTTTAACTATATTATTAAGAGCAGCACTGTTAGGTTTTGTGTGGAATTCTGCAAGCTTGACCACACTTTCAAGAGGAAAACCTTGGTTGGTTGTTTTGGTAAATCATGATGGTGTAACCTGCCCGGAGTTGGTGAGTGAGGTCTTGGGTTCTCTTAGAGATTTTTCTCCCCTCCACAGTGAAAGGCTTCAAGGATGTATCAGAAGCACAAAAGTCCATAAAGTTATCTGGTAGCTTTTTTGGAAAGCGCTTGCCAAGTTCTAGTGTGGGAGAGAGCCAATCCGATGTTAATAAGGCCTCGCTTCTTCCTGGCACTACTAACAACTGAAATTTTAGAAACAGATGCTTCAAAATAGGCTGGGGGGCTTCCATGGGACATCAAAGTTTAAGTGGCTGTTAGAAGCTGTCAAATCTCTTTAAGCATAAACAAGCTGGAGTTCCTATCAATCTGGAGAGCACTCAAGAAACTTCCTGCTGAAGAGGCTTGCTGCACGCAGCAACTGATAGACAGCACCACGGCAGCGCTCTGGCTTGCAAAGCTGGGGATTTGTTGTTAGGAGAGGAGATAATGCTGGCTGTAAATATTTGACAGCAATCAGAAAATGTAAGGAAGGTGATACGCTCCTTGGCAAGTGACTTTTTCAGGAGGCTGCTTTGGAATAGTAGCTTTTGCTCCGAGTGCATTGGACCTTTGCCTAAACTAGCAAACCTTGCAGCAGAGATTCACCAGCAGCACTGGAAATACAGGACTGCAGATGCAGGACTCTGGTGCTTGTAACTACTGTCATGTTGGAGATTAGGCAGGAGCTCAGCTTCCTGTTCGTGTGGAGCTGTGGCTCCACTGTGCCTGCCATTGGGATGCTGTGGAATATTGTTGTTGTGCCGTGGCAGTTCCTGTGTGTCTGCTTTGCTTTTGGCCTAGCAACTGTGCAAACCCCATTTTTTTGTAGCCATTGCATTAGCATGGTGAAGTTTACTGGCAGGCATGTCTCTGTTCAAAAGGAGGACCGTGATTCTTTGAAAACCATGAAACTGTTCCTTTTCCAGCAAGGAAGGCTATTAATTCTCATGAGGTGCATGGTTTAGGATTGGAAGTCCTGGCCATACACAAATCCTTATGCAGTGATGTAGAGAGTTGCGCCCAGTTTTGGAGAATAATTCATGCATATCTTTCAGTACTGTGTTTTTCTTCCCTATCACATTACAATTATTTGGAAGTCTGGGTTGTTCACTTTGACTTTGTTTGAAATTTCCTAAATACAGTGACTGCTGCATTTTTAGCTGCATTCCAGTTCTGCGAGAATTGCAGTACTTCATCCTTGGGAGTAATCTCATGGGCCAAGCTAGCAAAAGCTATTGATTTATTTTGGAATATGTCTCCTTAGTCAGACAGTCTTTCAGGATATGAAGCTGAAATGGGAAGTGTCTGATCACTGGGTAAGGAAGAATCCAACTGGTCATGAATTTTTCTTGTCAGCTGGAACAAAAAAACATGTTTAGGAGGCAAATTTGCTGATCTGTTAGGTTTTGTTTTATTCTGTCTTATGTACTATCTAGTCTCTGTATTTTCTTTTTGGTGTTCCTACATCAAGTGCTATTAATAAAAAAGCTGCAGAAATGTTTGAAAGAATATAAAAGATTTCTAGTCAGCTTCATCACTTGGTCACTTTATGCTAAATTTCCTGTTGATTATTTTGAACACTAACTTTTTAGATTCTGCCTTCAGAAGCAAAGGTATAAGCTCCAGAACACTGGAGATGTGGTTAAGTATGGCACTGCAATTAAGAAATTTTTCATTGAATAACTGCATAAGAATGTGGAACTTGATGATTTTCATGTGCCTATAAAACCAGAAAGACTGAACTAGGCTGGCTGTAGAATCAGTTCACGGTAGAAGAGAACAAAGGTAGTAATTAGTTATGTTAATAATAGAGTTCTGAAATTGCATTAAACACTAATAAACTATAGCTTAATACTGTAGCTTTTATAGTTATTTAGTCTGTTGGACTATTTGACAGTGACTGAAGCTTACTTGTTTGGATTGATTTCTGTAATTTTAGTTTTTATAGATTCCTGATACTATATTAGCATGGTTTGCTAATGGGTTTTCTTGATCTTACACAACACATGGGGAGAGGGGGAAAGATTATTAGTATGTCATTCATAAAGGCATAATTACATACGCAGATACAAATATCACTTTTGTTTGACCCTGGATTGAATGTTTTCAAAAAGGAATGAAATTGTTGTTTTTTACTATAGAACATAATTATTGCATGGCATTTATTTACGTATTTCCACTTGACCAGGAGGCCAGTCTTGAAATATTTGTATGTTAACATATTTGGACATAATTTTTGTTTTGTTTTGTTTACTTATGTTTAACTCTTAAGTTGAAGTTGCAGTAAGTAGTCATTTCCAGTGTGGTTTTCAAATACAAGTAATGAATAATGAACAACTTCTTGTTGAAAACCCAAGATAATAGACTTGCAAAAACAAATGAATTGTTGCAGTTCTCCCTGTTTTCACAAGTGGACAGTGGTGAATTCTTGAACACTTTAAAAAAAAAGAGATTTCTTTTTTGTCTTTTGCAACTTTTATGTTTACTGAACCTCTCAAATCTGCCAGTGACTTTTCTGTGGATTTTTGAAGTATTGATCCCAACGTGTCTCTTTTTCCTTCCTTAATCTTTCTTGGGTCTCCCTTAAGGCGCAGTAATCCAAGTAGAAGCCCAAATCTTGTGGAGGCTGCATGAAATCTTGCATGAAGTGAGGCAGAGGGAGCAGAAGACAGGAGTTGTCCTGAGAGCAGCCAAACTTGTCAATAGGTGAAAAACTTAAGTTGTGCAAGGATAATTCTTGCATTCTTCATATTGTGGGCAGCCCAGCCCCTTCTTATCTTCTTATCTTAGTGTAGGGGTACAAAACATTTGGGTCAGTGAGAGCCATTCAGATGTCACATGTGAAAGCACACCTGGTGTCCAGTAATGACACAGGAAAAAGATGTGACAAAAGAGCACAGGAAGAAAGTTTTGAGCTTTCTGTCTCCCTGGGTCAAAGCTCAAGGCAGGCCTCTGTTAGAAAGACCTTTTCTTACAACTTCCTTCAGAGGAAGCACTGATGGTCCTCACACTTGCATTGAAGCCATACCTGGAGGCTGAGGTGGTGTTGTACCAGGAACTTCCCAAAGCTCCAAAAATCTTATCTGAGTCTTCATGGGTCATGGTCTGTGAACGTGCTTCAACACCTGAGGCTTGTGTTTTCAGAATAAATTTGTGACTAAACACTGGTAATATGTAGATGAAAATATTTAACTTCTACTAATTAATCTTAATGCAGGTGGGATGGGGAGACTATATATTTTTTTTATTAAATAGTGTGTTTTATTAAATGCAGTAGGTGGTTCTCAAATTAGGTTTTATTGTTTGGTATGAAATGGACATGAATAATTCCATGCCTAGTTAATAAACTGGGAAAAGTTATTTTATTAAAAATAAATTATTATAAAATAATTATTTTATTAAACTGGGCAAAGTACTTGAAGTAATTTAATTGAAATTTTAAAGGAAATTAATTGTTATGGATAAAAGTGTGAAAAAGAAGATAGAATCTCACATATGTAAAAATTATGTACGTTCTCACTCTCTTTCTCATTCACTTTTCTGTTTTTTTTTATCTCCCTGCCATTTTATAGCAAAAATATGAATAAATGTAGAAGTATAACATTAGAAAAGAACTGCTGGTGATTATGGGATGGACAACTCTCATTTTCACCAAATGAGCTGCAGACCAGTTATCCTGAAGTGCTGTGCAAGCTGCAGGCTCCGAGGGCAGGCTGCCTTTGCCCTGCTGTGCTGCTGTGTGACCTGTTGTGTTTAAAGCAAGTGGCCTCACTTGATGAGCCTGCAGGGGCTCCCTGCTTCTCACAGGGCTGAAATCCTCCTCGTGAGGCAGCTCTGGCAGGGCCAGGGCACTCGGTGTCACCAACACAGGGCCTGGGGTCACTTGTGCCCAGACAGGCTCGGAGTCAGTCCCTGCCCTGCCTTGCTGGGCTGGGGGGCTGCAGCTCTGCTGGGAGGGACCCAGGGGCTGTGCCTCGCTGCTGTGGCAGGGCACACTTTGGGTCCATATTTTGAATGCACCTCTGGGTAAGAATTTAAAGTGCTTGTGTTTACAGTGATCGGTATAGCAGTTCTTGTTTCTTTCTCTGTGAGCATTGCTTCCCTTTGCTCCTGTTGGTTTACCTGGCATCCTTTCTCACCGCATTCTAGGAGGTGGCAAGGGTCATCCTGACCTGGCGCTAACTCTGTTTGTACTTAGGGCACAAACCAGGATGATTAACAGACCTAAATTTTCATTTTTACCATTGGGCTCAAGCTGTTAGAACTCCCATTCCCTTTTAGTGTTTTAATGTACTTACTTTCACCACAACCAGTGAGATATTTTTTCCCCTTGAAAAACAAGTCTTGTCTTAGCCAGGGGGATGGAGGGCAGGAAAACTTCACATTATATTATTCAAATTAATTTTTTAAAGTGTCAAGGTTTTTCTGTCTTTGATAAGTTTTATTTGAAATACCTGGGAGTATAGAAAATCTGTTCCTAGGCAATGATAAATAGTTTCTTCTTTTATTGTACTTTTTAAAGGAATTTTGCCTGATAAAGAGAGTGTTAAAAACCCCAAACTATTAAAGAATGTATTTTGGAAAAATATAAAACTCTGTTTTATCCAAATAAGTAACAAAAACCCAACAAAAAACCCGCCAACTTAGCCGATGCCCAGTGGGATGGATACTTATTTTTTCTTTTACAAAGATTTTGTTAAAACTCCTGCATTTTCCAGAATTTCTGTACAGTCTTTGAAGTTGAAATGTCTTGACATTGCATTTCTCCCTAAGTTATCAAAAGAGACTTGCTAGCTTTAAACCAAATTCTTTGGCACATACAAGAGGTACAGTACTTCCTGATTTATTTTGCTAAAATTACGTTTTGAAGTCAGTGAGCTTTTTTAATATGTGCAGCATTTGAAAACATTAAGAGTCCTGGTTGGTATTTTTTAAATGTAACTTATTTTTGGAGATATCACTTTCTTAGATGCTGTGAAGGAGCTGTTTGCCAGTGTAACCTAAAGAATTGATAAATCCTTGTGTGGTGCAGCAAAGCATAAAAACCTTTTTTTGAATTCTAAAGTAAATGGAAGAAATATGTCAACATTTAACTAAAATCCCCAACTTCTTCAAAGGCAGACATAGACCCTTAAAATATCCTGCTAATATGGTAATTTCCCTTACTGGACTTGCTGTTTAGTTTTCAGTCCATTTCCACTAATGTTGCTGATGAGTTTAGAGCTGTGTTACAGAATTATTCAGTGTAGGCAGAGGTGGTGATGGGCACTAAACAATTTGATCTTCCCTAGTTTTTGCTTCTTTTGAGGCAGCAGGTGGAGAGTAGTGACCACTTTGCAACTTGAGACACACTCTGAAATGAGACTTTACTGAAGTTTAAAAACAAAAAACCAGCAGCTTAATGTCAGATGTAGCTCTTTAAATATTTATGTAATAATACAAATCTATGTGAAAAGCAAGTTGTGGTCCCTGTAATTATTTCCTGCTGGGGTAGCGCATCCAAATAACTCCATGAACGTAAGGGTATAGTGACAGTGAAGATATTTTCCTGTTTCATAAAAAAATTTCTATTTTGAGTGAAATTAAGAGAACCACTCCCTTTTTTCTTTTTTTTTTTCAGGGGGGAAACTGTGGTCTTATGTCAGTAAGTTCCTAAACAGAAGTCCTGAAGAGAGCTTTGAAATTCCTGAATCCAGAACATCCAGTTCAACAAAAATTTACCTGGAGCAACCAACACCTACTCCTAAAGAAACTGGTAGCAGCACCGATTCCAGAGAAAGCTATGGGGAGAGCATGCTGAAGGTGGTCCCTCTGAGGAGCAGCCTGACACCAAGCTCTCAGGATGACAGCAGCACCCAGGAAGATGGTCAGGAGAGTTCCAAGTGGATGGACTCAGCATCCAGCTCAGAAGAAGAGTGCACCACTAGTTATTTAACATTGTGCAATGAATACGGGCAGGAAAAAATTGACTCTGGCTCCCTAAGTGAGGAACCAGTGGCTAAAGCAGAGAGTGAAGGGCTGCATACCAAAGAGAGGAGTTCCTTGCAGAGGTGCACTGTTGTTAGCAGTGACAGCTTCACCTCCCAGATTGCACCTCAGGAACGAAAGCTGTTCATCGACGATGCCGAGTCAGAAATAGCCAGCCCTACTAGGATACTGGACTCGTTAACTAGATCCAAGAACAGCCCCATGGAGCTCTTCAGGATAGACAGCAAAGATAGCACTAGTGAGCTCCCGGGCCTTGAGTTTGGAGAAAAGTTGTATAACCTGAAATCAGAGCCTTTAAAGCCATTGTTTTCTGTCCCAGATCATGACAGAAGCTTGGATGCCCTGGAGAGCAAAATGAGTGTGAAAGCTCATGACACTGTGAGCAGAGGTTCAAATGACTCTGTGCCAGTCATCTCCTTTAAGGATGCTGCTTTTGATGATGTGAATAGCATTGATGAAGGAAGGCCTGATCTTCTAATAAACTTACCAGGCATGTCTGATGAAACAGAGGAGCCAGCTGTGTCAAGGCCAGCAAAGTTTACAAAATCTGATAGGGACATGTCAGAAGTAAAGTTGTTAGAAACACCTGATGTCTTGCAGTTAAATAATTCTGCAGAGCCATGCAAAGCATTTGGTCAAGAGCCAAATCATGTGGCACCAGGAGTGGGCGATCCTGCCCACAAGGAAGCAAACGAGCAAAGTGGTGTCACTCAGGGAGCTCTTGGGACCCTCTTTTCATCTGACCAAGAGGTGGGTGCTTCAGAAGATGGGGCTCTGTTCCAAGAGCTTGGGGCCTGCTCCTTAAACATGGCAAGCAAAGAAGAAAGTTCATGTGTTTCCAACCTGCTCTCAGGTGCTCCAGAGGTTAGCTTGGACACAGATGTGCTAAGGAATGAAGGAGTGTTGCTGTTTTCCAATCAAACTGAAGACAGCAGGAAAGAGGAGGCAGACTTGGCTATGTCACCAGCAGCTGAAAGTAAAAAGACTGCGCCAAAGAAGGAAGACAAAATAGCAGGAGCAGGGCAGAAGGAAATACATCAAATTTTTCAGGACCTTGACGAAAGATTAGTGCTAACCTCCAGGTTTAATATCCCAGAGGATTGCATTCAAAGATGGGCAGCTGAAATGGTGGTAGCCCTTGATGCTTTACATAGAGAAGGAATTGTGTGCCGAGATTTGAACCCAAACAACATCTTATTGAATGATAGAGGTCAGGAACTTTTGCAAATGCATTTCTTTTTATTCGCTGTTGCTTCCAATTAACTGAGTAGGCGTTTTATCTTGTAATTAGTATCTTCATTTCCTGTCTAGAGCTTCATTATCAGTGCAGCAAATTCACCCCCAGTAATAGCTTCTAGTACTTAATGATGCCATTATTCTTAATGATACTGTTTTTAGCTACAAAAGGAGTAATTACAGTTCACTTCTGCAGAAAATGGAAGGGAAAAATGTTTTGATTTCTCCTGTCGTTTTGTTTTTAGGACACATTCAGCTAACGTATTTTAGCAGGTGGAGGGAGGTTGAAGATTCCTGTGACAACGATGCCATAGAGAGAATGTACTGTGCCCCAGGTTAGAGCAATCACCTACAATGTTTCACTTGGAAAGTAGATTAGCAGCTTTCATTTTCTCATGTAGTCTCTGTAGCATACAGCTTGAGATCATGCAATATCTGAGTTTTCTTTGCTTCTTTTCCTTAATGTCTTAAAAAGCTACAGGGCTCATAGCTGCTTTATTGTTGAACTGTGGTGGTGTTATGTCATTTCCATAACATATAATTGTACTGAGTGTCTTGTTTAAGCAAGTTAGGAATGTTCTGTTTTCTTCCAGTTATTTCCTGTGTGTTAAGTACATCTTGGTAAATGAAAAGAGCAAATGAGGCTGAAAAAGTGGCACTAAGACCCTTAAAAATACAAAAAATTATACATGCAAAGGACATGGGTGGTGGGGGGAGAACCACAGAGGTTTGAAAAATACAACTCTAATAGGCTCAGGGATGCCTCTGACATTTTTGATGAGCTACAGTGGGCTTTGAAATAGTTTAGAGAGCTCTTTCCTTAGAACTGCTTTCATCAATCATGAGGGTGATAAAATCAATATCTCTTGAGATCTTATAGCAAGGATGGCACTTGAAGCTAAGCCCTCCCTCTTTTCCTTTTTCCAATTTATTTTCTGCTAATACAGTGGGCTGTGATTTTTGGCAGTGACAGCCAAAAATCAGGTGTTTCACATACAGCTTCATATTTTAAAAAATTCATAGTTAACTCATAAAACTATGTTTAGAGTTGAAGTTACTACGTTTTCATTCCGACCTTGAAATGCCAACATAACTTTCTGCAGAGTGCGTGGTGTGGCCAGGCATTGCAACTTGGCATGCAGGTAGTCCTCAAGCTCAGGGTCTGCAAATGTGCTTAGAAAAATTTAGAATAAGAGTTACCAGCCATGGAAGTTCTGAATTGAGTTTGACATCAGGTTTTTCTTCTGCGTTTTTGTTCTTCAAGTGAAATGCAGCAAGAAACTGCCTCTGTGAATAAAGGTGGTAGGGTCTCAACAGACTTTGAATGTCAGCTTCTTGAGATAAATGAAAAATAAAATCTTTTCTATGCAAGTCAAAAGGGCAGGTATCACAGAAAATAATTCTTTTTACCTATCAAAGTAAATCCAACACCTTCACTCTACCCTCATGCCACTTTTATTCAAGAACAAGATAATTGGGGAATCCCAGCAATTACTGTGTTTGTTAAATAGATGGCTGTCCTGGTTGCCAACATGTGTGACAACCTGTTAGAGAGAGGTGTTTTCCTGCCTCTCTAACGCAGCTGCGAACAGAGCGCTTCCCAGTCGAGTTCCAGCAAAGATGGAAGTGCAGCCTTTTCCCAGCCTGTCATCATTAATGAGCTGTGAAAGTCAAAGCTTAATTTTTCTGTACTTTAATGAGGATCCAAAGAGAGGTGCTTTTTGCCCCCTAAGCCCCAACCAGCCAACTCCTGCAGTAATTAAGTGTTTAGGGAGCAGTTGAAATAATATTTAGAAGTCCCCGAATGCGAGAATAAAGTTTTCCACACCGTCATTATTTCCACCTCACAGCACAGGTGTGGTACCCATCCGGGCTTTTTTTGCTGAAGTTGCCCTCCCCTCTCTGCCCTTTCTGCCCTGCCCCAGGCAGTATTTGCCTTGTGTGTCTGCAAGGTGAGGATTTGCAAATGCAAGTATTAGATGTATTCAAGGTGGATGAATTGGTACTGCTCTGTGACTCTTGCCTTTCAGATTTCTTGATCTTAATGTTACCTCTGTGAAGCATGCTTGTACTTTAGTGTAGCTGTTACATGTTAATTTTTAGTAGGAGAATAATACTTGGTATAATTTAGCAGCACAAAATATGTTTAGGAGTCAAGTGTCATTCTTTTATGAGGAATGATTCAGTAATGGTGTAGCTGTGTCCACAGCAGCTTTCTTAGGGCTACTGCTGCTGTTAAATGTTGTTTTAGAACTTCTGACCAGTGTTAAAAGAAACAATCACATTAATAAGCTTTCTCTAGGTTCCAATATTGCAGGGGGCAAAAAAAGCTTCATTTGGATGATAATTTTTTTTCATTTTGAGGAGTTTACTATGTCCCAGAACCCCTTTATCATGAAAGCAATGCTCTTCAAGCTGCTTCTTGGAATATGGATTTTGAAATCATATTTGTCCTTCAGTTCAGTACACTAGGAACAAGTTTTGAGGTTTTACTATTATTTTTAAAGTTTCTTTTTAATATAAGTGTTTCTCACAACTTGGTTTTGCTTTTTTTTTTTCCTGAGGGAAATGCTGTAGTTTTGTAAAGTGAACAATTACCTTCACAAAATTTAACAGGTCTTATGATTTCTTACTGTAATAAAACACAGTGTCGAAAATAAGTGACTCAAAGTGAGTCTTTATCTCGTTTTGAATTTTCCTGGTGTTTTCAGGATTATGTGCTGTGTTGCTCTGCCTCTGGGTGGTCAGCCTTCCTTCTCCTTTTCTCTCCTGCTGAAGCATACAGTGAAACTTGGCTTGTAAAAATTTTGTGTTTGGCTTGCTGGGTACTTTTAACAGAGTTTGAGATAGAATAGATTTGGATATGATAACTTGTATTCTACCTGGTTTCAACAATTTAGTGCACTCTTTCAACGTATGCAAGAAGGGGAAGGTGTCGATCATAAACATTGCTTTTTAGGGTCTGCTGTTGGAGACTGAGGACAGATGAGTTTAGGGCTGCAGGTTTTTCTGCATTGATTTTTGAGGAGCACATTTTGGAGGCAGAAAAAGGGGAGGCTGAACGTGAAATTTAAACACATTGCAGGATATCTTCAGTTTAAAACATATGAAATTGTATTAAGAGTTGCATGAAAATTTCAAACATATTTGAAACAGTTGTGTCTTTTCAGTTGTTGAGGTTTTGGATGTTGCTTTTCTACAGTGTAAGTTATAAAGTGATTTGCAGTGAAGTGGATGAAGATGTATTTAAATCTTAAGCTGTTTTATTTGTTGAAGGAAAAAATGAAGTTTAAATTCTGCAATTAATATATTGAAAACTAATTGCTGGATGACTAGGGATAGTAATGTATTAGTGTGGAAGTTTGCAGGGCCAAGGGAGAATAGAGGTTCACCTATGTGGAACTTGCTAGTGGGATGTAGGATTTTGTGTTTAAGGCTTTCTGTGTGCCAGTGCAACCTTGCATTAAGGTAAAGCAAGGCAATGTGGGTACAGCAGCAGTGATCAAATCTCTGCCCTGGTGAAGCACAGAAACTTGTTCAGCTCCTGTTGTCCTAGGAGAAGTGGAGAGGCAATTTGATTGCATATGTCAAAAAGACATTATGCAGTGCATATATAAAATAACAGAACAACTGCAACGATTATAAATGCAGAAGTGTCAAAAAGACGAGGGAAGGGAACAGTTTAAAAAGCTGCATCGTGCTCCCTGCGAGCAGCATAATTAGTTCTGTGTGAAATAGCAGTGGTCGTTTTGCATCGTGCCCAAGTTCCGAGCGGGACTGCATCTTTTGCAGGAGTGGCACTTCCCCGCTGCCGACGGGAGGTGGCATTGTACCATTAATGGATGTTGCTGTCGCACTGGCTGCCCCTCATTTGCTTAACTTCTCCTAAGAGCTGGAGACGGAAGATGCGGCTCATTTGTAATGATTTGCACATCAAGAATTGTGTTTGTAAGCTCATGGTACTGCTGAATCTGTTGGTGTGGCCGGGTTACTCTTCACTGCTGTAGAGTTCTGCTCAATTTAAAAAAACCCAAAAGTTCCTGAACCAGGTCTCGCACCAACAAAGCTGTCTGCAAATGCTTAAAAGTAGTGTCTGTGCTATACTTTGATTAATGCCCAAACTAAATCTTTGCTGTTCACCTATGATAAGTCAAATGTTGTTTCTCTAATTCACAAGGGAAATGTTAGATTATCAATCATACTGTATAAACTCAACACCACTTCAAATAAAACTGTGGGAGGTTTGGCTAAGAATGACCTATTTGCTTTTAAAGAAGAAATTAAGCACTTGGAACTGAGAATTTCTGCTGTGTTAATATGGCTAAGGTAACTATAGTGAGGTTTATGTGTTTTGTTTCCTTTAACTTTCCTCCTTTTATAGTAATTTTGTTTTCTGAACATTTTAAAGTGCATTGAGCAGCTGATGTCTGAATACAAAGTTCTTAGCAGATCAGATGAGAATGATTCACTTCTGTTTAAACAGCCCTTTGCTCTCCATGCCCTCTGAGAACCCTTATCACATATTTGTCCAAAAAATCCCCATGAAAACTAACAAAAAATCCCTTGCTTTATCCACCTGCCTGGTGGCTGATAGTATCAGCAATGTATCTCTTTATCTCTTGGTTAATGTGCCTTGGTATTCTGAAGGGGGGAAAATTCCAGTAACAGATTCAATTTACATGGACAGAAACTTGAGCAAATGCCAGCCTAGCAGGGGGGCCATTATTCTGCTCTATAAATAAGTTGAAAAAAGAAACACACACATACACACACACACAAACCTGTGAATCAACATGTTTTGGTCTAATTGAGAGAAAAGCAAGATAGATTAATTTTGAAATGCAAATTATCACCTTCTGTTATTTTAAGTATTGGTTTTGCCAACATTGTGATCTTAAATATAAAGAGTTGTTAACTTTTAAATACAGTAATAATTGTATTCCATTCTTGACAGTCACAATTTAAAAAATAAAATTGGTAACTTTTTTAAAAAAGCCATTCTCAGTATGGTTAATACCTGTGAGAAAGACAGAACTGTCTACAGCCGTTGCATAGTCAAGGCTGTCTTCGGGTAAAGCAGATTTAAGTTGGGGATTTTCTCATGAAGAGAAATCTTTAAGGTACTTTTTCAGTCTAACCTGTGAAGTGTCATGTTGTAGAAGCAGCTTGCTGGTCTGACATCTTGTGTAAATATGATGTGTGAATGAGATGTTTTATTTACACTCCCCGAGTTCTTGTTCCAGCAGCGGGGATGCTTTCTGTTGCATCCCTGTAGTGTTTTTGGAGGACGAGGTTTCAGAGCTGGGCTGCCTTTAGAGTCTTTTTTCTTTCTTGTTTAAACAAGTTTTCGCAGACTGTGTTTACTAAAAACTGGAGATTTGCTGCTTGAGATCCTAGAGCCAAAGGGAGCTTAGCTTCCTAGAAAATGTAAGTAGGAAACTGGCCATCAGTAATGCATCGTATTATTCTGAGGCTTTCATAAGCTGTGTGCTATAATCAAGTCTTATTTACACAAAGTAGCATTCACAGAAGCCTACAAATAAATATATGGTAAATTTGGTTTTATGTAACCTGCTGTTACTTGTGCACAGTGCAAAACCTAAGCAAAAAGAAGGCATTGTGTGTAAAGGATTTTGTTCCTAAAAAAAGACAAAAATGTTTCAATGTGCAACCTGATTTTTGTACTCCCAAATAAAGATGTCACTTTTGCTCTTAAACAATTGAAAATACAGATGCAAAGTGCAGCTGGTCACCTAAAATAGATGGCATGAAAATAAAAATTGCTAGTTGATATTATTAGCCTGCATGCTATAATTTTTATTTACTGAACAAGGAAAAAGATTATTTGCCTCTGTTTACCAAATAGACATTTGATGCAGTAAAACCTGCATATTATTTGTGTATGTGTTTTTCATTCGGAGTTTGCAGGCACTCATTAAATCTGCTATTCTGTATTATAGTAATTTAATTTGAGTAGATTGTTTAAGAAGTAAAATAACTGTGGTAGATTAAAGTGCCATTGACCCTGAGATGTGTCGAGGGGTGGGCTGGTCTCGTGGTTATAGTGTAAGACTGGACTTCCTGCTTTTTACCTCTAACTCTCTCCTAGATTTTTGTGTGACAATAATGTCACAGGATTATCCAAAAACGAAAAGAAAATATCTGGATAGGTGAAGGAGCTTTGGGCATCAAAATCAGAAGGATGGGATAGCTTGATTTGAAAAATCCTGGCAATAGGAAACAGGATCAAACACAAACATGAAAAATATATGGCTGGTGTGAGTAAGGTCTAGATGTGCAGAAAAAGTACTGATTTCTGTGAGGCTGAGAGTAACAGTTTTTCAGCAACCATTTGGAGGGGACAGCTCTCTAGAGACCCCAGAGTGTCCCACAGAAAACACTGACAACTGACTGCTCCCTGAATAGCAAAATGTCATGAACTTGGAGTTGGTAATTGAAAACATAGGTTTGGGAAGAGCATCAGGTACTTTCTGAAAAATATCTGATCTCAGGCTTGTTGTAAGTACTCAACGTGTTTCAGGTGAAGTACATGGTCTTGTGGTTTTTCTTAGACTCTGTAACTAGAATAAGCAGTGAGATGTACCAAGCTGTTGATTTGTAAAAATCTGATGTTTTAGTCTGGCTGTCATAAAAGCCGGTTGTTAACTCCAGAAGAAACTGTACTTTACCTGTGTTTATTTATGTCTGTTGTTATTAGTAGTATTATTATTACAGATGGGACTAAACCTTGAAGATAGCATGCAAAATGCCTTGTGAAAATAAATGGAGATAGCTATGAGGTTAATTAATGTTTGCTTTGTTTTGATAACAGACCAGTAATAAAACTTTGTCTCTTTCGTCACACGATTATTTTAGAGGAAGTTTTGATTCCATCTTGGGCTGCTAAAAGAAAGAAAGGACACAGTTCCCTCTATTATTTTTTTCTTCCTTTTTTTTTTTTCCCCCAAAGAGGAACATAGATGCTCATGTTTTAGAATAACTTTTAGATGAAACTTCCTATTTTCATACTCCATTTGATCTTAGCAAATGTTCATTGGACTTGCCTCACTACTTTATTGTTTAAAGACCATGATAAACTTCTTATACTTAAATATAGATGGTTCAATACTGTGCTTTATAAATTGCTGAAGCATTTTAGGCAAAGCATTATAGCCAGATTGCTTGTGGGATGTTTTATTTAGTGACTGTATCTTACGGTATCGTGGCTGACTGAGTCTCTTGAGAGTGAATTGGGTTGGAATTATTTTAGTTGATTCTCTGCAAATGTTTCTTTACATATATAGATATCAAAAGATGATAAAATAGTAATCTTTTAAAATTAAGTGAGTGTAAGGTAAATAGAATTTCCAGAGTCTCTAATGGTTTTTCATGCAATGTTTATCTTAATGGCCACAGAAGGGGAAAACATTGTATTTCTTTTCAGGATGTTGAACAAGTCCAATTCCTCATGAACAGTTTCAGACACCTGATGGTAGTTTAGATGGGTGTCCTTATTTTCCTATCAGTGCAGAAATGATACTTGAGAGTATGCTGTTCCTGCTTGCAGTGTGGGGTAAGGGCAAAGCCTTTCCTGACTCCTGGGTGTCTGGGGATGCACTATATCCACCTAGAGCCAGTTTTCATGTGAGCTGACTGGAGATGCTTTTTTTTTTTTTTTTAAATGACTGTTCTACAAAATTTTTGGTTAAGCTTTTGTTCTTGGTGATTCATGAGCTGTCTGGCCTGAGTTGCAGAGAGAATGTCTAAGGCCTCCTGTAAGCCTGGCCTCTTCCATGTTAACTACTGTATGTGTGTGCTGGTCATGAGGCATTATTGTCAGCCCTGGAGGAAACTGTTTGGAAGAAAATGTGGCAGGTGTTGTAGTAAAAGCCTTTGAAATCCTTCAGCAACATAGGTGTATATTGGGTATATATTTCAAGTTGCTGTGTAAAGAATGAGAAAAGGCTTGGTTTGCCATCGATAGTTTTATTGAGAATGTGTGTTCAGGAGAGGGGAATTTCTGCTTTTTCTTCAGAACTGCACTTCTGTTTAAAATACAAAATGTTGTCAGCTATGTCTCCCTTATCAGGAAGTAAGGTGTTGCTGTGTGTAATGCAAATATTGAGATAAGTATGGAAACCATAAAGAAATGGCCTTTCAGTTGAGACCAGCTGCTCTCGAAGGAGGACAGTGCAGGGCAGCGAAGGTGTTTACCTGCACCATCTGTCTCTGGATAAACCTGATAGCATTTTACAAATCACCTTCCCTTCAGTTATCCCAGTGGCTGCTGTTGGAATTGCTTTGTGCAGGAATTTAGCATTGCTGTTGACTTGTGCTTCGTGGTGCTGGATGTCATGGCCATGCTTTGGGAAGGGAGAAAGAGGAAAGCTCTCTCTTTAATGAAATTGCAGTAAAGTTGGAAAAGCTATTGACTTTCTTTCACCCTACTTTATTATTTCTCTGATTTTCTATTTGAGAATGATAGGAATGTTTTTTTCTGCAAACGTTGTTCTGCCAGTCCTAGAAGCACCAACACCGTGTACATGTGTACACATGTTTATTTTTGTACAAATCTGGGTAAGGTCCTTGATTTCAAGGTTCATGAAGGAAAGATTTGGCACAAATATCCCCATGTTATTCACTTAAGCTTATGTGTCACTACCATTTATTGTCTAAATTACTTTGCTGATGGATTGAGATGAAAATGTTTTCTTAGTGAAGGCAGATATTGTAGGTCAAATTTATTGCAATATTGAAGCTTTAAAAAAAGCATATGCCCTGTGTGGTACATTACATTATCCAGCTACTCTGTGTCCCTCAAAAGCACTTCATAATCTACAGTTTCAAAATTTTCCCATGGTATTTAGTCAAGATAAAATGCAGTAATATTGATGTGGTATCCTGGACTTATTATGATCAGTATTGCATCAGAAATCATAAGACCTGTTTGAAGGAAGGAAATGTAAACAACATATGTTTATTTGTAGTGTACACAGTGAATTTTAAATTTTCCTTTTTTTTTTTTTTTGAAGGAAAACGTTTATTTTAACATGAAATAAGGAAAGTTTGGAACCTAGGGAAAGCAGCTGGAGGGCAGACATTGCATAATAGGAAAAAAGTTGAGCTAAAATTTAGTTTTTGTGAAGAAGGGGACTCAGGTGTTGCCCTCCGCTGTGTTTTCCATTTTGTGTTCTGTGTTGGTTCAGATGACTTGTTATGCAGCTTCTGCTTGTGCATGAGAACCCAGGCAGAGCCCTTCAGCCCTGGGAGAAATCTGTGTTACTTGCCTGTTCTTAATTTATTCCACTCGTGTCATTTTGGTCATGGCCAAAAGTGGATGGAACAGTTCAGCTCTTGTCAGAGAACTGCAGTGACATTTGTTTTGGCTTGGCATATATTGAAAGTGTTCTTCCAGTTGAAAATATGAGCTTGGATTTTGAGGAAGTGGACTCTGGTTTGCTTTTTGACTCTTATTCTATATATGTCCATTTTCATCAGTGCTACTTCCTGTAATGAACAGTTCTGTGAAAGGAGGCACTGTAACTTTGGTTCTTTAGAGAACTGGATCAGGATCCATGACTGCCAGCATTAAGAGAAATAACACCAACACTGAGTAAAATTTTTTTGGTACAATTTCTTTTCCCTGTACTCTGATTGATATATTTTTTTCACATTTAGGTAATTTTTTTTTTTTTCAATTGGGCTGTAACTCATGAGGCCCATTCCCACTAAGCGCCTTTGGGAAAGATGAATTATTTCCTTCTGTGGCATTATTCTAAAATTTAAGGTGTGTCAATATGGGATAGTGCAACTGAGAATGTATTAGTCAACCTTATTAATTCTTGGCTTTGTTGTCCTTATTCTGTAATAAGTGTGTAATTTAATTTCAAAATAAAAATCTTCACTTGTTGGGAAGAAAGCTGCCTTGAGCTGAAAAGGCATTTCCGTTTGGTACGTTTCACTGAGAATTGCTGTGAATACCTTTCACCTGCTGGTTTGTGTGGAAAGGCCCCTAACCCAAAAGGGGTTTTTTTTTGTTTTTATTTTTTTAAAGGATAGTTACCTAGAAGGTTGGACTTTCTGAAGGACTTTAAAATTAAATTGCAAGAACACATTTTCATTTTTACACAAATTCTCTCAATTTACTGTAACTTCAGCTTCATCCTGGTGCTCACATGGGATCTTAAAACATTTTTAAGATGCATGTAACTATCCTGATACAGTTCCTCATGTGGTTGCTGTTACATCTTTGTAAAAGTTTCTTGGTGCTGTTAGGAGCATTAATCTGTCAGGAGTGGAATGAATTCTGCTCTGTGGCACCCTTATAGTGACGTATCAGCGGTTCCAAGGCCATGAAGTGTAGTAAACTTTTCAGTGTGAGGGACGTGCTACCTCAAGAGACAATGTCTGAGCCATCCTTCCTTGTCGCTCTTGCAACAGCAGCCTGAGCGTAGTTCTGGGAGGTGCTGGGCCTCTTCCAGCTTGTGTGGCAGCTGCACATCCCTGAGCTCAGCATGGCTGTGCTTCCCTGCCTCTGGGGAGCTCTGGGGTGATGCCTCCCTCTCCCTGACCGTGGGCTGGGACTCATCTGGAGCTCTTCTTGGCCATGCTCATGCTAACTTCCATAAAATGATGAGCAGGATTTTCTGCCCATGCTGCATTGCTTTTCACAGCAACAGCTATGTGACTATATGTTAATTGTTGTCCTCTGCTGGGGAGCTGGTGTGGCTTTTGCCACCAAAGCTATTTTAGTGCAGCCTCTGCATTTTTTTGACAGTCAAAATGAAGATTTTATCTTCATTGCAATCTGGTTTTCTGCCTGTTTTAGGGCAGACAGTGTGGTGTGTTTGTATTTAATAATTTTTGTAGTTTAAAGCCTGAGTCAGTGAAGGCCAAGTTTTCTGCATGCATCATGCCACTGAATAGGTGTGTGTGTGTATGGCCAGGGACTGTCACCCCCTTCTCCCATCCCTGCTGTCCCTTGTATCTGTGCAGCAATAGCAGTGTTGGGTTGGATGCAAAGGAAACAACTTTTCACACCAATGTACAGTTTGGGCTGGGCTGTAGCAAAACACATTTACTGGCTGTGGTTATGCTATTTGGAGCAGATTTGATATCTCTCTATGAGACCATTGTGAAAAGCCTCCCCTGGGGATCCCAGTAAATGGTGTGGGTTAGGCATGAGACAAATCTTACCCTCAAGGGCAAAACTAAGGCATGCAGTAACCTACTGCACCCTCCCTTGTGCTGCTTTTCTGGATTAGGCCACTCTGATGTGTCCCTCTCTTCTGGCCAGGGTAAATTCTCTAAATATGCTTTGTTTTACTGTCTGTCATTGTTCAGTTTTGTCCAGAATAGAAAAATCATAACTGTAATGCCTACAAGTCTCTAAAGTGCCTATGTATGCATGGAAAATACAAATTATGCATGAAATGTATGGTGTTGCTGTGCTTGAACAATGCAATCTGTAGGTGGCTAAAGGGCTAACTAAATTGCAGGCATAATGAAAGCTCTGTGGTATTTAGTATATGTTCTGTCAGCATTAAACAGTCACCTTGTAAATATATGTTAATTTTGAAGGTGTAACTGACCTTTTTAATATTAATTGAAATGTCTCATGTTTAGAGGTTGGTGCTATCCTAGAAGAGACAGAAGCCTGTGACTGGTGGAGCCTGGGTGCCATTCTTTTTGAGCTCCTCACTGGGAAGGTAGGGCTGGGGGCAAGTGATTCGATAAAAGTGACTTCTTGGCCAGTAGTTTCTTACCAGTGATGTGCCCAGGTGTGATTCCCTTGATTGTATTTCTCTGATGAGCTTTGCCAGCCTGAGCACTCTCAATTTGATTAGTCTGCATGGGACCCGAGAAACAAAACATGCTCAGCCTTCAGCAGAACAACTTAATAGAGCTGTACCAAACTAAGGACTGAGAAAATAATCAAAACTATGCTGCCTTCTTAAGCTACAGTGAAATCCAAGTTCTCTAACATTCCATCTGTACATGTCCAAAACTTTTGCCCTAATACTTCCAGTAGTATTTCCTGCAACTGTGTAGAAGCTGTCTATTGTTGTTACACATTAATTCAGTATTTTGAGACAAAGAGTGCTCAGCCAGATCAAACTGGTGATTGGTTGGTGGCTCTGCACAAAGACAGCAAAGTCCACCAAATTCCCAGGCTCGTCAGATTTGAGCAATAGAACAGAAGCTTTAAGATGGAAATGTTCTAAAGTTCTAACTCAGGGAGCTCCTCAGCACCTTTAGACATTCCTCCCAGAACCAGTACTTCAGACTAGGAAGCACTGAATTTTGGCTTTGTGTGTTAAATTTGCATGGAGAATAGAAGATAATCCAACACTGCAGTTTTGAAATTAATAAATAAGCCTTCCTGCTTTGATTTATTTTTTCCCTTTTTCCTTTTTTCCTCCAGTCTCTGGCTGAATGCCATCCATCAGGAATAAACACTCATACTTCTTTGAATATACCAGACCATGTATCGAAGGAGGCCAGATCACTGATTCAGCAGGTGGGTGAGGGGAGAATTTGTTTTCTCTATGTGCATGTGTGGATGGGAAAAATACTTACCCACCTAACTTGTTCTGGTGAAGTAAATGTAAAACCAGAAAGCTGCTGGTAGGAACATGGATGGCCCTTTTGTCAGCACGGATGAATTTTGCCCAGTTGTCTTGTTGCATTTGCAAACTTTGACTTCTGCTGCCAGCTGGGTCTGTAGAAAACTGGAGTGCTTTGCCATTTCTTCAAAGAACAAGTTTGGCAAATGCTTTGGAAACACCTGCCGGTGATGCATGAACATTTTAGGAATTCTGCCCTAAATGTTCATGGAAACATTGTAGTGAAATAAAGTAAAAAATGCTGATGCCAATTCAGCAAAATAGCTCAAAGTGCTATGAAACCTGTAGGACACTGATTTGAAGGTATGACCTTGCTGTGGTTGAAAGTGTGTAGCTCTCCTCCAGGAAACCTTCTGGATGCCATTTTTAAAGAAAAGTACTTTAAATGGTGAATCCAATGACTTTTGTAGTCAGAAGATAAGTGGGTAGGTTGGACAAAAGGCAAAATTGTAAGATATAGACCAGCTTCCAGACTGATACACCATTTTTAAATTAATGGGAATAGTACTGTTTGATGGTTTTACTTTACTCTTAGTTTTAGGTAGTCATAACTGAACGTGTAGTACAGGGTCTTGAAATTCAATTAATGCAATCTTCCTGCTAGTTAACTTTGACATAGCTGTGGAAGAGGTGCCTAGATCTGACCTGTTCCACTTGAGAAGAAGAAGCAATATATGTGAATTGTGCTGTTCAGCTTTGAAGAGGATCTTGCTAGCGGGTACATAAATAAGTGGCATGACTTAGATATAGTTTTCAACGGAGCAGAGTGGAAAAAGTATTTCTTGAAGAAAACAAAGGAAACAGATTTTGAAAATCCAGGGAGTGAGAAAACCCAGTGACAGACTGATTTCTGTGCTGTTACTGTGAAATGATTAGTGGAAATGGAACTGTATGTTTGGATACCACCTATTTTGACTAAGTGACATGAAGTCACTGAAGGTGAAAGTACATGTCTGGCAAAGGCAGAAAGGGAAATGACTGAAGAAAAATGCCATTTCTATATAATCTGCATTTATATAGTTGGATGGTAGCAAATTTTTACCTTCATCCACAGATGCTATAAGAGACAAATAGCTGGAGGAAAGCAAAATCACATTTAATGAAGGGAATTCTCCCATTAAGACTAGAAGACAAATGAAGTCGTCCAGTCCATGTGTCCCTGCCAGTGCAGGATTTTTTTTTTGCTGTAGACTAATACTAATTAATATAGTATTATTAGTACTAATAGTATTATTAGTACTACTATTAGTATTAGTACAATTCTAATGTGTTGCCTATTTTCGCCTATGCCAAAGAATGTCTGTTTTTCCACTGGTGGGTTTAAGTGGCAAATGTAATTCTGCCACTCACAGCTGTGTTACAAGGCCATGTCTGTTCAGAGAACAGTCTCCCCAGTGCCTGTTAGATCAAGCTGTCTAGTGTAGGGTGGTGACTTCTCTGGTGGAGGTTTGGCTATATGAAGCAGTAAATCACGTTTTTGTTGTGTGACTATCCAAGGAAGCTGCCATTCATTGTTGAGGAAGCCTTGTCAGGAAAAGGAAGAGAGCTCTCTTGGCATGGATAGCAATTTGTCATTGCGACTTTCCTTCCCCCCACTGCCAAGGGTAAACAGGTCAAAACATCACAGAGTAACTCTCCGGGATCAGTGTTCACCTATACAGAAAATTGTGTCAGGCGTTGTCTCCTGCTGTGGCTTCCAGTCCAGGTGACTTCATTGTAAACATCTTCTTCATTTAGCCAGCATCTGAAAAACAGAGATCTCTTTATTTCTGCTGAAAGATAAAGTTGTTTTTTGATGTTGGTTAGGAATTTTGCACTCAGGTTTTTGTTTTCAGGAACCTCTTCAAGTTCTACTACCATCAAAATATGCAATGTGACTTTTCAATAGGTATCTATTTCAGTTTTCATTTGTTTTCTGAGAATAAAGATATTCTGGAAGGACAAACTCCAGAAAATAAGTGACCATGCATGATTTCTCTGTGCTGGTGCTGCCTATATTTCCAGGGAAGGCAGATACACCCTGGCTGCATCTGTGGCCTGTGGGAGATACCAGAGCAGCACCATTCACTGTCAGCAAGCTACTTTTACTGTGTGACACTATGACTGCAAATAGCAGAGCCATCTTAAAATGTGTAAATTCCTATGTTTATGGATGTAGGCTCACTTAGATGTTGACTGCATCAAGATATGAATACACATTTTTCCAAGTGACAACTGGGAGAAGTTATCCTATTAGCTGTTGCAGAAAAAGCAAGCAAGAGATTATGCCTTTGTACTGACTGTAATTGAATAGAGTATAAACACTTCTTGAAAACTGCAAAATATGTTTGTGTGTCTTTATTAGTCTCTTTGGAGTTTACCTTTGCATTCCCTTTTATATGGATTGGTATCTTTAAACAGATGTAAATATTGTGATTTCCTTTTCACATGAATTCAGCATGTGATTCATACAACTAAAAAGCAAAAGAGGTGCTGAGTTTCAGGAAATTTCCATGAAGCCATTAGGCTGTTTTGTTTCTTTCACTGGGGTTTTGACTTTTCAGTTTTAGGCCATTTGTAGGACTCTTTAAAACTTTTTTTTTTTTTTTTTTTTTTTTTTTAAGGAAATGGAGAGTTGGGTATGTTATCCTGATAGTTTAGGACCAACTCAAAATTTATGAAACGGAAAGTTACAGACTGCTGTCCCTGATGTAGCCATAACACAGTGGTGTGAGCAAAGGTTAACATGAAGCAAATGCAGCGTCCAGAGTTCTACTGATGCAGGCTCTGGCTGCTGCTGACTCTTTTTAAAATGAGGTTACACTTGAAATGAAGTCCCAGTGTGCAGTGCTTCTGGGAATTGCATGCTGTGATCAGTCGTCTCTGAAGACTGTAAGACTGTTACTCAAGGAAAGGAGAGTCTTCTTCCATTTACTGGATTTTAGGAATTTCAAGTATGCTTTTGCACTCTTGAAAGTAATTCATAGAGCAGGAAAACAGTAGGATGTCCCTTACCTTAGACCTTTCTGGAACTTTTAAGCAGTTGTTTTTGTTCTTACTCACTGAATCGTGTGTTTTTTCTTTTATGTCAAGCTTTTGCAGTTTAATCCTGCGGAGCGTCTTGGTGCTGGCGTTGCTGGTGTTGAAGACATCAAATCTCATCCATTTTTTGCCCTTATAGAATGGGCAGATCTGCAGAGATGAGAGACACGTGCCCTCTGAACAAACTCAGGTCAACTGGACAAGTTTCTCTGGTACAGGAGCACCCTGACTCGCTTCCTTTGGATGTCTCAAACCACTTGGACGTAATGGCTAAAGGATGCTGGAGCAACAGAGCCAAAAGTGAACACTTTTAACAGGAATCACTGGTTGTACAGGGTGCTGGCTTATTTTTACCACAGCTGGTTGCTACGTGTGTGTGAGTCCTTTCATCAAAGGAAGGTTTGTGAGGCAACTCCTGGGCAGCATGTTTGGCACTGCCAGATAAGCAGGGGCAGGAATGTCCTCCTGGTGCTTTGTCCGGTGATGGAAGTGTCTATAGACTGTGCCAGTTGAAAGTATTTTTTTATTGTGTCAGTAGACCATTTCCCTATGCTAAGTGCAGCTCTTGGGGGGTAGGGAAGGAAAAGGCAAATAATTTATTAACGGTATATGCTAAAGAAAATACTAAATAAAATACTAAAATGCTTTATGCAAAAGTTGACACATTAAAAATAATATATCCATTAAAAATTAAGAAAGCTGTTGCATAATACTAAGGAATGTGTCTTGAAAATAGCATATCATTTCCCATTCTGGAAAGAGCATATAAAAGGCAGATAATGCTGTCAAATATTGTACTTTGTTGTCTGGCAATGTCTGTTTAAAACTCTTGACTATTGTATTTGATGAGGTACATGTTAAAGTCACTACAGAAAGGGAAATCTTTTCCTCAGCTGGATAAACACTGCTTTAGCACTCTAATAAGGAGAAAGAACTCATAACACTAAATAAATATATAGATAAAAAAGGAAAAACTCTTCTTTCATTGCTGCAGCCACTGCTTTATCACTTAATGAACTTTACTTCCTCTAAGTGTCCTATTTTTAGCTGCTACTTCAGGAAAAAAATGTTTCTGCTCGTGTTCTTGTGCTTGAGGAAGCTTCTGAACTCCCCAGTTTGTTTGTTAATAGTCTTAATAAATCAAAGAAAGCCTTCACTCACTCTGCTGCTTGAACAGGAAGAAGCCTGGGATTTGCTCATGCCAAATGACTAAGTGACATCTCTGAGCAAACCCTAGTGGGTAAGACTTGGGCAGGAGCCAATTAGCTGACCTGTTTGTTTGCTAGAAATGTCTGGAGAATGGGAGAAGAATATAAGACATGCAGAATATTTTGCTGAGTGCTGCTAGTGCTGCTAAGCAGCCATGCCTGTATGGGTTCCTGATGTACAAACACTCTACACTGCAATGTACAGATTATGTATCCATGGTTTTTTTCCTAAATATTCCCTTTGCTTGCACTCTTTTTTCCCCCCTTTTCTTCTTCTGCCCAGCTTTATCCGGAGAACAAAGGGCAAATTCCGTTGGGAAAGTGAGGTGACAGCAACGATTATTGAATTTACAACTCAAAAAAAAAAAAAAGGTATCCTTTCATTTGTATTTTAGCAGTGTATTTTATGGGCACTCCCAAAAGTGCATCTGTACAGTCTCCATCTGTTAGACACCAGGTCGATGTATTCAAATAAAGTGGAAAAGGAAAATGCTTCACTTAAACAAAGGAAATCTGGAAGCTTTTTTTTTTTCCTTTTAAAATTATTCCACTCCCCTCTTTTTTTTTTTTTTTCTTCCCTTTCTTGTGATCACCAGGCCAGCAGAGGGGCTGTCACAACACTGCAGGTTGTAACCAGGTCACTAGTATCACTGCCTACCCAGGGCCGTCCAAGATTACATCACCCGCAGAAGCTGCGTTTCAACCCGCCACCCTCTGGCTTCATAACAGGAACTCCCTCAGGTGAGCCACAGGAACAACTTCCTGTGCCGAGCAGCTCGGAAATCTCTAATGCAGAGACCAAGCTGATCCCCAGCTTCCTTCCAGCACTGCCCTGGCTGGGACTCTGGAGAGGGCTCGTCGCTCAAGGAAAGCCTCCCTCCCCTCAGCCACCTGACTCCCTCCCTGGGGCTCTCTAACCCAGCCACCAGATAATGCCACTGCCTGTGTTGATCTGTCCCATTGCATTTGCCTGGTGATAACTGTACAAAAAAGTATTTTCCATATTACTTTGACATGCTGTTGTGTTCAGGTTGTGCTCGTGTGCTGGCTGTAAGCAAAGGCAGGATAAGACAGCACTGGAGCACAAGCTGGTTTTTGTGAGCAGCAGCGGGAGAACCCTGTTCTGGCAGAATCCAGATGATCGGTAACTCTCACTGCAAAGCATTCCGTTTAGTTAATGACACCAACATATTTTTTCAAGTATGTTAGTAGTGAGGAAATCTAGATCATGGAGAGTAGAAGGAATGGCAGTATGACTTGCCAGAAATGAGCTTTTGAGATGCTACAAGTATGTGTAACATTACCACTGACTCAGATAATTGTTTGTCAAGGGAAGCATGGTCTGGAGTTAATTGCACAAAACCAATCCTGCTTATATTTTTATTTTTTCCTTGAACATGTATTATGTTGTATTGGTGTTTACATGTATTCCTTTAATAAACAAAACCTTTCAAACCTAATTCAGACCTTGGCTTTCTGAACTTCACGTTTAGTTCTTGAAGGCTGACCTTACCTGATCAGTGTTTTTTGTCCTTTGCTTTAATGAGTTGAAATGATCTAGATTGCTGTTTGGTGCCTGTTAAAAAGCCTTCTGTTTGGTGCCTGTTAAAAAGCCCTGTGATGCACACATCTATTTGGATAAGTGTTCATTCCCACTTCCTTCTGTTACACCTAATAGCTAACAGCAAAACAAATCAGTGCCTTTTTTTCCCCCAAGAATTAGCTACAGTCTGTGTCAAACATGGTAAAATAAACGTATAGATTTTCCTGTTCTCCTCTGGATGTTCAGGTACAGCAGATTACACACTTGGGGCATCTCAAAGTGGTAATTCTTTGCACCCTGTTGAACCACCCTGTAATATTCTTTGTGTCCTACTAAGAAAAACTGGGATACAAAATGTTCAAAGGCTTTCTCTGGGTAGAATTGCCGTGAGGTAAGCCTGGGCCCCTGCCCAGACCTATAGGAGAAATTGCATCTCATGAAATACAAGGGACATAACTTTGAATGGCTGTATTCACAGCTTCTGTTCTTGTAGCACAGCTCCTGTGTCTCCTGTGAAAATCACCTCGCAGACAGCAGTCACTGTCACGCTGACTCCGGGCGCACCTTTGGGATGCTGAGTTGGCAGGGTTACCTGTGCTGGAACATCCACCCGGCTCCTCTCGCCAGTGCTAACCTCTTCCTTGGTGTGTCCCCGCAGCGAAGGGCACTGGGATGAAGAAGGCTGGGGAGGTCAGCTCTCTTCAGCTCTCTCTAAATGAAGCACTCAGCATAACAAGGTACAGGGAAGTGCGAAGTAAATCACTGTTGGATTTTTTTTTTTTTTTTGAGTGTGGTATAATTTGTTTTCTCAAGGACACTGAGTAGGAAGCTGGAGAAACAGAAACTTCCTCTGTGGTGAGATCTATGGTAGGGATTTTAGCAATAAAATGAAAAAGTACAACTGTTAGTTTCTTTGGGTTTTTGCTTTCTGTGAGGGCTGTGCTGTGAGCTGAGCGCTCTGGCTCCTGGCTGCTGCCTGGTCCTTTGCTCCATGTGAGGGGCCATTTCCTGGGCCTTGGCACGTGCCATGCTGTGGTTGGGTACCATCCCCTTCCTCCAGTCAGCAGCACCTCTGGCAGCCCGCCCTCAGCTCCGTGCATCTGCTGAGCCACCCGTGGCTGTCACATCAGAGCCCCACAGCTTTTTGCAGGCCCCAAGAAGTTTGGAGTGCGGGGTTGGTTGGCTGCAGCAGTGCCCTGCTGAACATTGCCTGTTCCCTCCCTCAGTGGCCTGTTCCCTGAGGACTGCTGCTCTTGCTGCGTGGTGTCCTGAGGGGACTGTGGGAGATGCCGCTGGAGAGGCCCCTTGTATGCCTGGGCCTGTCGTTCCCCTCAGCCATGCTCCCGCCCAGCAGCCCCCCGCGGGCTCTGCTCTGCGGTGCTTCGTGGCACCACGTACATTAATGGTGGTTGTTTGGCACGTGCCCCCCAACAAAGAGTAGCCTGGGCCATGGTGAGGACCAGATCTGGGGCTGTGGCCCCCCTGGTGCCTGAGGACATTCTGTGTGGTTGTGCCTCCAGGGCCGGGCCTGCTGTGGGTGTCACACCATGGCGCTGCAGGGGGACGAGGGCTGCGGCAAGGTCACCGGGCTGGGGTGAGCTCCTGCTTAGGGGAGTGGGTCTGGGGGCTGGGGGGGAGTGAGGGACTGGGCCAGGCAGCAGCAGGGATGCTGGCAGCCCCCAGGACAGGGTGCCTCGTGTGGCTCCAGCTGCCGTTTGGGAAGGGGTGGCAGAGCCAAGTCCCAGAGGGGGAATGGGACTTGCTTAAAAGGTGCCGAGCAGCTGCTGCTGGCAGCAGGGGTTGAGACTGGCAGCGCAGGGCTGGCTGCTGCGCCGCGGGGCCGGTGGAGGGCTGGTTCCTGCCTGAGCCATCTGCATGAGCAGAGCTGGGCAGCCCTGGCCCAAAGGTTGCGTTGTCCTCAAGAAAATCCCAACTTGTGAGTGGCAAAGCGGTGGAAGTGATCCCACCACATGCTGGTGCTGTGCAGTGAAATCTGCACCCCTGCTGCGGGGCAGAGGAGGCTAATCAGGGTACAGCAGAGAGGATGCTCCAGACTCCTGGCAGTGGGTCACAGCTTGATGTGCTGCCCCAACAGGACCTCACTGTCTCTTGGCAGATCAGAGACTCTCCTTCTCCAAAGGCTGCTCTGTCTCCATCTCCTTGGCCCGGGGACCCATCAGGAGGGATTAGTGCTGCTGCCAGAGGACTGTAGTGGCTCTGTGATGTGTGGGAAGGCTGGGGACACGTGCAGCTCTGGGCAGTGGGGAATTGCTGCTGTCTTGGGTAGGCTGTGGGTGGTCACCTTGATGCTTTGCTGCTGAGATCCTAAGGGTAGCAAGTTTGAGAAAAGTCTTTTGGGGGTAATAAGTTAGACTAGGCTGTTGCCAAGTGGTGGAGCTGGATAAAGATGGACCAGATAAGGAATGAGCAATTGTTGGGGTCAGTGGTCTTCCTTAGCAGAGCCTTGATAACCTCTTTTTCCTTTGCCTTGGAGAAGAGATGTTTTGTCTTGATACAACCTCACTTGTGCCAGTTTTCCCATCCCATTCCATGAGCTGAGCCATTTATTTCCAGAGTATTTTCTAGGTTTCCTCAGCTCTCTCCATCTGGGTCCTGTGTTACATCCTTCAGCTTTGGTTATAGATTTTCTTGTCCTTTCTGTGCCCTTGATTCTGAAATGCTGCTCCAAAATGCTGGGACACAGGAGCAGATTATTAAATACAGCTGTTATCCCTATGAACTGGTGAAGCAAAGAGAGAGGATTACTCCCACAATACGAAAGTACAGGGATTGTGAAAGCGTTAGGAAATTGGTTCCCCCAGCAGCGTGTGAGTAATGAGAGTTTTACGGCACCTCGCGCAGTGGTGGGATAACGAGGAGGGAGCCTCCGTGAGAGAGACTGGTAGTATGCCATGCTTTAGAGCACGGCTCTGGCCAGCCATGCTCCACTTGGGGTCTTGCTTGTGCTCTGTGGTCTGACATTTGCCAGCTCATAATCTTCCTTTACAAGCCAGGCATGGAGAAGAGCTACTTCAACAGCATGGATCATGAGCCAAGTGGCACATAACCCTTTCTCCAGATTTTAAAATTTGCTACTTTGCTGCCTTAGTCTCCATCCTTTCCAGCATCATGTCTTCTTTGGCCTCAGAGAACTCCTCTGAGACCAGCCCCTGCCAGGCCCAGCAAACACAATAGAGTGAGGTGAGAGGGGAGTTCCCCTGAGAAGGACGCTGTCTGCTCCGGCTCCTTGCAGGCCCTTGACAGGTGCTCTGGGATACTGCAGAGTCCGGAGTTTATCACCTTCCCAGGGTAAAGCAACTGCACAGTGTGAAGTTCCAGCCCCATTAACATCACTGGGAGTTTTCCCATTGACTTTTCTGGGGTCAGGAACTTACCCTTCAATTACAGAGAGAAGCCAATTTCATTGGAAACAGGTATAGAAAGCTTGGTTTTTTTCCTACTTTAAGCACACCCATGCAGTTTCAGTCCTGGTGTTAGTGAAATAAGCCAGGATTTTTTTCATTTGGTTGGGTTTTGTGGTTTGGGTTTTTTTTTTAATGTTGTTTTGGTTTCTTTGGTGTTCTGGTAGGTGCAGTTAATATGGCTGTTCAGTTACTCTCCCTGGCTGGGATGAGGTCTGCTAGTCTTCCCTCAGCCTTTGCAGTGCCTCTGATTTACTGTGGGGGCCTCCCTATAAAACAGGGAGGGTATTTTGCCTGGTGGCAGAGATGGGAAGAGTTACTGAGAGCCTGCCCCGTGTTTTAAGGCTGAGAAGTCTTTGATGAGCAGGGTTGCACAAGCCCCGTTAGGGTGACTGGAGCACAGAGGGCTGAGAAAGGCAGGCATCTGGTTTCCTCATTATTTCTTTTCATAAATAATCCCTTGTCCTTGCACCCTGGACTCTGACAGCATTTAGAATATGCCGGGTGGGTTTTTTTTCTTCTCCTCTCCAAAACTTATTCATTTGGAGAGCGATGAAACAATAGGTTTTTGTCTAAATCTTTACCAGTGAAATTGTCAGGAGAGATTTCCGCCCCCCGCTCCCGTCTATCTTCCTTTTGTCTCCTTCAGTTGTCGGGGTCAGGATTCGCCGCCAAATGGAGCCCGCAGTTGCTTTTCCAGGCCCCAGATGCCAATATGTGGCAGCATCTGGCTGGTTGGCAGGCGCCGGGCAGTGGTGCTGGCCGCTCTGCTAGGCGGCGGTGGGGGCGCTTGGTGGGCGCCCTGCTTCTTTGAGGATGTGGCCCCAACCAAGAACAGGGATAATAATTAAATCTGCTAAAGGAGGTGAATTATCGGCTAGGGCGGCTACTGTTGGAAGCCGTGCCGGCTCCCGGCCCTGGGTTTTTTTGTCCTCGTCGGCAGCATCCGGTGTAACCTCACCTTCTTGTGCTGTGAGCATTTCAGGTGCCTTAAGGCATGGAGCTCCTTGAAAGAGAAATACAAATCACTAAAAATGTAGAGATAAAACCCTCTCCTTAGAGGCCATGTGTTTGGCATGGGAAACACACGATAACAGCTTGCTTTAGAAAGGTGACATTTCCACTGAAGGCTGAATAATAAAAAATGCATTAGACTTTTGTAATGAAGACAGCTTCTGGGACCGGGGAATCTACTGCTTCCTTGAAATATATGCGTGGGAGCTCTCCCTGGCCCTAATGGGTGTCACATGTGGCTCTGGCTACATTAATGTTGCAAGCTCTATTAAAAGGGATTGTCAGTAGCCCTTCACGTGTGGTGAATCAAAGCTGTCTTTCCCTAACTTTGCTTTAGCTCAGGCTTGTGTGTGTAGACTGACTTGCCCAGGGTTAAGTCACTTTTAATATTAAGATGGGTAGAAAAGACTCTAATACTTTTTTTTATTTCTTTTTTTTTTCCTCTCCCTTTTAATTCAGAGCTTGCTGGTGAAGGACTCTGGAGGGATGGGGAAGGAGGAGACAGCCAGGCAGCTTAAAGAGGCCTCTGAGGGTCATGTTGAGTCTGTGCTATTATGTTCCAGCGAGGAGAATAGCTTTATTGACAGACAGCTGTTTGACTCCTGCAGCCACACAGTATTTGCTGCAGAGCTGCATAAATACCGAGCCCATGTTGACAAATTCCTCGTCAGTGCAAGATAGTTAAACCTGCTTGTTTAATCATTTGTGTGCTCTTACCTCTGCTGCTCTGAAAAGAATGAGCTGCTGTTTTACAATAGAATGCATGAGAAACCTCTAAATGCTCAGAGCTGTTTCACGTGAGGTTTTCAGGGTGTCTTTTTATTTAGACTCTCTTGGAAACACAGTACTTCATTTTTTTTGTTATATCAATTAGATTTTAGAAAAATTCTTTTTCTCTCTCTTTTGTTTTTCCTTCTAGAAAATGTTTAATTTTTGGTTTTCAAATAAAAAAATCTGGCAAGTTGTCAAAACAATGGAAGTAGCAGCTCTCTTGGCAGACCTTAGGTCCTGTCTGTGATGTGACACCAGCACTGGTACGGCCCCTTTAGGAGTCCCACACCTTGGTTTGCAGCATGTGTGTGAAGGCACGTGAGGATTTATGTTTTGGTTTGGCTTTTCTGGCACAGGGATATGGAACCTGTGCTACTGGTCTGTAGCTCAGGGGTGGCTTTTTGACCTCCCACCCATTTCACAATAATATCCACCTTCATACCAGCATACTATCTTGTCACATTGTTGGCCTCATCTCTGGAAATGTAGTATCTAAAATTAAAGATTTGTTTCCGTTTTGGAAATTTTCTGTTGACCTTTGTCACTTGAACAGGTAGAGAGGTGTAAATCAGGGCTCCTGCCACGCAGTCAATGGGAAAAAAGAGAGATGTCTTTGGAGATTTTCTTTGGACCCTCTTTACAGTGTGGCATCCCCTTAGTCCTTTCAAAATTTTTCTGGTGTGCGAGTGATTTTCTAATCAAAATATGTATTATTGAGGGGTGACCAAAAGAGAAGGCCTCACTGAAATGGGAACCAATTGCTCAGTTGTACAAAAAATGTAGAGCTGTCAAGTTGGTTTTTAGAGAGATGGGTCACTATGTTTATGTGGCAGTGAAGGAGAAGTGCATTTCTTTCAGGATCACAAATAAAGCTGTGCATGCTTGGAGCGGTTGGTACAGGCAAGCTGTCTGTCCTTTAGCTGTAACTATTTATGGAGCTGAACCTGGTGGTGCTGCTGGGTTTTGAGTCTTTTTATCAGTTTCCTGGCAAGTCCAGGCCAAGCCAACATCGTCTGGTGTTTTCATTTTTTTTTTAAAGGCCTGGTGTTGGTGCAAGACATTGGTTACATTGAGACTTACACTTGTGTCATGATGCTTGTGCCCTATGGAAGGACACTTCAACTGGCCAGCTGTGTCTGATGAGGCTGCAGAGATCAGCATGCAAAGAAATCAGGTTTACACTGATTTCAGAGAGTACAGGTAGGGTATTTTTTTCATTGATTTATCTAAAAAAACCCCAGCATAAAATACAGTCTTAGGAGTAGGGCACAGCTTTGCTTATTGGCTAGACCAGGCACCCTCCTTCGAAGCCTTAGGAGCTTGGACAGCTCCTAGATTACTTCCAAGGGAATACCACCTCCTCCTCCTCTCTTCATATATGTGCCTCCTGAGGGGGTTCAATTTACAACCAAGTTATTAGTTGAATGTTGGTTTTATCATTCACATGACAGCAGTTTTTACTTCCATTCATTTGTTAGTCTTTTTCTAGATGAACTTGGTTCTGACTTGTGTCCTAGCCACCAAAAGTGTGGTTTGCTGCAGAAATGCTGGTTTTCTTTTCATTCTAACATTTTAAAAGCATGTTCCCTTCTTTTTAGTACATCCTTATAGCTTGTATGTTGAGAACCAAGAGTTGTACAAGTTTATGTGGCTATTAAAATATTTCTATATGAATGAGAAATATTTAAAAAATCCCAATACTCTGAATGAGATTAGGAGCTTTGGAAGAATTAGAATCACTTTTGGCTTAAAGCATAAGTCAACCTTCAGCTAGGCATTTTTAAACAAAAGCTTTCTTTCTGTCCTTCGTCTTTCATCATTTTAAGAGACTAACTGCAGAGCTCTGACAGTCAGTTGAATTCAGAGTCCACCTTCAGAGCTGGGTCAGTACAGCTTCCAGAAGATGACTGAAAGCAGAATGGGCTTCTTCAGGTTTCCATCTTTTAATGCTGCTGTTGATAGTATGACTGTTGCTCCCACTGGTCCTTTTGAACAGGATTTTTGGCTGGAGGCTAACCTTTTTTTATTATGCAAAACCCAAAGCACCAAGAATTCCTAGCAGTAGTGGGGCTGGTATAGTCCCCATTCCAACTAAGTGTGAATTGGACCAGCTGGAGAAGGACACCAACCCAAAAGTCTAATGGATAAGAGAAAAAAGGATAAGAGAAAAAAAATCCTGTTCTTTCTTCAGTGAGGTAGCACTATTTTGTCTTTATGCTGCAATCTCATACAACCCATGGAAGCCTGAAGGAGGGAGCATTCTCAGCCCCAGAGAACTGACAGCTCTAATGGCCTCACATCAGAGGGCCTGAAAAAATGGGACTGAAGCCACAGTGTTTGGTACCACTGATCCTGCTGGGACTGAGCTCTTCAGTCTCTCTTCAGGTGCCTGATATTTCCCAGATGCTCCCCAGCCCAATGCCACGCTCGCCCTAATAACAAAGGTGTAGATGATTTGTATCTACCACAACTTTCTCTCTTGTTTTCCTTGTTCCTGCATGATGAGAACCCCCTGTGCTGGTGTCCAGGTGTTGCTGCCATGGGAGTCCCAGAGGATGATGTACAGCACATCCACCCTGAGCGCTGGGCAGCTCTGCTGCAGGAAGTCAGAGATTTTCTAGCAAGGAATACAACAGGGCTTTTCTGCAATCATCATGGAGAGAGCGTTTTCCTTGGATGTGTGCAGCTCATTTGTTACAAAGCAAGCTGTGCTCCTGGTGTGCCACTCTATGCACAATGCTTATTTATTCCAGCCCTTAATCAGAGCTGGGTCAAATCCTTCTAAGGAAAACGTAAAAGTCTTACAATGGTTTTTTAGGAATTAAAGTTCTAACTCCTCCTCTGTAGTCTTGATTCAACAGCATTGATGTCACAGTACTGTAAGAAATAGCCATTATCAACCAAACTCCAACCAGGCAAAACACACTGAAGGAATTTTGTCTGGAGTGGTCAAATTTCAGTGCAAACACAGAGGGTCAACTTGTGACACTTGGCTCCTGCATTCAGCATGTCATAAGAATCCCAGTGTATTTGCTTTGCTCTCCCTGTCGTTTTCCTCCTCTGTTCCCCTGTCCATATATCAGTGTCAGGGAGTTCAGACATCACAAGGGCTGGTGTTTTTTTTTATTATTTTTGTAACACCTAATGTGGAATTTTGCATGAGCAACACTCCTTCCTGTCGGCACTTGGAAACTCTTTTGTGTTACGTCCGTCCTTTCTCTGAAGTAATCGCTCAACTATTTCTAGCAATAAAATATTCCTCTGTAGTTCCATCAGGTATGTTAGAAAGATTAGTGCAAGATCTGAAGGCCCTGTTCAGCTAAATTCAACAAAACTTCCATGGCTTTTAATGCTCTCCTTTTTTATTTCACTGCAGATATTGTCTGTGGACCTGGAGTAGGAAAAAGGCTCTCAGATACTCCCCAATAGACACAAGCTACAGAGAGGCTGCACATTGTCCGAGTGACATGCCAAGGGTCAGGAACAGAAGTCTGTGCATATTTACAGCCTTCTTTTCTGTGTTTTGTCTTGGGTTTTGTTTGTTTGTTTTAATTTAAAAACACTACACCAAAGATTTGTCTAAAATTTGTTAGGCTACCGGGAATGGGACCTGCCTCTTCTGTTGGCTGAAAAGGCAGTGGGGATTTATCTCTCCACAGCTGGGGAAGTGAGGAGAGAAGCCATTCTCAATAAGGCAGTTTGAAAATCTTGGTGCCTAAGATGCATTTGGGGGAGGGAAGGTTTTCCTAAGATATTTAAATGTTCACCTGACTAACAATGGGAGAAATCCCTTCCTTTGCTCTCCCCTCAGGATTTGACACTCGCTGAAATAGAGCTGAAACTCCTGACAACTAGGAAGAAATCCTTAAGAATGGAGAAGTGACAGAATTGAGGGTCATACTGTTTTCCATGTCACCAGTTGCACCAGGTGGATGTGCACATGCAAATTGAATTTATTTGCAGTGGTTGCTTTGATCTGACTTTGGGAAGCATGGAGCTGGTCTGTCAGCACTTGTTTGTGGAAAAAACCAGCTTCTCTGGCTTTAACAGGGGATTCAGCTCCTCAATGAGTTACAATGCGAGGGATGAAACAACTTCTTGCTTTTTGGCTTTTCTTGCGACTTTCTTCAGCTGGACTCTTTGGGGAAGCTTCCTCCCAAGTTCCAAAGTCTCTGCTCCCTAGGGAGGAGCCATGTGTGTGCAGCTGCCCCTGGCACGGCTGCCTGACTGCCCCACTCACTGCCTTGCTCTTCATTGCCGTCTCCTGTGGCTTTTTATTATATACTTAAAAACAAAAGTTTACTTCAGATTGAGAGTATTTTTGTGCAGCACCTTTTTTTCTTTTTTTTTTTTTTTTTGTTTTGTTTTTGTTTGACAGCCATGACAGCCTCTCCTCATTATTATGGAAAATATAGGGTTGGTGGTAATTACTATCTGAGTATGAATGGGAGCAGAAGTGGGCATAGACTGCACTGGCCTTTCTTTGACAAGGTATAACTTTCTTCTGAATTTCCGTGTTAATTAATGCTTATTTAAAAACCACTTTAATTGGCAGTAAACATCTCAACTTTTTGTACTCATTAAAATGCACCCATTGATGTGTGATGGATTTTTTAAAGCTTAATTAACTTTCTTCCTGTATATATAACCTATAATAATGACAAATACTAGAAACTGCCTCCCTTTCCCCCCATCTCCTATTTTTTGCCCTCCCCTTGATATTTCTATCACTTGAGGAAAGGCTATAAAATGTATCCTGACTTGGCCAGGATGGGGGGGAGCTCCCTGTGCACAATAATTCAGCCTGTCTCAGAGACCCCACAAAGGCTGAGACTGGACAGGAGCTACAGGCATCTGCCCTGCATGCCAATGCCCTATCCTGTGCCTGCTCTTGCAGCCTGAGATGCCCACCATGCCCTCACTCTTCTTCACTGTGGGCAGAAATTGGATCCTTCTCCCACCTTCCCAATGGGTCATTCATCACCATTAAAAAAAAAAAAAATTGCTGCGGAAACTTTTTCTTAGGTAAGCTTACACACCTTTTCTTCCCTGAAAAAAAAAAGAGAATCTTTCAGTGGAAATTGATTTTTCTGGTTTTTTTTTTTTTTTTTTTTTTTTTTTTTTTTTTTTTTTTTTAGTAGATTGAGCCAGGTTTATCTGCATGCACATGTGTGAATGCCAAGACAAAAGAACCAAGGAGCCTCTAATAGCTCTAATAGTGTGTCCTGGTTTAGGGTTTTGCTCTTCCTCCAATTTTCACTCCATATCTAAGCCACTGAGCAGGATTTAGTGCAAAACTTTCTAGCACAATGAAGAGAAGAATGATTTCAACTTCTAATTTTTAAGTGTCTCAGCATTTTGGACTATGAAATTAGACTCCTGAATCACTTTTGAACATGAGGTGTTGGTACTTTTGCAACTGTGATCCTTTGTATACAAGTGAAATTACAAGCAGAACACATTACAGTAATTCATGAAAATATGCAAATTGCTTGGTTCAGCTATTACACACAGATCATTTCCCAGTCTTTCTTTGCAATTTATGGAATATTCTTGTTTAAGGTGGGTAGATCAGAAGTTTTAAAGTGGGCAGTCTGGTTTGTGAAGGCACTTCTAGCGAGTAGATTTTAAATGCATGAAGCAATGATTTAATTTCCACAAGTGCTTAATATCCAAAAAGTCCTAATATCTTCATCCAAATGTAAACCTGTTTAAAATACCCTGTGAAATGCTCTTCATTCTCCTTTGCTCTGTATGCTTTCTCTAACCCAGCTGATAATTGTGCTGCTGCCCAGTTCCTTTCTCTTTACCTGTCTCTAAGAGTGATTAGGGCAGCTGTAAAAATTCCCCACTGTAATAATAAATATACCAAGATATTCCCTCCTGCTCTGTGAATGTTGTGTGGCCAAGCTAGCACTGATATTTACTGGCAATTACATCTTGTCTGCTTCACAGGAATCTTCCATTCCGTGGTGACCAACACAAATCTTTACAGACACAGCTTAACATTCGCCTAAATTAAGTGCACACTTAAAACCATGGAGCTTGCTGAGTTTCTCCTGCTGGGCAGTTCACCTGTACAGCTTGAGAATAGGACAAACAAGATTTGCATTCACTGAGAACTGGATTTCTCTCACCTGCTCAAGGTAACTTAATTAGGGTGACAATATCTAATTATTATTTTAAAATATACCTTCATCTGGAAAAATGTGGATGGCATGCAGTATTCTGAACATTAATGCTAACTTTCTTCCTGGGCTGATTTCAAGGCTATCATTAAAAATAAATGCTGCTGCCTGTTAATTTGACCATGTCAATAAATAAAAATGTCCATAACATGTGTATGAGGCTAATTAGGATTTTATAGCTGTGTTGTTCTGGTTGATAGCTGAGCTGTTGGCTTGCTGGGTCTTTATGTTTCAGTGATGTACACCTCATTGATGCATAACATGTAACACCTGTTGATGCAGTAAATGTTTATTCCTGGCAATTGGCCCTCCCTCACATCATTTCTGGTACAAGAGCCCTGTGTAGCAGACTCAGGTCTCATAATTAGGCTACCTCGGTTTAGAAGAGCTTTTCCTAAAGGAAACCTGAAAGCTTCTGTAATCCTGGTGCAGCTCCCTAAAGTTTGTGAAAAAGGACAGCATGATTCTCTGTCTCAGAGGGACAAGTTTGTAACTGTGGGCTGGTTTGCTCCTTCCCTGTGAGGCAGGGCCACTCCTGTGACAGGATACTGAAGGCTCCAGGCACAGCTGCTCTTTCTTTCCCTGCATGTCCCAGCAAACATGCAGCACCAGTGATGCTGCAGCCTCCTCAGCTTTAGGTGCCATATAGAAACATAGGCATTCTGAAATAACATCAGTGCTCACTGCCCTGAGTGCCTGCTCCTCACTCTTTTTCAGCACCAGGCCTGCCTGAGAATTACATCTCTGTAATAAAGAACCATGACATAATTTTCTTGTAGGTGGAGTTCCCCGCAAAGTCCAATTAGTTTCAGACTTGGCTTTGAAATGTGAAAGATTAGACCCGTCGTACCTTTGTTTACTTGAACAGCTTTAACTAGATCTGCTTGAACTGTTGTTAAAATTTATTGGGTTTTAAATATTTATTTATTGTTTTTAAAATCCCATTAATGTCTTGGTTTTAAGGGGATTTTGTGACAGTGGATTGCACAAGCACACTTGATGCTGTGCTTAACTAGAAATGCTGTCTTTTGCCTGGAGTGCTGGCTCCCAGGCTCAGCTCCACAGCAGTTCCTGTGTGGTAGGAGAGTCACCCTGTGCTAATGAAGGGGGCAGAAGCACCTCCCAGCACAGCTGAGGACAACAAGGGTTTCAGAGCAGTTGCTGCCACACACATTGAAGTTTTGGCTTTGTGGAAGTTCTGCATGAGTGAACAGGTTCCTTTGCTTCCTACATAGGAACATTAGAAATATATTCTAATAATTCTGTTATTGTATATTTAAAAACTATTAATCATAGCTTTAAAATAACTGGAAATTAACAGGAAAACAGTGTTACTCATCAGAAATAAAAAAGCAGGTGAGCAACCCAGCTTGGTATCAAATTCAATAAACAAGCACAATACATAATTCCAGAAGTTTATTATCCCTGCCTCGATCTTGTCACCTACAACATTTTGAAACTTCATTTTTCAGAAAAAAACATTGTTGCTAAATGAAATTAAAGCTGCTGCAGAAGGCTCTATCACTGTATTCAGCACAGGAAAAACATGGAACTGTTGGAGGAGGTCCAGAAGAGGGTAATGAAAATTTTCATGGAACTGGAACACCTCTGCTGTGCAGACAGCCTGAGAGAGTTGGGGTTCAGCCTGGAGAAGAGAAGGCTCTGGGGAGACCTTAGAGCACCTTCCAGTGCCTAAAGGAGCTACAAGAGAACAGGGGACAAACTTTGTAAAAAGACAGGTCAAGGGGTAGAGGTTTTAAACTAAAAGAGCTTCAGATTAGACAGAAGGAAGACTTTTTTGCAACAAGAGTGGTGATACACTGGAACAGGTTGCCTGGAGAGGTGGTGGGTGTCTCATCCCTGGAAACATTCAAGATCCCATTGGATGGGGCTCTGAGTAACCTGCTCTGGCTGAAGACGTCCCTGCTTATTGCAGGGCTGTTGGATTAGATGACCTTCAAAGGCCCCTTCTGACCCAAAGCTTTCTATGATTCTGTGACGTTTCTGTTGGGCACAATGGCAGAGATGTGTGAGAAAGCAATGACTAAAGCAGACAAGTGGGAGAAAGACTTAAATAATTGATTTCTATGAAAGGTAGGTGTATTCAGATTTTTCTTCTTTGCTTTTTGGCAAAAGTTCTTTCATAAAGGAAAGGCAATGCCTTTGACTGCAGAACAGCTTGAAGGGGAAAGATGGGGATCTAGTTTCAAAAGCAGGTTATGAAATGGTGGAAAGTGGGCAAATTTATCCCTGATCTGTGCTTGCTGTGGGTCACCCAGCATCTGCCAGAGGAACTTGCCACTGGCTATGGGGGCAGTTTCTTGGTAAGACTCTTTTCCTGCCAGAACCATCTCTCTTCTTAAAAGGGGATGTCTTCTCATCTTCACATTTATCTGCACAGGTTATGCAGAGTCAGTTTTACTTGCCTGTGATTTACTTATCGCCAAGAGGTTAATGGCTCAAATTCAGAGACAGTTGTGTTGATTGCCCAATCAGCACCTGATATACCTGCAACCAATCCAAACCAAGTGCCTGGGCTTATGGTTCATAATATAAACCCTATAGTCCCACTTTGCAAACTGACTTGGTGAGAAAAAATGCTGGATTGAATGGGTCAGGATTGTTCAGGAACTCATCTTGGCAATCTTGAGGACACCAATGTCACTAATTTTTCAGGCATTTTGCCAAAGCAAATAGTTAAAAGTTTTGATTTTTGAAAAGTGGAAGATAATGGTTTCCAGATTATTTAAATAATCTCCTTAGAAAAAACTCTCTCTCCCAGGCTAGGAAGACAAAATCAGAAAACGAGAGTAGTGAAAGTTAAAAGCAAAACAGCCTGGATTTTTTACCAAGAAATTGGTAAAAATTTGTAAAATAAAATTTCACTTTATAGAAATACAAGATTTCTTTAAAAAAATATTTTGTTTAACAGGCCATTTTGATTTGATTATTGTTTTTATCTTTCAATGGCAAGTTATTTACTGTTTACTTTTCTCCCCATTGTGTGGCCCCAGGCCTTACTAAATGTGTTCTATTCAAACCCTGCTCTGAAGACAGAAATATTAATTTCCACATGGGCTTTTCTATAGAACTCATCACTATGGTAACTGAATGTTTCATAAACATTAATGAACTTATTTTCACTGCACTGCAGTGAGGCATTGGGTGGTAGCATTATCCCCATTTCATGATGAAGAACTGAGGCAGAAAGAGATTAAGTACAAAAGTATTCACTAATTTTAAGTTCCCCATCTGAGATACATGGTCTGATTTTTCAGAGGACTTAGTTTGTTATCTGTTCAAAGCACAGCTCCCATTGCCTTCGGTTGCAGCTGTGAGTTCAAATTTCTTTGTGCTTTCTGTACTCGGATAGAGACTGCTTTAATCTTGAACATACATGGCCTTTTTAATTTCTTTTCCTCAACATAATCAGAAGGAATTAAAGCTTACTAGCTCCTGGCCACATATTTTTTTTCTACATATTAACTGAAATGACAATGTTTCATGTAATTTTATCCAAACACCATTTCATAGCTTTAGTGTTACTACTAAAATAATTTATAAGATAGTAACTTAACTTCTCAAAGATTAGAAAATCATCTGCTCTGGTAGAGTTCAATATTTGTTTTCATGAAAGAGAGCAAAACTCCTGGGAGGCCCTTTTTGAGGATAACCTGGGGGCTACTGATGTAGCTACAAACAGCTAAACTGGAGTAATAGATTTTTATGCAGAGTCACGAATTAAAAAAGTTAATCTTACCCTCCCTGAAAACCAAGAAATCAAGCAAACTAAATGTATTAGTTATATTGTTAGATGGGATTTTCCCAGCAGGTGAATCAAGTATCTTGTTTCCAATACACCTGGACTTTGCTGTAGTTTAGATTTGCTGTGATTCACCCACAGACATATCCTAGCATATCAGGGAGTCTATTAAAATTGTTTTGTGTCTTTAGGCAGGAGGGCTTTCTAGTGGCTTGGAATATCTTGAAGAGCCAGCCCTTAATTTGCATCAGCACGTGACATAGGATTTATAAATCTCCTCATAATTTTGCAGGCTCCTCTTCCATTCTTTTCTTTTGACCTACAAGTTACAAAAGTTTATAAATGCAAAGTCTACTTTCAGGTCCTTCCTGAGATATTGAATCCTGGAGTAAATTTTTGTAGATGTTTTTCTGAAGCATTGATTCAGAAAGCAAGCACTGACCCCCTCTTAACCACAGAGGTGCTAACAGGCTGCTGCAATATCGTGTTGTTGAATTTTCCTTCCAGTGCAGAATGAAAGAGAGCTTGCCCTTTTCCTCAAATCTCTCCCTGATCGAGAGATGAGTGAGCTGGTAGCTGCAATATCCAACGGCTTCACCAAGTTGAGAATGTGATGTCTGTGTAATAATGCTCAATTTTGCACACTTCAAATCCATTAGTAGCAATTACCTTACCTGAGGTGTTTTGAGTTAGTTTTAGTACAGCATTCTTGCAGTTGGTAGATAATGAACATAATAATGTATACAGCATTTTCAAGTCTCTGTTTTTAGCTACAATAATGCCATTAGGATTCTATTTAGCAAATGTGTGCTTCACACTAAAAGTTAAGACTTTTTTTGTTCATGTTTTCCCTGCCATGATTTCAATTGCATCTCATGTCCTATTCTGTGCAGTGCTGGCTTGCCTGAAAGAGCAGGAAAGTGTTTTACCCACTGCACCTGTGCAAAGGCAGTGAGGTCTGGCATGCTGAGAGCAAAACAAGGACGAAGCAGGGCAGGGCATTGCCTGAGCCCTAATGCAGCCTTCCAAGCACCCCTGGGCAAGCTGTGTGCCTGCACTGTGCTGTGTCCTGTTTGCCCAGGGGATGAGGGTGCTGACACCCTCCCAGCACAGCACAGCAGCCATCCTGCTCACCCCAGGAGGGGCTGTGACACTGCTGAAGCTGCTGGTGGGCTCCATGGTGGTAAAGATGCAGGTGGGCTGCATGGTGCTGAGAGAAGCAGGTGTTGCAGCACATTTCACTGAGGGATGCCAGCCCAGACCTCTGAGTTGGGGGTCCCTAGGCACTGCAGATGTGTTGTGGCTCTCCTTCCCCTCTGAGCTTTTTTCTCTTCTAGTCTCTCCCAGTATGGTTCCAGTCACCCCCTCTTGTGGGTAACCAGGACTCCTGAACAACTGACCAATATGACCAAGCAGAAGCTGTTTATTTTTTACATTACACACAATTTTCTAGACTCTACAAACTACTAAGATCACACTTCTTGATTGGTGCCTTTGTCTTCTTCCCTCGTTCTCTGCCTCCATTTCTCAGCGTCTGTGATTGGTCACTGTGCAGGTGTTTCACAGTCCTCTGTTATACAGTTCCTGCCATCCTCGTGCGCTGTTTCTCAGCTTCTCCATTCTTATTTTAGCACAGTTTATGTCTTAGTAACCTGGATGAATTCCACAGTGCCCTGAGAAAATTCTGATAAGAACAGTTACAGATGGTATGGCTGGTGCACACTGAGGCACATACA